>NC_056732.1:1393022039-1393622039 GCF_019279795.1 Protopterus annectens
CAATATTTCTCTATTATTTGTTTGATTTTGAAGGTATTATTACCAAAAGTAGTGATTAATCTCAACTTATCATCCATTTTATCTACCTTAACTGCATCAGTTTTTAACAACTTTTTTCTGTCCTGAGTATTACTGGACTCATATGCTTCAGTTACTAGTTTCTTATCATAACCCCTATATGAAAATCTCATTCTCATATCTTTTGCTTCATTCTCAAAATCTTGTTGGTTATTACACAGTCGTCTCAACTTCATAAATTGCCCCCTAGGCATATTTTGAATCACATGTGCAGGGTGGCAGCTGCTTGCTTCCAATATTGAGTTCTTGGAAAAAGGTTTTCTAAATAAGCTAATAGCCATAGTGCTATCCAGTAACTTCATAACATTTACATCCAAGACATCAATATTGAATTGTTGGGCTTTACTTGTAAATCTAATATTAAATTAATTTCTGTTCAAATATTCCACAAATTCATACCACTTTTCAATGGTTCCCACCCATATGCACCAGCAATCATCAAGGTACCTCACCACATATTCATATATTGCTTGTACTCATTTGCTTCGGTATAGATCATTTTATCCTCTAAATAACCCATAAATAAATCTGTATATATGGGCGCAAAATTAGTACCCATGGCAGTACCCTTGATTTGCAGAAAACATTCTGTCCTGTACATAAAGGCATTATGTTCCAGAACCAAACCTAACATTTTAAGTGTAAATTCAATCTGTGTCCTATTAAACAGTCCAGAACTATCTGCCCAATATTTAACTGCAGCTAAGCCTCCCTTATAGGGAATACTAGTATATAACGATTGGACATCCAAAGTGCATAAATAAGCACATGTAGGGACCTGTATATCACTCATCAATTTCAAGAATTCAGTACTATCTTTGATTCTAGCCCTAATAGATGACAATAATGGTTTTAATCTATTCTCTAAATATTTAGACAATGGCTCAATCAAAGACCCCCTACTCGAAAACAATAGGTCTTCCTGGTGGGTTCAATACCGTTTTGTGAATTTTTGGCAGTATATAAACGGTGGGTGATTCGGGTTCAATCACTTTCAACTGTTCACATACCTCACTAGTGATCATCCCATCCTCTACAGCCTTTTCCAAAAATGTAACAGTGACAGATTTAAAGCCCCATCCAGGGTCAAAAGGTAATCTCATATATGAGATGGGATCATGCAACTGTCTCATCACTTCTTTGTCATATTCTAAGGATTCCCAAAGCACAATAGCCACTCCTTTATCTGCTTTAACTACCACCACTTGATTGTCATTACATAGGTTTTGCAGGGCTACTTGTTGCCCTTTCTTCACATTTCTACTTTAGTTTCTAAAAACCTCATTTTGATTAACATGTGAGTCTCGTAAAACATGCTCCTCAAACATTTTAACTACAGGATGGTAGGGGGGTTGAAAGGTAGATTTCTTAATTTTAAACCCAGATGTAGGCAAACTAACCTCAGAATTGGCAAAGAAGTATTTCAAATTCAACAAACAACAAAAATTCTTAATATCAGATACAGTAGCTACATGAGACACAAAAAAATCAGGTACATAATTCAAGCCTTTATTAACTACTTTGTTTTCATCACTAGTTAAAATACGTGATGTTAAATTCACCACCAAATTATTTTCAGCTTGAACACCAGCTGTTGACACATCTATGTCTCTAACATTTTTTTTTAATTCAGTTCTACATCTCCGATGTTTATGCCTTTTTCCCCCCTCATCTAAAGGGCCCCTACAACATTTCATCATTGGTGAAACATTATCACCACTGTCCAAAATTTCAACATCAGTGTCAGTCAGGTTAGAAGAGAGTTCCGATGTAGTGGAATCCCCTTCAAAAACATTCACACTTGGTTTCCTTAGTATAGATCGCACTCTTTTTCTTTTAATAACATCCTTTCTTTCATTTTTATCATTAGAAAAGTGAACCATTATTTTTTTACATTTCCATGCATATGCTGTTCCATTATTAAAGTCATTAACATCCCTAGTCTATTTCTTCATTTTGCGTGCCTTCAATTCTCTGTCATAATCTTCCATCTCCTGCACATACTTTTTGTTTCTAACCATAAAATTACTGTCAGCAATAAAAAGTTGCATTCATTGACCTCAGCTTTATATGGCACCAAAAATTTTTCATAATGTTCTATTAACAATTCCAAGAATAACTTAGATGTTATCTGCTGAACATTATGCCATTTTTTAATAAACTTTTCATCTTCCTGGCCCACACCAGGTTCAACATACACCCGTAAACCCTTAGGTGCAATACCAGCTGCCAAATATGCCTTTAGCAGATTTATGTGTCATATAGTATTCCTAAACTTTTTAGATTTGTCCGTTAAATGTTTAAAGCAAGTTTTCATGCCCGTTTCCCTTCTCGTATAGGTATACATCTGCGTTGTAGATTTGTCGCCTCCAGCAAACATAGTGACGTCATCCTTGTCAGCTGCTAAATTGTCCAATTATCCACATAAATCGAACCCTGTAGCCATATTCCTTACAGTTCCACATTCAATGATGTTGAAATATTGAATGAAGCCCTCGATCAGCACTCAAAATATTAGAGACATACAACCCAACAGTTGGTGCACGGAGCAGGACTTCCAAAGGCCAGAAATGTGCATGGGTATAACCATACACTACAAACACATGGATCCAGCACCAATTCACAGCCCCAATAGCTGTACACTCAATAAACAACAAACTGCTAACAGAAAGGATACAAAAATCCAGAGCACTCGACCATGCTGGAATCTGGGAACAACAGAAAATGAGATTTGAGGTAGTCCTGAGGAGTTATGGATTATGAGTAGAGGAGGTCAAGCCTGACAGGCTGAAGTCCATGAAATGTGGCCATCCTCTGATCTGATTACCTACAGGTTGACTCCAGATGGAAAAGGCATTTAATTCAGAGGTTTTTATTGTTTTATATTTTCATTTGTACTTTGATTTCTGTAATTTTAATATCATTTATCAAATGAATATTATCTTCAATCAGAAATGGCCAACAGTATTATTATCAAACTGAAGTTTAAAATTATTTAATTCATCTTCTGTTTTTAAATCTAGTTTTTTGTTACTGAGATTTCTGTAGCTTTTTTATGATTTTGGTTGATGTGTAACTTTAGACATCCTGGTAGTCTTCTAAAATCAGTAAATGTTTGATTTATTTTTCCTTATGCTATAGCAGTTTTATGATCAAAGACTGTTGATAACATCTTTTTTAGATATATGGATTAAATATATTATCTCTCCTTTCTACATTCAGGCTTTAGCTATATTGATTATTTTGAAATTCAGCAGGTTGTTTGCCCTACTCTTGTAAGTTTATTCTTAGACATATTAGATATCCTGCCATAAAGAATAATTTAAAAGAATCACAAAGATATACCCTGTTAGTTTCCATTTTATTATTGGATAATAATAAAATACACATTTTTTTACATTAAAAAAGCATTATTTAAAATCCCTAAGTTCTTTCTAGGTGATTTTTGCCTCTGTGACTGGTAAGCTATCAAGCCTCCCCTTGGATTGAACAGTACCTATTTTTCCCCCTTCCAGGTATTCCACCAAAGGCTGAAGCAATAGTCAGTTAATCATGAATATGTTCTGTGCTATGACTAACATGTCAGCATTGAGAGCATTTGAATAGCCTAACCTCACCCACAGGGCATGAGAAGCTGCAAACCATGTCATCATGGTGACCTATAATACCATCCCCTTTTTTTGAGTGCATGCTCCACACACTTGCTAAGAGAGGTACTGCCCATCGGTGGCTAGATGAGACAAACACCCACCACAATCAACCTCTCTGTGTCACCACCCCAGCTTTGAGGGATAGTGGCAGAATATGCGTCTGCTTCTCCACCAAGGATGGGAACATTTATACTGCCAGCCAACACAGTCAGACCCTGAGACACTGATCAAACTCTGGTCATTTCAGCTATAGTCAAGACTGTATCCCTGCATGTCACCAGCATTGTCTTCATTATGTTTTACCATATAAGAAGGTATTTACTAGGAAAATGTTATTTTTAATAATTGCTATTAAGTCAAAGTAGCATAGCAAGGGTGGGGTGAAGGGGCAATTATCCCGGACTCAAAAGTGTTAGGGGGGAGCGATTGAGAGCTCTGCAATTTTTGGAGGCTTGAAGATCTGGGGGCTGTGGACTGGCAGCCATACTGCAGAGTAATCCAAATACCTTTTTGGGGTTTTTTTTTGTGTTTTTTATTGCTCTTCTCCTAAGAGCTGGGGATGTGTTATTTGGTGGTATGAGATTGGCATAGTTTTTTTTTTTGCTCTTCACTTGAAGAGATAAATGAGACGTATTTTACACTGTAGGAAAGCCAATATACCAATCAGCTTCCTACAGTCAGATTATGTCCTTTTTTTTCCTTACTTGAAGAGTTAAGGGCAGGACAGGAGTTAAAAGACCAGCACTGGGATCTAAAATGAGCCAGCTATGGATCTGTTGAGTCTAAAATATAAAGTATCATGATCTGATATGGGACTTGTCATTGTTTTCAATTATTCTAGTTTAGAAATCAGCAAAGACGAAGAGATAAAATACTCTATTCTTGTTTGTGTTTCAAAGGTGTATTAATGAGTAAACAATAAAGTCTTCATCCCTCATTGCTAAATCATACAAGTTAAAATGTTGCACTCTTCTTCATAACGCTTTTACTGAACCTGAAATTGTGGGTTCTTTAGCTGCTTAGCTTTTGTCACTGATACAATTTAAGTCATGTGGTATGACCAGATGACCCCTCATCAGAATCTAAAGGTATATTTAATAAATTTTTTCTTTTTTTTTAGTAATAAATCTTTATTGTTTTATCATTTTCAATACAAATTCCAAACAAATACAAGATTGAAAATAAAAACCAACTAATGTATCTAACAATCACACCATAACATATATACAATATTTACATGAATGCTTCCACCTGCAACACAAGTTTATACAAAAAGATATAAAAATTATTGAGATTAGTTCAAGTATTACACAATTTGTTGTTACAAAGTTCTCTTACAGAGTATAAATAACTCATAATAGATTTAGGTTTAAAATATTACGCTAATATGATATTAAACACTTGTTCCCATATTTTCGGGTTATTGATATTATTATTGTGTTGATGTAGAAGTAATTTGTGGGCTAATATATGTCTCATAGCTAGAATTTTAAAGTTACCCCATGAAGTTTGGGATGGGTTTAACCAATTAGTAGCTATATATAGTTTCATTAATAAGAAGATATTAATAATTATGATACTTTGTGATCTAGAAAGTTCTTTTGGAGGGATATGCAAAATCATAAATTTCCATGAAAGTGTTGTACTTTGATAACCCATCTTTTGAAGTTGTATTTTTAAAGAGTTCCAAAGTTTATAAATGCATTTGCAGCTCCAGAACATATGAAGAAGATCAGCAGGTTGGTCTTTACAGAATGGACAATTTGGGGAGTTTTTAGAATTGAATTTATGCAGGCTAAGGCGTATATTTAATACATTTTTTCAATTTTATTCTCCAGACCAAGAAAACAAAAAAACATTTAGCAAATAATATATTTTGTTTCAGAAGTCTTTTAAATTCATCAAAGAAAACACCTTTATCATTATCGCAGGACTTTAAAACATTTTTGACTTGCTTGGTAGACCAAAATGAAAAACTGTAATGAAAATGCTGACAACTTAACCTCTCTCAGTAAATTCTGCATATAAGAGAAACTATACCTTATAGCATTCCTCCACCATACCTGTTCAATATCATGCAGCTCCTTTAAAAAACAAGCTGTTTAAAAGAAAAAAAAAGAAAAAAGTCCTCCCAAGCCAGTAAGCTTCAACCCACATCCATCATTATCCCATTTGGGGCTGTTGAACTCCATGAATCTTGTACTTTGGGTAAATCCACTCTTTTACTCACCAAATTTGGAACTTACTTCCAGATTTGTGCTTTTGGGGCTACATTTTTATATGTACTGCTACAGTTGTGATGACTTCTCAAAACACAGGTCAATACAGTCAATTTCCTGACTATTCTTTCTAAGAATATAGCAAAACCAGATACATTTAAAGGCACATCTTCACAATATGCTATAATTACCTTTTTCTTAGCACAAAACCATTTATTTTGGACTCATAGTGATGAGTTGCAGGATCTCAACAACCCACTGACATTCATATTAGGTAGTCCAGACCTGCAGGTCACTGTGTACTGGAGGTGTTGGAGGGATAGTGCCCATCGACCCAACTTTATGTTGCTATCTGTTGATTTACTATGCCATTATAGGTTCATAGGTGTATACTAGGCTAATGGCCCTGGAGCCTTTACAAGCCTAGCCCATAGGATTACCCTGGCATTGTGCCACCTGACCTTAGTTCCCAGTGCCTCTGTAGAGTAGAGCCACTGGAGTGATCCCCAGGGTGAATTTTCTATTTCCTATCCACTCATCAAGATTTCTCTTGAAGAGAGCCAGTGAGGTGCTTTGTTTGACATGTATGGGAAGTCTATTCCATAGCATGGGCAGTCTCTGGGATATGAACCTGTCCCTCCAGCACATTCTGTTGATTGTGGTAATGAGGTTGAGGTCTCTGGAGCGTGTGGTGCGGAGGGATTGGGATTTCTTTAGATGTAGCATTTCTAACAGAGCTGGGTCAGACATGGCATTGTAAGCCAAGCAGAGATCTCCTCTAAGTAGGCAATATGAGACAGAGAATAGTTAGAGATTTTGAGTCTGTCCATGTTGGACAAGTGTTTAGGCCTAGGATCCTCTTTGTGCGGTACCTTTGTGGCCTCTCCAGTTGATGCAGGTGTCTAGTGAGGTACATGCCAAATAGGGCATTGTACTCAATGATTGGCCTAATGAGAGAAGAGTAGAGGGAGACAATGACCTCTTTCTTCCTGGATGCAAAACCCTTAGTAATGAGATGTGCCACATAGAAGGACTTTCTGACCACAGTGGCAATGTGGTAGTCAAAAGAGAGGTTGCTGTCAACCTGTGTTCCCACATCTCTTATAACGCCTTCTGTGTTCAGTGGACTACCATTGATGTGGTAATTCATGAGAAATGGATTTTTCCCAAAGGCGATGATGACACATTTTTTGGCATTGAGCTTAAGGCCATGGTTCTGACACCATTTGTTGGTCTCATTGAGGCCTTTCTGTAGGAATTCAACATCACTTGAGGAGTTAATAATGGCTCCCAACTTGCAGTCGTCTGCAAACTTTGTCAACCAGAGTCCCTTAATGTTGGCCTAGACTTCAGAGAAGTAGATAAACAGGAGAGGACCCAGGACCGATCCCTGTGGGACTCCACTTGTGACTGGTCAGCAGTCTGACTTGGAGTCAGCTACTTTCACATTGTGGGTTCTATCCATGAGCCAGTTTGCAACCCACCTATTGATGTAGTGGTTGATGCCTAGCTTAGTGGGTTTTTCTGTGATTCCTGAGTGGGAAATGGTGTCAAAGGCCTTGGCCAGATCAAGGTAGGCTCTATGAACCACCTTGCCATCATCCACAGCTCTGGTGACTGACTCAAAGAAGTCGACCAAGTTGAGCAGGCATGATCTACCCTTCACAAAACCAAACTGTGTGTGATCCAGAGTTTGGAGATTCCCTATATCCTTGTTTATTAGGTCCATGATGATGTGTTCTATAGCCTTGCATATCAGACTTGTCAGTCTAATGGGGTGATAGTTCCCAGGGTTTGTGGTCACTCCTCCTTTGTGGAGAGGGATGACTATAGCAGTGCACTAATCAGTAGGGACAAAGCCTGAGGTGAGGCTATGATTGAACAGGGCACACAGGTGAGGTGCCAGTTCACTCTGTAGTTCATGTAGAACACAGCCAGGGATATTGTCAGGTCCCATAGAAGCTGTATTCTTGGCCTTGGACAGTACTGTTTTAACCTGTGCAGCAGTAATACTGGGTGCCTGGCAGTCTACTGGTATTGTGATTGGTCCTTTGGTGGGGGGAGAGGGGTAACATTGGCACTGAATCTGTCGGCCAATATATAGGCAATATCTGTTGGCTCGGTATAGGAGGTAGCATTGTGCAGTAACTCAGTGCAAATCTGGGTATTGCTGTGGAGATTCTTTACATAACTATAGAAGGCTTTGTGGTTGTCTTTATTATCTGCTGCAATTCTGTTTTTATACCTAGCTTTAGAGGATTTGATGAGGGATCTCAACTTTTTGTTCAGGCTGATATTCTGCATCAGTTTCCTCCTTCTGTTGTAGAGTTTGTTTATGGCAGGGGACCACCAGATTGGCTTCCTTTTTTGGAAGAGAGTGTCTTGGTTCTATTGGGCATTGCAATATCCATGCATTTGTGTACGTGTTTGCACAGTGTATTGGTGTATGATTCGGTGGTCATGCAACTGTTCTCCATTTGCATGGGTGCCGTGAAGTTAGCCACCTCTGTTTTTAGGAGCCCAAAGTTAGCTTTGGAGAAGTTTTTCATGGTGGTTACCTTTGCGGCGGTGGTGAGAGGGATGTGGATTTCCAAGGTGATTAGTTTGTGGTTGGATCTAACCAGTGAGGAGTTGACTATTGGTGTAGAGCAACAGTCACCCATGTTAGTAATGACCAGGTCAAGGATGTTGCTACCTCTAGTGGGTGTAAGAACAAGCTGGTCCAGGGCACTGGAATTAATGAATTCCAGGAAATGTTGGGCAAGTGTATTGGTACATGAGTAGTTTTCTCAGTTAATGGAGAGGTAGTTGAAGTTGCCCAGTATGAGAGTGTTAGGTTGGACCCCAATATTCTCCAGGGTGATTAGGAATATAGAGTGTGCGTCTTGGGACATGGTTGGGGACCTATAACAGGCTATGACCTGAATCGCTGTCTTAGCCAATGTTAGCTGCTCCTGAAAATTTTCTGATGTGTTATGTTGGGCTTCCAGTCTGGAGGTGTGCACATCCTTTATGAATATGGAAACGCCACTGCCTTTGGAGCTTCTGTCCAAGTTCTGGGGCTGAAAGGTGTGGAATGAATTATAGCCTGGTAGTACAGGGGTGCCTTCTGCTGCCTTGAACCAGGTCTCTGTTACAGCACAAATGTCGATGTTCTCCATTTTAAGGAGTGCTTCAAGCAAGTGTATTTTGAGATTTAGACTTCTAGCATCGAGCAGCATGACCCTCAGATTGCATTTCTTTGTAGCAGTTGCAGTGGCAATTTGGTCTTTGGAACACCACCTAAAAGGCCACTGTAGGGGTGGCAAGAGCCTTGGCCAGTATCCAGTAGTCTAGGGGTGACAGATGCAGGCCATCTCTGGCAAAGCATCAAGGTCTGTCAATCATGTCATCCCAGGCAGACAGATACTGGATCCCCTTAGAATGACACCAGAAACTTAGCCAATTGTTGAAATCAATAATTTTCTGCTTGTACTGTGGTATCGTTCTGGGTGATGGTAGGATGCTGCTCAGGGCTAGGGTCACACTCAACCACCACAAGACAACACTAATCACAAGACACATAACTCTCTTAAACAGTGTGCCACATGAAAATCCTAGAGCTCCATGTCTCTTTTCATGTAGTCCAGGGAGGTATGTCTCAGGTCATTCACACCCACATGTACAATGATAGTCATATTTGTACCTGTTGTTGAGGGACCTGAGAGTGTGGTGGATCCTGGCACCTGACAGGCAGCTGACTTTTACTTTCTCCTTATTCATCCTAGTGAGTGGGACATCGGTGTGCCTCACTATCGAGTCAAGTATGACTAGTATGTTGGGCATGCTTTTTTGCCTTAGGGGCTTTAGTTGAGTGGCACACTGTTTAGGAGAGTTATGTGTCTTGTGATTAGTGTTGCCTTGTGGTGGTTGAGTGTGTTTCTGCTTTGAAGGTCTGTGCTGTTTGAGTAGATTTTTATTGAGAGCCTCCATGAAGATGGGTGTGTGGTTTGTGTTTTTATGTGAAGGCAGTGCTGGTGTGTGTTCTGGAGGGCTATATGTTCCATGTGGTGTGGTGCAAGTGTTGACCTTCTCCTCTTGACCAGCTATTCCGATCTTGGCTGGAGAGTGTGTGGCTTCCAGTTTGGATATATAAGTGCATCTCTTGCAAGTCTAAATGTTGGGAGGTAACAGGAGAGGGCTGTCGGTGCACATGAGGCAGTTGCTACATTGCCTCTGGATGCCCAAGTTCACCAGGTCAATGGGAGAAAGCACAGGGAACTGACCTTTAAACATGCCTGGAGGGGTGGGCATTAATAATAAGTACTGGCACTGTTTTCTTGTCATAGCCGGCCTTACCCATAGGTCAACTAAGCGACCGCCTAGGGTGCCACTCTAGCAGGGGCGCTTTTCCAGTGTTTATTTGAAGTAGGTACACCAGGATGGGGGCAGCAGATGGTGTGTTAGGGGGCGCCATGGAGCCCTTTTGCCTAGGGCACCAGTTGACCTAAGACCGCTCCTGTTCCTTGTAGAACGTTTAGTGGTGGTAGCACTTTTGTGTGCTACAACAATTGCTACAAGAACTCTCATATGGTAAAGTGCTAGACTAATTAGATAGTAAAAGTGCAGGAGAGGAGAGAACTAGCAGATCTAAGGGAAAAATTGAAGAGCAGACTTTGACACCTCTCAGAAGCTTACAAACAGTCCTGGATACAGCAATCTGTAGCTGGACTAGACTAGTTACAGGAAAGGCAGGAAACAAGCACAAACGCAGGCTTTTAAACCAGAAAGTTGAAAGAGATGGAAAAACTGCCCAAACGGCCAATAAACTACAAATTCTGGGCCAGAAATCACTCTTGTGGTAAATAGGCTACCTAGTGCTTACCACTCTCACTAATAAGCTAGAAGGCATCCCTCCAACACAGAAAGGCTTGGAGGGCTCGGAAGATTACAAACAGTCCTGGATTTAGCAAATCTGTATCTGGACTACACTAGTTACAGGAAAGGCAGGAGATAAGCTCAAACGTGAGCTTTTAGACCAGAAAGTTAAAAGAGATGGAAAAACTGCCCAAATGGTCAATAAACTATAATTTCTGGGCAAGAAACCACTCATTTTGTGGTAGATAGGCTACCTAGTGTTTACCACTCCCACTGATAAGCTAGAAGGCTTCCTTCCAACACAGAAAGGCTTGGGGGGCTCAGACGCTTAGATAATTCAAGGTTAAGGACCTAAGTGGGTTGGCCTTCTCAAATGTTCTCTCTGTATTAGGTAGAATGAGCTAATGACCCTAGACTGGGATAGAGCTGAACAGATGGGACTGGTAGAAGTGTCCAAAATCAAAATATGATCTCACTGTACTTGGTTGAGCAAGCAAATGAGATGGACCCAAGAGGAGTGTTCAAACTCAAATTTACAGGAGGGGCGGGCAGTTCCAAAGCTACCAAGATTAATACCACAACAAGAACAGAGAGGGTAGGCAGGAAACTAACTGCAGAGAGACAGAGAGGCCACAATATTCAGTGAAACAAATACATAAACAGAAAAATAAAATGCAGTACTATCTTTAACACAATATTCAATGAAGCAAATAAGCAAACAGAAAAAATAAAATGCAGTACTATCTTTAACACAGCACGTTTGTACTTAACTCAGCTTGTAGCTCAGATATTCAGCAGAAATAAATTACTAACACTTATAAGCACAGAGAGGCCACAATATTCAGTGAAACAAATACATAAACAGAAAAATAAAATGCAGTACTATCTTTAACACAATATTCAATGAAGCAAATAAGCAAACAGAAAAATAAAATGCAGTACTATCTTTAACACAGCACGTTTATACTTAATTCAGCTTGTAGCTCAGATAGTCAGCAGAAATAAATTACTAACACTTATAAGCACAGAGAGGCCACAATATTCAGTGAAACAAATACATAAACAGAAAAATAAAATGCAGTACTATATTTAACACAATATTTAATAAAACAAATAAATAAACAGAAAAATAAAATGCAGTGCAATCTTTAACACAGTATTCAATGAAACAAATAAACAGAAAAATAAAATGCAGTACTATCTTTGACTTGCCATTTGACTTGCTGATATGCATTAAACACACAGGGCACGATCAGTTGCCAGGTTAAAATACCTACCTAATAAATAATATTTTAAGGAATAAAAGTGCTAAAACTCTTTCTTTCTTTCTTTGTCTGAATATCTTTTTCTCAGCATTGCTTAATTTTCTGTACATGGGGTGTTTCTCATCCTAAATATTTTTTTGCACAGCACTGCTCCAGTCCCACACCTACCTCTGACCATATCCAACAACTGAAATGCCCACAGAAATACCTCACTAAAAGGATACAAGGACTAAACATGTCATACATGGACCAAAATAAAGCCCTGTCACTATACTCTGTATCCTACAGACTGGTAAGAGGTGACCTGCATTTGGGATACAAAGCATCTTCCAACCCAATACTGATGGATTTACTGCATAACAGCAAGTCAAATGGCATCAGAAATACTTGGTCCAGGGATCTAAACCTCTTTTGCAACATCAAGAGAGCAATCTGGAGGGACAAGTATATCTCTCAGAGGATACCCTTTGGTCTGGAACAGGCTCCCTATTCACATAAAACAAATTTCATCCCTGTCCATATACAAGCACAACTTGGATCTATGGATGAGAAACAGAAAATTTACAACAGGATTGCATCTGGTACTGCAGATGAAGAGAGGCAACTTTAAATGCTTTATCTCATGAATAGGTCCCCTCAAATTATCTATGGTATGATCCCAGTTATTCACATAAAAGTAATATATAATAATCAACTATGGGATGGGTAAGGCCAATCTCAAAATAATTGGGATAGGTTAACTCGAGCACAAAAAGGGAAACTGGCTATGCTTTAAATGCCTGCAAGAGCAGCTAGCCTAGTATGAACCTATGAAGCATTTATATACAGGGTAATTCCTTAGTAAAATCAGAGGTCACTATTATTGGTTCAGAACATAATATTCTTATTAGTTCATTAAATAACCTCTCTGCCATAACGGACCAGTGCACCTTGATAGACAGTATTTTTGTTTAGGTCTGTCAGAGGAAAGTCAGTAATTTTAAAGTAGGTATAAGTTTCTTGTAGTATTCTGGCAGACCAAGAAAACCTTCAGCTGTCATTTAATGGTATATAAGGCAATATTTTACATCTTCTATTTTTTTCTGCTTGTTGTCTTAACACCCATCTCTCTTCCTATAAAATATCTAAAATATCTAAAAGCTTCTGCAATTCTCAGTTTACTTTACTTATTTATTTGATGTTTGTTTACCAGGAAAGTCCGACTTGGATAATATTTTCAGTGGAGGCCCAGGGAGAAAAGCTCCACATTGTCATAATGTGGTTACAGTTAAATAATGTTATTACAAAGCTTAATACAGAAGAAAGACATATTAACTAAGCAAAAATTCAGCTTCATTTCATACAGTGTAAACCTAGACATACATAGTGCAAACATTTGGACAGGTATAACAAGCTGGAAAAGGACATTGTCAATTGATAAAATATTTACTAGTTATTTTTCATAGCATTTATAGTCAAGCTGATTTGTCTTATAGGTTCATAGGTTTATACTAGGCTATCTGCCCTAGGGCATTTATAAGCCTAGCCGAAAATGTGTTTGGCTCTCTCCACCCTTATCATTTAACTTCTAGAGCCTCTGTTCAGTAGCACCACTGGAGTGATCCCAGGTGCAAACTTACGGTTTCCCATCCACTCATCAAGATTTCCCTTGATGAGGGCCAGCGAGGGGCTTTGTCTTACGTGAATTGGATTTTATTCCAAAGTGTGGGAAGCCTTTGGGATATGAATCTATCCCTCCAGCATGTCCTATTTATTGCTGTGCTGAGGTTTAAGTCCGAGGAGTGTGTGGCTCTAATGGATTTGTTTTTTATAAGTTGGAGCATGCCCATTAATTCTGGGTTGGACATAGCTTTGTAAGTCAGGCAGAGGTCGCCTCTGAGCAGGTGGTAAGCAACTGAGAAGAGCTGTAGTTTCTTTAGCCTAGTTGCATAAGGCAACTGTTTGAGGCCCATGATTCTTTTGGTAAGGAACTTTTGGGGTCTCTCCAGCTGCTGAAGGTGCCTAGTAAGGTACATCCCAAATGGGGCATTGTACTCAATTATGGGTCTGATGAGTGATGAGTATAGGGGCACAATGACCTCTCTCAATCTAGGCAAGAACCGTTTAGTTATAAGATGGGTAATATAGAAGGATTTTCTGACTATTTTGGCAATGTGATTGTCAAAGGAGAGATTACTATCAACCTGGGTCCCCAGATCCCTAATTACTTCTTCTGTACTTAGTGGGTTACTTCCTATGTGGTAATTAGTGGGCACCATGTTTTTCCCATAGGGGCATTAAGTTTGATGTCATGGCTTTGACACCAGGCATTTGTCTCTGCAAGACCCTTTTGGAGGATGCTTGTGTTGGCCGAGGTGTCTATTATGGCTCCCAGTTTGCAATCGTCAGCGAACTTAGTAAGCCACAGTCCTTTTGTGCTGGCCTGTATTTCAGAGAAGTATATACCGAACAAGAGGGGCCCTAGAACTGAGCCCTGTGGGACTCCACTTGTAACAGGTTTAGAATCGGACATGGCATTTCCAACCCTGACCACGTGCATTCTATCCGTAAGCCAGTTTGCAATCCATCTTGTGACATATGGGTTGATGTTTAAGCTGGCTAGTTTGTTTATGATTCCAGAATGAGGTATTGTGTCGAAAGCCTTAGTGAGGTCCAGATAGGCAGCGTGGACTGCCTTTCCCTCATCTATGTCTTTGGCGACTGTTTCAAAAATGTCAACCAGGTTTAGGAGGCAGGATCTGCCCTTAACAAAACCAAACTGGGTAGGGTCCAGTGTCTGGAGGTTCCCGATGTCTTTGTTTATGAGATCCATAATGATACGCTCCATAGCCTTGCAAATTAGGCTAGTTAGACTTATGGGCCAATAGTTCCCAGGATCGGTTGTGGAGCCATCCTTGTGGAGAGGGATCACTGTTGCTGTACACCATTCCTTGGGTACACAACCTGTTTTGAGACTGAGTTGGAATAATGAATTTAAGTGGGGGTTTAGTTCTTCCTGGAACTCGTGCAGGACGCAGCCCGGTATTCCATCCGGTCCCATAGACGCTGTGTTTTTAGCTTTGGAGAGGGCTGCTTTTACCTGTGTGTCTGAGATATCTGGGGGACTACATTCATCTGGGATAGACACAGGCCCTTTTGGGGGGGGAGGTGGGGGAGTTTGCACTGAACCTGTCAGCCAGAATGTTGGCAATGTCAGTCGGTTCTGTGTATTTTGTGCCGTTTTGTACTAGCTCTGAGCAGATCTGGGTGTTTCCTCCCAGGTTCTTGACGTAACTGAAGGATGCCTTGTGATTATCTTTGGAGTCTTTGGCAATTTTTCTTTCGAAGTTTGCCTTTGAGGCTTTTATGGTGGAGCAAAGTTTTTTTTGCTAATACTGATCAGGGATGCCTTCCCTTTTAGGGTTTTGGCCCTGTTATGTAGTAGTCTCCTCCTTTTGTTGTAAAGCTTGTTTATGGTTGGAGTCCACCAGACTGGTCTCCTATTTTTGGAGGAGTGAGCCTTGGTTTTACTTGGGATGGCACGATCCATGCATTCCTGTAGGTGCATATAGAGTGCGTTCGTATAGGATTCTGCGGTTCGGGTAACATTTTCCAATTTCTCAGGGGCTTTGAAGTTTCCTATTTCTGTCTTGAGGAGAGTGAAGTTTGTTTTTGAGAGGTTTTTCACTGTGGTTTCCTTGGCTGGGGGTGGGGTTGGGATGTGGATGTCTATTGTGATCAGTTTGTGGTCCGATCTCACCAACGAGGGATTTACCTCTGGTGTGGAACATTGATCCCTTATGTTTGTAATGACTAGGTCTAATGTATTTTCCACTCTTGTAGGAGCAGTGACTAGTTGTTCCATGGCATTTGAGTTGATGAATTCTAGAAACCATTGGGCAAATGAGTTTGGACTCGAGTAGTTTACCCAGTCAATGTTTGGGTAGTTGAAGTCCCCCAATATTATGGTGTTTGGTAGGATCTTCATATTCTCTAGTGTTCTCAGGAAGGCTGCGTGTGGGTCCTGAGACAGAGAGGGTGATCTATAGCAAGCTATGACTTGGAAGGCAGTTTTGCCCACTGTTAGTTCACATGAATTGTTTCTGATGTTACATGCAATGCCACTAATCTGGAGATGTGGGTGTCCTTGATGAAGATGGATACACCCCCTCTCTTGGTGCCTTTGTCTGAGTTTTGTGGTCGAAAAGTATGATATGAGTTGAATCCTGGTAATGCTGGGGTGCTCTCAGGAGCCTTGAACCAGGTTTCTGTCACTGCACAGATATTAATTTGCTCCATACTGAGGAGTGCCTCGAGTGCGTGCATCTTTAGGTTTAGACTTCTGTCGTTGAGTAGCATTACCTTTAGTTTTTTATTTTTTGTATTGTCTATGGAGGTGGGTTTGTCTTTTGAGCCTTGCCTAAAAAAGGCACTATGGGGGTGGCAAGAGCCTTGGCCAGTATTCCAAAGCCCTGGGGTGACAGGTGCAAGCCATCCCTGGCGAAGCAACGTGGCTTGTCTAGCATGCTGTCCCAGGCGGACAGACACTGGATCCCCTTTGAATGACACCAGTAGCTTAGCCAATTGTTGAAGTCAATCATTTTGTCTCTATACAGTGGCATCATTCTAGGTGAAGGCAGGATGCTACTCAGGGTCAGGGTCATACCGGCCTGGGCTACATGATCGGAGAGCTCCTCTATCTCTCTTTTCATGTAGTCCAGGGAGGTACATCTCAAGTCGTTTACGCCAGCATGGACAATGACAGAGTCATATTTGTATTTGTTGTGTAGTGACCTGAGTGCTTGAGTTATGTGGCGGATCCTGGCACCCGACAGGCAACTTACAGTGACCTTCTCCTTGTTCAGTCTGGTGAGTGGGACGTCAGTGTGCCTGACAATAGAGTCACCTATTACTAGTGTATTAGGGGTGTTGTTTGGCCTTAAGGGATGTGACTGTGTGGCACACTGACTATGTGGGGTATGTGTATGGTTAATGTTGGGTAGTGAGTGCTTGTGTGTCTGCTTAGGAGGTCTCTGTTGTTTTGGCAAGTTTTTATTTAGAGCCTCCGAGTATGTCTTTGTGGGTTTATGTGTCATGTTTTCAGTTGTGATTAGTCTATGTGTGACTGGTTTTGAGGTGCATGTGTTTACCTTCTCCTCCTGACTGGCAGCACCAGTCTTGGGTTGAGAGAGCTTAGCCTCCAGTTTGGCTGTATAGTTGCATCTCTTGCATACGTTAGAGGTTGATGGTAGGAGGAGTGGGTTGTCTGTGTACATGAGGCAATTGTAACATTGCCTCAGGATTCCTAGGTTCACAAGCTGGACCGGAGAGTATGACTGAGACTGCGCTTTGGACATGCCTGGAGAGTTTAAAAATTGGTTTACGGGAAAATCCGGAGCCTATTACTACTGTTTTGTATGAGGGGGTAAGTGCTTATAGTTTATTTGCATTTACTGTGAAGCTGGGGCAAGTGCTGGATTGTAGGAGGAAAGTAGAGAGCTTTCCTGAAGAGTTTGAGTAGTTCAAAAGATTTACTGAGAATATAGAGTAAGTGTTGGACTGTAAGAGGGAAGTAGAGTGATTTCCTTGAGAGTTTAAGTAGTTCTAAGGGAAAATTTGAAGAGCAGACTTTGTGGAACCGGGAATAGTTTAAAACGGTTAAAACTATGCTGTGCTATGTTGCGCGATATTGCGCTATGCGCAAAATCGTGCAAAACCACGCAAAAGCAGGTTTTAAGGCAGGGAACTTGAAAGAGCTAGGAATTAACCCAAAACGGCCAATAATCAACTAGTTTCTGGGCTGAGACCACTCCTCCAGTGACAGATAGGCTGCTCAAAGCTCCCCACTCTCACTGTTGAACAGAGAAGCTTCCTCCTATCCAAGTAAGGATATGGGCAACACAGGAACTTAAACCAAAGCCCAGAATTCAGCAGAACCTGAAATCTGGACTATTATAGTTCAGAAAAGGCAGGAAACAAGGATTTTTTTTTTGTTTTTTTTTTCTTTTTTTGCAGAACAGTAGCAGGAATAACAGGAAAACACTGTAAATGCTTTACACAGGTTAGCGCACTTGAGTGGGCAGCCTAAACAGTTAAATTAACACAAAAACAACTTGTGCATGTACAGTAAAAATGCAATAACAAGCTTTTAAAGGTAACAGAGCAGGTAGAAACTTGCTTTTTGGTGAGAATAAGCAGTCACTAATGCAAAGGCAGAGAAAAAATACTTTATCTGGCAAAAGTCACTCTTTTTCGTCTCTCCGCTGCTTGTACCACTCTGCAGGACCATGAGGAGCTGTGCTGAGTTGGAAACAAGTGCAAAACCATGCAAAAGCAGGTTTTAATTCAGGGAACCTGAAACAGCTAGGAATTAGCCCAAAACGGTTTCTGGGCTGAGACCACTCCTCCAGGGACAGATAGGCTGCTCAAAGCTCCCCACTCTCACTGGTGAACAGAGAAGCCTCCTCCTATCCAAGTAAGGATATGGGCACCACGGGAACTTAAACCAAAGCCCAGAATTCAGCAGAACCTGAAATCTGGACTATTCTAGCTCAGAAAAGGCAGGAAACAAGGATAGTTTTTTGTTTTTTTTTTTTGCAGAACAGTAGCAGAAATTAACAGGAAAACACTGTAGATGCTTTACACAGGCTAGCACACTTGAGTGGGCAGCCTAAACAGTTAAATTAACACAAAAACAACTTTTAAAGTGCAGGTACAGTAAAAATGCAATAACAAGCTTTTAAAGGTAACAGAGCAGTTAGAAACTCACTTTTCAGCGAGAATAAGCAGTCGCTAATGCAAAGGCAGAGAAAAAATACTTTATCTGGTAAAAGTCACTCTTTTTCATCTCTCTGCTGCTTGTACCACTCTGCAGGACCACAAGGAGCTGTGCTGAGTCTAACAATCCTGCACTTTGGGTAAGTGAGACTCTCAGTCCATGAATACATGACTACATCACCCATGTAAGCAGCAGCATATCAAGTATGAGGCTTTAATTACATCCAGTAGTCTGAAAAGTGTCTGAGGATCCATGTAAGCCAAATGGTAGCAATGTATATAAAACAGACATTCGGGACTTATGCAGGCTGTTTTTCCTTAGCAGAGAAAGAAAGCAGAACCTGCCCATACCCCTTTGTCAGGTCTGCCATTGTTAAATGTCTGTCTTTTCTTAGATTCTCTATAAACCCATCTATTCTGGGCATATAATAGTTAGCAAACTTTGAAATGCTATTTAGTTTTCTAAAGTTGTTACAGAATTTGACGCTTCCATCATGTTCATGAAATAGCACTACTGAACTGCTCCAGTCACTCTGTGACTCTACTACCACTCCTATCTTTAGTGTATTTTGAACTTCTTCTCTTACTGTTTCTATGAATCTGGTATGCTGTAAGGTCCCTGTGAAGATAGGTGAAGTCTGCCAGCCTAGCCAGATAGACTTTTGCCGATAATTCTGTCATTTGTAAATATTAAAGTAAGCCACAGGCTTAATCTGCAGTGGTGCAGTGGTAGCATTGTTGCCTCATAGCAAGAGGTTCTCCCATTCGATTATCGGCTGGAGTGCAGAGAGTGCCTTCTGTGTGGAGTCTGCATGTCCTCCCTGCGGTTGGGTGGGCATTCGAAAGACATGCGTAAATGGATGTGCCTTTGTTGAAGGTTGGACATCGAGCTGCCACCTTGGCATTCATGAAAATCTACTGCCAATCATTAGCAGACTGGAGTTCCGCTGTGGCGACCCCTAACTGGGAAAAGCCGAAAGACAAACAAAGTAAGCCACAGGCTTGTTCTTTTAAATGGGAAAAGACTGCATTGGATATTGAACTGCAAAAATGTAACAACAGTGCACTCTGCTGTAAGAAAGCTAAGTCATTCATTTTATGACTGTCTTTGATGTCAAAATTCGGAGCAGATAAGTCTGGATGAAGGAATTCCGCCTATTGTCTTAAGACCAGAGTTAATGGGTAGAATTTGCATGTGCAAATGTCCTTTATTGCTCTGGTTTCTAACCAGGTGTAAAGAATGTAAATATAGTTTCTGTTAGCCTGGGAACACCAGAGAAGTGTGAAGAATGATGTCATGTGAAGCAGTTCTGTGTTATCAATTTAAAGTGGGAGAATCAGAGAGCTCTGAGCATTTGTCTTGAGAACATTCAGCATCATCAACACTGCTTGTTTCTATATGTAAGTTTATTTTAGAACTGTGTTTTCTCTTAGATATAGCTAGAAAATAGGAAGATTAGGCTAGTTTGTTTTTCTGTGATGTCAGAACTTTTGCTACTGTATTATTTTAAGTATTTCTCTGTGATCTCTGAAGTCTTGACTAGCACTTTGTAGTAAGAAGTGTTGTCTTTTGTTTTTATTATTTATTATTAAATATTTTTAAACCTTTCAACTGTGGCTGGTTTATGTAGAGTTAATTTGAGCTCTAGAGTACATTGCATGTATATAGTGATACTGTACCAAGTCACTCTAATCAGCCTTGACTGTTCAGTCACACTTACCATTTGGATAATAATATTGCACAGTAATAATTGGACACCCTTTCAGAAGGGCCTTTGAGTGGCTGATATTAGTGGGTGGTGGCAGCTGGTACTATCATATAGTCTGGATAAAAGGAGCACAGCTGGAGAACCTGTGCCAGCCTTCCCCAGGAGTGTCTATGTGGTTGTATAAAACACTTATCTCGAAGTGTGTGTGTGTGTGTGTGTGTGTGTGTGTGTGTGTGTGTGTGTGTGTGTGTGTGTGTGTGTGTGTGTGTGTGTGTGTGTGTGTCAGCTACTTGGGCAGGGACATGAAGCACTGGTTGGACAGAGAGGGTGCTGGAGGTTTTAGCTTGCCCACTAGGCTGAGATTTGGACCCTATAGCTGTGCCAGTGGGGAGTCTGATTGGAGACCTGGAGAGAAAGGGAGAAAGCAGCCCCAGACTGACTGTGATCTTTGTGTGCTCTTAAGGGAAATTGTACCTTACTGTGTGTGTATTTATTATCCTTTCCCCTATACGGATGCCCCTCACTGGTGTTAATGGTGAGGATTGAGGCTCCTTGATTGCTGGGACAGTGCACAGGTGTCACAGTCCCAATCTAACCTTCATGCCATGTCTCTAAATGCTGTGTTCAATCAGTTTATTTTTTTTTTGCAGGCATGTCTGAGAATACTCATTTATTTCTTAATAACTAATTCTCTTACTTCCTATTTTTTGTACTTTTTACAACAATTCTTCTAGATAAATGTCAGGTACAGAATATTTGATGTCTTTTTTATGAACTTCATCTGGCAAGCTTAAAACATAACTTATTTTCCCAAAGCTGCCATCCAATAATGTGACAGACTTGCTGTTTTTTCCCAGACTCTCTAACCTTGCAGTTCATTAAACTATTCTTTCAATCACCTCAGATGACCCTTGTGACTCAGCCAGATGTTTCCTGTCATTGTAGAGCAGTAATACTAATACCTGACCCCCTGACGTAAATTCTCTAAACACAGCATTCTTATTATAAACTTATTGTTGCACCTCCCCCCCTCGTGGGCTTTATGCATGTTCTGATTTGCTATTGTTATAACCAGCTTTAACCTATCCTGCAAACTAATGCAGTGTTCTGTCATACCTTTAAATGGTGCCTTCTCTTCTTCCCAAGTTTCCTTAGCAACAATCAGCAGCCCTGTGAGATGCATTCTATACAGAAGCTCAAATGAAGTAAATCTAGTTAAAGGTTGAGACACCTCTCTGATTACAAACAATAAATAGGGTAATAACTGATTCCATTTTTTCCCTTCTGTGTTAGTCACTTTCCTTACCATTGAATTTAAGTGTTTTATGAAACCTCTCTAATAACCCATTAGTCTGCTGAAGATAAAATAACATTGTCAGCTGTTTGACTTTATAAAGAATTGGCTTGCAACAAATTGGTTTGTTTTTAAAATGTATGAGACTTTCTGTAAGTCCACTAACTCTGAGTTACTTTCCTCACAAGCTTGTCTTGAGATGGAAGGCATAGCTTCCTCTCTCAAATACACTGGCACTGAAGAGGCTTCTGTGTCTTATGTCTTCCCCTACAAATGTTAGTTCTGGATAAAACATTATTTCTGTTTTAACTTCTTCATTGTTTGAACAAACCACTTGAGTGTTTCCTTTTTATTTAGCCTTCTGTTTCCCCTTGGACAGAAATAGGTTTAGAATTCTGCATTTTCTTAACTATCTCACTTTTAGTACTTAATATCATTTCTTTTTTTCCTATGGGTGTTCACGTAAGTGCCATACTTCATTTTTTGTCCTCTTTCTTTCTGCATTAACACTTCTTGTAATTTTCTGTGCAGACTTCTGTCTTGTGCTGATTTTTCCTTCAGAGTTTTCTACAGAGTTTCTATCATTTCACATTTGATTCCTATGCTGACATTTCTTACAAGATTAGATTTCTGTTTTTCTATCATGGGTCAGGTTTCTGGTGACATAAAGGATCCTTTTTAATGTCTAACTATAACCAGATTGTAGACATTTTTACAGCTTCTATGCTAACTACATTCTCCTGCTTTTGATTCTGGACATATACACAAGTGTCATGGTCTTGCTACTGAATTGCTATATCAAGTTTCTGTTTTCCACTTTCTTATTAAGTGTATTAGCCTGCCACACTGTATACGTGGATTCCCTGTCCTATAATATTTTCCACAGTGCTTTAAAATGGGGGGGGTCTTTTTCCTAATATGGCATCATGAGTACAGTCAAAAGTTACAGCTACAGGATGCATACATTTTCTTAGAAGTGTATTTTTTTTCTGCTTGTGTGAAGGGTGAGTCCTTTCTATTACTATGAATAAGTATTACCCCCATTTCTTCTTTGTTACTAATCTTATGCTCACATACCGGGAGACCACTGAAGGGTAATTCATGATCCCAGAGTTTGGCAGAGCTTAAAATTCTCTCCTTTCCAAAATACAGTATATATCATGATCTGGGCACAGCTATTCTAGCTTCAGTCTTATCATTTTCTAAGGGAACAATCTCATCTGAAGCATGCATATTAGCTTTCATAGTTCTGCTGCTAGCAATCTCTTCAGTGCTAATGGATCACAATCTGACTTTGAAACACCCCTTCCACATTTGAAACAAATAACTCTCCAAAACATTCACAGACACACCCAGCATAAGATAACCCAATAACCAAACACTGGTCAAAAGGTCCAAGAAACGAAATAATTCACAAACCAAATGGTGAGCAATACAAATATTTTTTATTAAGTGCCTTTGTCCTGCTCCTCAGTTGGACTTCATCAGAATAACCCTTACATACAAACCACCCTATATTTAAACTTTAATCAAATATCACATGAGTTATACAATAATCACAAGTATAATCTTCAACTAATAAAATGGTACTACAACATAATCACACATAAATGAGGTCAGTTATAGTAAGCAAGTGTATATTACAAAACATGTAAACATGAATCTAATACAGCCAATTTCCTGACTAATTTTCATGAGAATTTAACATCACTAGATGCATTTAGAGGTACATTCACCTTTGGGGTGGGTTTGGCATAATGGTTAAGGTCTTCACCTCAATGGCACAACATACAGAGTTTGATCCTGGCCTTGGGTTATTAGCTAGGCTTAAAATGGCCCTTCAGGGCAGTTAGCCTAGCATTCATCTATGAACATATAAACCAATTTCCTATACACAGGATTATACAATAGGTATATAATAAACACAGATTTCTACATCTGAAATATGACAAGATGTATGCCTATAAGAGTAAATGACATTTGACCTCAGACAAGTTCATAGATTAGTACTAGGTTAACTACCCCAGAAGGCCATTTAAGACTATCTTATTCATCCAAAATATAAGGGGAAAATAAATAAGTAGATGAAAAAAAGAGGAAACATTTTCTTTTATCCTTCTTCTATGACTTCCCTTGTTCAGTCAACAGAATGATTTTTCCTCTATTCCAACTCCCTCCCTCCCAACACAATTTTCATTTTCCACTTGTTTCATTGAGAAAAATAACTATATGAAGTTTTTCCTCAGTACTTACTTCTACTGAATTATATACCCTGACCCAGAGACTCCCCAGACACTGTTATAGACTGCCCATACATATCAAGCAAAGGGCCTCTTTAGCCCTCTTCAAAAGGAGCCTTGACGATTGGATGGGAGAAAGGAAATTCACCCCGGGGATCACGTCAGTCGCTCTGCTAGACAGGGGCCCAGGGAAGTAAATAGTGTGGGAAGAAATAGCCAGGGAATTGTTATGGGTAGGCTTGTATAGGCCCTAGGGCCGATAGCCTAGTACCAACCTATGAACCTATATGATGTGATAGGAAGTTACATAAAAATTTGTGTACAGGTAAAAAGCACAAACAGAGAAAATTAACATGGAGCAAAACTATACTGGACGATTATCCATTCAAATGAAGAAATAGGATTGGGTTAATGTTTAGAGTTGTTCTTAGTTCTTGTAAATTAAAAATAGGATACAAGAGAGTAAAAGGAGCAGCAGTGTAATACATAAAGTGGAACAATAAAACATAAGATGATTTCAGTAATGTAAAATATCGTCTCTAATACAATACATATAAAGTCTTCAGAGATCTTGATGAGGTAAATTTTGCACATATGTGACATAAAATGTGCCCAGACTACTTAGATAAACTAGAGCATTTTTCTTTTGAAAAAAAAAAAGAATTGAAGTATCCAAAAGATATTGCATATATGACAAAATAATTAGTGTCTGGACTAAATTCTCTAATTTATTAAATGAATGACAACCCTTAATGGGGGTAGCAGTGAGACATCTGTAATTATTTAAAGAGAAACTTCAGTTTCTGAATGTAATCTGCAAATTGCCTTAAAGATATATAGCATGGAATTAACCAAGCACTAGTAAATAACTATAGGACTACATATAAGCCAAACTTGTGACTATATAGAATTCTGTACATGGGCATATGTTTTAAAGTTTAGGATTTCATACACATCTGAAGGGTAATGCACTTAGACATCTTTCCCAAATGTGGGAAACTTTTTTGTATGTAACTTACGGGTTAGAGCACTGGTCTTTCAAACCAGGCATGAGATGACATCTCTTCAAAGCCTGTGATTTAACTTCTCTAATACATAAAAGAGGACAACATTTTAAGAACTAGATTTTTTGGCAACACACCCCTAAGATTTGATCCAGAAGTCAGGGACTTGGGGATACATATAGACAGTAATCTACCCTTTGACAATCACGTTTGTAAAGTAGTGAGGAAATCATTCTATGTTGTGCAACTTATAAACAAAAGTATGGCATCTAGATCCAAGGAGATCATTGTTCTGCTGTATTCAGTATTCATCAGCACTGCCATTGAGTATAATGCCCCCTTCGGTATGTACCTAACCAGGCACACCAAACACTTGGAATGTCCACAGAGGCTCCTCACTAAAAGAATACATGAAGTAAATAACATGTCCTTTGTAGACTGCCTCAAGGCCCTATCCCTGTATTTTGTCTCCTACAGGCTGCTAAGGGGAGATCTAAGCCTGGAACACAAGGCATTGTGAGACCCCACCTTGATGACCTCCTGCATGTCCACAAAACAAACAGCACCATAATGACTTGTTCTAAAACTCAAACCTTGCCTGTGATATAAATTGGACCCACTGGTGAGAAAGCTATGTATCCCAGGGACGATCCCCTTCTCTGGAATAGGCTTCCCATCCATGTGAAGCAGAGTTCCTCCTTAAACCAGTTCAAGTATAACTTGAACAACTGGATGGGGACAGGGAATTCATCCCTGGTTTGGCTCCTATGTCTCTGCCGGACACAGGCAGCTTGTAAGTGGTTCATCACCCACGCCCCTGTTTACACTTATCTAGGGTACCAGAACTTGTCAGAGATTTGGGATGCATGTCCAGACTCAAAAAGGCCCTTGCGGTCATTAGCCTAGTGTACACCTATAAACCTATAACATTCCATGTAGTATCCACACTCCAAACAAGCTCTGATTACAAAGGAGAGAACTACATAATGCAACTAAACGTATGAATATATTCAGAAAATGCTTACGGTAGTAAGGATGACCAATATAAAATATGTTACACTTCTACCATGATTCTTTGTACTGAGCACAAGCCAATAAATATAATTCCTAATTCATTAAAAAATGAGTAGAACTATAATAACATGTACCTAAACTCATTAGAACCAGGTTTGAAGGTATCCAAAGTTACTGGTAAAACAGTCATTTGATAAAACGTAAGTGTGAAATGTAGAAGTGTGAAGAAGATAGCCAAAAAGATATAAATCACCTAGCAGATTGGGACAGCCATACAAAGTGTCCAACACCATAAGCATACAGATAACCCTTTTCTACAAGCATCAAAATAACTTTCAAAGTTAGAAACTGTATAAGGGAAAACAAGAGCCTTCTCTTCCCTACTTTAATGATCTATTTTCCAAAACATTTATATAAAATTATGTCAAAACACTGTTCTAAGAACCAGCATCATTCTTTACAGCTAACTGCACCAAATGCAGCTTTTGTACCATCCAAACAACAGATAATCTACAGTCTTTAGATTTTCCTCCTGAAAATGAGTCTGTTATGGAAAATATATATTTTCTGAGAAAACTCCCAAATTCAAAATGAAATTTCTAAGGACATCCTGAAAGTTAATAGTGTACAAATTCATAGGCACCAACACCTAACAAAGACTAATAGAAAGTATAAGATATATTGGAACTGGAAGGGCTTGTTTGATTTTTATAAGGCAGACCCTACTGTCTTCACTTTGCCAAACTTTATCTAAAGTGCTACTTTCATTTTTCAAGTAGTAAGCAGTGCTACTTTTCATAAAGAAGCAAGATTATTAGTTGGGTATGATTAAACAAGTGTACGCACAGCATGCCCTTGTTGTTGAAGAGTTAAATTGCACTGTTTTAGATCTGAGTTCTCTGTAGAAAATCCAAGATACATTACAATATGTGTCAAGAACCAATGCATTTCACAAAAAAAGAAAAATGTGGTTATTACAGTGGAAAACATTGAAGTCCATATATTTAAATGTGCTTAGATGTTTCTTCCAAGGTTATTATGTCAAGGGGTCGTTTTGAGAAAGCTTGAAAGTCTCAGAATTAAGCAATTGAAATTAAGATGTTAGGTCTAAGTTATTAAATGGACTTGTGTTCCAAGATGCATAGTTTGGACAGCCAGCTGATAATGTAGAAAAGAAATAGGGAAAAATAATATTCGCTTTAAAGAAATATATAACCCTCCTGGCCATCACTTTAAAATAATTTCAGTCTCAATAAAAAGAGAACTTAAAGAAAAAAATTAACATGGAAAATCATTCTAGCAGCCTTGTGAGAAAACACAGTATAAGGAAAGCAGACCAGAAACAACTCAAATGGAAAAGGAAAGGACACATTCAATCAGACATTCTCAGACTGGCCACAAGCTTCAATTTTCTAGCTCTCCTTCCAATTTTATCCCCAGAAAACAGGTCTCAAAGTTATCTGGTTTCATATCAGTTTTACAGTTGAATTCCTGTTCAAGCTACAAATATATTTTGTTCCACAGGCAAGAACTACATTTACTGTCAAAAGATTGGCTACTTCTGAAAAGGTTAACACAATGAGTACCTTTTTTATTCCAAAAGGCCAAGGTACATCACAGAGACCAATCCTAGAGACCAATCCTAGATTTAACAAATTTGAGCACTGTAGCTGTAAAAATAAGTGTCCTATTACTGCAACACATAAATCTATTTTTCTGATCCAAAAATGTCTAGGGATATCAATAAATCACACGATGTGTTGCCAGTAAGCAGTACGTTGGCAAGGATATCTAGCATCCCTCCTTCCTGTGACCATAGATATTCCCCAGGGTTTCATACTAGGTCCCCTGCTATTCTCATTACTCACTAACAACCTCCATACCTCAGTCCCACACCCATCCCTTATTCAGTATGCTGACGACTCCACAGTAATATGTGCTGTCTCTTTTATACAAGAGCTACAATCACTGACACAAAACTCCTTTGTAGCAGTTGAAACATGGCTAACAAACTCCCACCTAATCCTGAACCCCAACAAAACAAAACTTATGCTATTCCACCCAGCTAAATTTACAACCTCCTCCCCGTCTTTCAACACTGAATCTGCAAACAAAACCATCATCACTCCCACTGCTCATCCTAAGGTACTAGGGGCTAAAATAGACAGCAACATGAGATTTCATATCCACATATCTCAAACCATAAAAAAAGTGCACAAAAAATAGGTACCCTTTATAGGAATAAACTCTATCTCACAAACAACACAAAAGTCACAATAGCTCAAACACATTTGATCTCAACCCTGCTGTACGCATCACCCATACTCACCAACATTAGAAAATCTGACCTTGAAAAACCTGAGACATGTTATAACAAAATCGTTAGATCTGCAACCAACTCAAACTGTAGGTCTCATCACTGTAAAGCACTCAGGCAGCTTAACTGGCTCGAGCTTCCCCAACTCCTGCTTTATTACCAACTATAACCATGGCCCAGAAAATACTCTATCAGAAATAAAAGACACCTGCCCTACAAAACCTACTACAACCATACTCTAGTTCCAGAACTTTACGATCCAACAACAAATGTCTGATAATAGATTCCACTGCCAACAATCAAGCTGTGAAATCCCACTTCTCCAAATCTATAGCTAAAATCTGGAATACATTACCTCCCAATGTAACATCCACCACAACTTCATCACATTTCAAACTTTTAATAAAAACTCATCTATCCAAAAAATGGACATGTCCATGTATGGCCCCTGGCTAGACAGCTTGTTTCTAATGCAGCTTCTATATTGATTCAATCTCATCATATGTACTTTCATATACAAATGAGGTCTAATACAGTGTTAACTTAGCCTGTATATAACACTGTGCATTTTTTCTACTGTTTTCAACTGTTTTTGTTCATATATTTGTACTTGAATCTTTCATACCTGTGCTTATTATTGTGGAGCTCTTCTCCCTGGACCTCTGCTGAAAAAGGACTTGTGTCCAGTGGGGCTTTCCCGGTACACAAATGTAAAATAAAATAAAAAAAAAAAGTAAAAATGTATTTCCAGTTTCCTGCAACTTCACTGACATTTTAGGGGTAGTCATAGATTTAGTCTATGGAGTTTTCCTAATGTAGAAGAAAATTCTCAAAAAAAACAAAACCAAGGAAGTTTCTGACAGGCCTTGAATATGTCATCTTGTTTTCTTCAAGTACCTTACATATCTCTTTACTGCTCTTCTTTAAGTAGGGCATTCTGATTTTAAAGATCATGTGTAGACAGATGCCTATCTATAATCATTGTTTTTTATCTAGTATTTTAAGAACATAAGCATTCCTTTTGCAGTATAGATGTGATTTAAACATCTGCTGATAGTTAATTAAAAAAAAATAGTTTTACTGTAATGTCATATGGAACACTTGTCTTGTACGGACAAGGTGGTGTGTAATTTCATGCCATGAATACTGATGATATAAATAGATGGACATTGTCACTTCATTGCACCCCCCCTCCCCTTTCTAATGTTCAGTATGAAAAGTATTTTAAAAATGTAATTTTCTGACTCCATCTGCTTGGTGGAGTCAGACACACCAACATTTGATAACACAGTCTTGGAAAAACATGCCATTAGCATCCAACTTGTAAGAGATATGGTGTACAAGCACAGAATTGCAGCAGATATTTACATGCTGGTTGCTGCAGGTAACAAAGGCTTACTTTATAATGAACTGGAATTGTGGTTAGAATGCCTGCAGACATGGAGCTGTGAAGTAACAAATATTTAAAGATAGGGCTCTGACTGTGAACTGTTTGTTTCTTTCTTTTTTACTACAAGACATCCTACTGGAACTGGAGTGTTATGGGAAACCACCTAATTATGTCAGAATACTGCACATCCACAGAACATCTACCCAGGAGATGTGTTCATGAGAAGCAGCAGCCCTGATGTCATAGTTATTCTAATTCACATTCCTGACAATTCTAATTCATATTTCAGCAGTTTGTATTAAGTTCACAACTACTGCACAGTATGCCTTACCACAGGAAAAGTGCAAGTCTGCAACAGGCCTAAAATTGAAAATTTATGCAACATTCCTTTATGGCCACTTGCACATAATCTTTAAGCCTAACCGAGAAACTGCACTGTTCTGAATGATGGGTGTTTTACTTTCTAGTGTCTCATTGGTTCACCTTGCAGCACAACAGTGAACCAGTATGAGAATGGCTTCCTGTATGAGCAATCAGTTGAATGTGCTGATAACTGGTGCCTTTGATGTTAACTCCTCTGGGCATAGAATTTATTTATGGTTGTTACAGTTGTTATGATCCAAAGTACAAGAGTATATTAGAGGGGCTCCCACTGAATGCTCATAAAAGATCTTCATGTCATAGGCTATGTGGGTCACAATGTTTTACTGGTTTTGCTAACTGTTACGCATGTGTGCTGATAGTATGTTAACATCTCCTACATAGTTGCTAGTTTCCTATAAGAGCATTCCAGTATCAAACTTATCAATGCACTAACAGCTCTCTTCCTTTTTACAGGAGTCATTTGTTGATTATACTTTAACAGAATAATTAATGGATTTTTGCATAGCTGAAAATATCATTTCAGGAATGCTAAGAAGAACAAGGAGCAACTACCCATTTTTGTCAGTAATATGGCAAAAAATTAATAGTAATGTTTAAGAATTCCTACTCTGCCACCCCCATAGGATATTAAGATCAGTGTCACACCCTCATTTAAAAATGGAAACTTATATGTGCCGTCCCACAAGTATACATTTATGCATCAATCCTACCCCCCACCCACGAGAGTGCAGATTTACACTTCGGAAAAATTTAAGTGTTATAATTTTGGAACCTGCACTATGACTTGATAGACCCTACTATGATTTTGAAGACTGGCAGGGTGAGATGTGTGGTACTCATGCAAGGCAGAAGATGAGGATGATACAAATGGAACCTCAGGAATATCAGAAAATGTTTCACAGATTCACACCCCATATGAAGAACTCTTATGGTGGACAGATTTAAATAGCTTGTCCATAAGAATAATCAAAATGCCCTCTTAATCACAATAAATTGTACAAATAACTTTAAAAAATGATTGCCTGTTTCCTCAACAGGAATTGTACCACTCGGTTAAATTGCAGCAGTTTATTTAAGATTTCAACTCAAACAGTTACACTCAAGATTAAGCACCTTTTGTTCCCAACATTAGAACAGAACTTCATCAGAATCAAAAGTGTATTATTTCCTGTTGCATTTTATATTAAAACCATTAATCAGTGTACTAAAAATTAATTAAGCCAATAATTGTATATATGTTTAAAAAGTTAAATAATAACATTAAAAGTTAATTTGTAATAGATAACATCATTTTATTGTTGGTAACCATAAAATTCCTGAATAAAATCCTAAATAATCATATAATGGTCCTTTTGTCACACTGATTGCTGTGCATTATAAACAAAATCAATTTTGTTGTTCTGCACAAACCTTTCATTAAAAAGTTTTGCAATGATAACACTATAATATTAAAATTTATAATTTAACAATTTTCATTGTCAAAGCACTGCTAATAGAAACTTTCTCACTGATGCCAGGAAAAAGTGTAGTGTTTAGCAACAATTGCCAGTGAAGCTCCCTGTATTGAAGGAGTTCTTCACAACTGCCAATCCCTCTCATTTCTCAGTACCTTCTCTAAAATGTAATAAAGAAGTTTGTTAAATCCTTTATATTTAATGACATGTTTGCCAAGTGTATTTCTATTGTCTCATTATTTTACTGCATAAACCTGTTGGTAAATCCACTTCTTTAGAGGGTACTTTGTTTTGCCCACATAAAAAGTGGGACAAGTTAAACATTTTCCGATGTAAATTACCCCCAGTTGTATCACAATTGTGTCTATCATTTGTTGAGATTACTCTTGGATAATTCTCCACTACAATATCTTTAGCCTCTAAAATAAATCTACACTGTTTACATTGCCCACATTTACTCATTTTTCCACCCAAGTTTCCTCCTATATTTCCACTTCTCATATCATTCTCCAAAAATGTTTTAACATTTTTACCCTTTTTGTATGTGGAACTAGAATGTACTTTAGGATTCAGTCCCAAGGTACCAAAGACTCCAACCCAATTTTTCAAAATCTCTTTTTATTTCATTAAAACCTTGACTGTATGTTAGTCATAGCAGCAGTACAGCTCTCTCCATCTGTGTTCAAATGTTGTGTTCTCTCAGGGTATCTTATTATAGGGTGGTATTTTTCTAATCTCTTTGCTTTAACTTCTTCACATATTTCATCAAGCAAAGATACTGGGTATTTCCTTTCTATAAACATTTCCTTCAGTTTCATTAATTCTTTCAAAAAATGGTCATCCAAAACAAGTCTTGATAACCTCACCATTTTTTCCTTCACAGTTTGTTTTTTGCCATCTAAGATGATTGCTGTTAAAACGTAAAAAGAAAAAAACTATTGGAATATGCAGATTGTCCGTATATATTACTTTCATATTGCCTTTAAATTTTGTTTTTATTAACAGTTATATATAAAAAATCAAGTTCTTCGAAAAGGAAAGTAGTTCTGTCCCCGCCTCCATCGTAAAATTTAAAAAGATGTAGCTCCACTGATATAATCTAAAAACTCATTCATCTCCCATATTCCTCCCTTCCAGATTATAAAAATGTCATCCAAAAAAGTGATAATATTCAATCAAAAAGTCTATAACTGGTAAGGAAAATATAGTAGTGGTTTCCCACCACTATAATATAGCATTAGCAAACATGGGGGCTACTGCCACCCCCATTGCTACACCCTTAATTTGCTTATAATTTTCCCCCTCAAAGTACTTAAAATTGTTGGTCAACACCATTTCCATACCACACAGAATAATATTAATATCAGCCTGACGACATCCTTTATCACTTAGCATGGCCTTGTTTAACCATTCTAGCCCTTCTTCATGTGGAATAGAAAGAAATGTTATGCATCTAATCCTACAAAAAAGCTACTTTCTAAATACTCAGTTTTCCTTATAGCTTAAAAAATATCATGAGTCTATTAAGATGCATTTTTTCTTTAAAAAAATCCATTTAATTTATCATCTATAAACTTGGCTATTGTTCCATCATAGACCCTCCTACTATGACTATAAGTCTTAATGGGGGTCATTGATACTTTTGTGGATCTTCAGAATACTGAAGACAGAAAGGATAAAGGGATTCTTTACCCTTAAAAAATATATGGTCTTTTTAGGGCTATTATATTTGTTCTCAATGTCAGTAAACCATGCATTAATTTTACTGTGTGCTATACTGACTTTGTTTTTAGATGCAGTTTAGAAATATATACTATTATTAAGATATTTTAACATTTTATGTAAATAGGTTAAGCTGTCCATAATGACAACCCATTCCTTTTGTCAGGCCTCATAATCCTCACATTCTCAAATTTTCAATTTGTCTAATATTTTCTTTTCATCAGTAGTCAAGTTGTAAAAAAATATTTTTAGTTTGCTGCTATGCCATTGTCTAATATTGTTCTTACATAGTTTTTCAAAAAGTTCAACTGATGAACCCAAAGTTTGGTTAAATGTAGTCTTTCTATGTAACCCTAAAGGCACATTATTCGCTATTTTTTTACCACTAAATAATCTCAAGTTAATATTAATAGAAAAAAATGTAGTTCTATCAAGGTATTCACCAAATCAAGTTTCTTCGATGGAACAATTGTAAAACCTTTGGAAAACAATTCACCGTACTGGGGGGTAATATGCAAATCACTGTAATTGTAAATTTTAACTCCCCCTAAATTCATAAACATTAACAGCACCTGTGTTAGCAGCAACCCAGTTCAATCCCGCTTTTACCCTTCCCCCTTCTACTTGTATGGGGAATTGCAATGTCTGCTCATAAAGTAATAATTTCTTTGGTCGCCATTCACATCCAAGTGTTGCTAACTCTTCTTCTCCATTGTACGGGATGACCGTCTCATGAGTTGCCGCTGCTCTAAAAAATCTTCACTCTCAAACATTCCAGCTTTACTGTCTGAACCATAACCACCATTTATATTGTTCATACCATCTTTACAATAGTTCTGGCATTTTATTCAGGTGATAGGGTATGCTCATTTTCCTTCCGGGGATGGGATATGCTCTTTTTTCATTGTATTCAATTTCGTTATGCTTCAGTTTGTTTCCTTTTCTCTTTTTATCTCATTACAATGCTGCTCTACATTGCAAAATGCTTTATTATAGTCATCTTTGTATGTGTCAAACAGTAAATGATTCAAAGTTTCTGTCTCCACGTTTCAAATTTCATTCTCCATATCGGCCATGTTTCTGTTGTTGTCTTAATTAACAACTGCATGAATTCAAAACCCATGCAGTCAAACAGTTTTATAAATTCTCCATGCAATATAGATCTAGTCATAAACACATTAGGGAACTTAAAAATAAGAAGCCCTTTCAGTACTTGCTTCTTACTAATACAGCAGCCCTCAGTATTTTTTCACCAGCTTGATTTTAAAGATTCTTTGCTTGAGAGAACTACCCTTCTCTTGTCGGGGCTTAAAGTGAACTGCTGCTGAAACCAGTCAGTTATTATCTCTTTCCCATGACCATCAGTAGGTCCAGGTATTGTTTGATGATTCTCAATGCCACTAACTACTTGGGCATAGCTACTACAACCAAGAATAACATTACAGTCTTCTATCCTCTCAGAAACTTACATGTTGAGCATCTCAGATGTAGTTCTAACCTAACTTTTAAATGCCCACATTTCAAACATGTTGCCCATCTTGAAAATTTGAGTGAGCATTAGCACCAATAACATTAAATTAGATACATTGCCCTTCTGTACTTGCTCATCTTCCACTCTATCAGTACAGGGCAAATGGTGTCTTCAAGAAAAATCTTCATATGAACTTGAAATAAAAGAGCAGTCCACAAGGCCTTGGGAGCTCCTAAAGATTCTTCATTCAGGGCAACAGCTAATCAACACAGACAGTATAGAGGTACATGACCTAGAAAAAAACACATTTTTCTAACATTGCTAATCAAAACGGTCTTTGTTAATCAACTTTTACCTGTTAGCAGTACATCTACCAAATATGCAGAATCAACTAGCAAATGTTTTAAATAGGAAGATAACTTGCCAATATAAGGAAACTAGATCTACTGACTTTCAATGTAGTTTATGGATGTAAAATATTTAGAAGTGAACTTGATTATTGCATAATTCTGCTGCCATGATTTTCTCTGATAATTACTCTAATCACTCAGCCTTCTGGGTTCCTACCTCTTCATAGCTGCATTTCTGTCTCAATGCACTGAAATTATAAGCTTTGAGAACAGAATTTTAATTTCTACAATAATGACTTTTATTCAAGCCTTAAGCATCATTAAGGAAGACAGAAAAGGGCATTACATTTGAGAGAATTATTGTACTTCAAAGTCTTGCCCCCATTAAGACTTTTAGTCGGTAATGCTGGCATGAATAGGTATGGGAGAAGTATGTATTCACTGCTTCCAGTTTTGATATTTAGAGAAAGGTCTGTAGATCAGAGTGTAGGTTGTACCTTTGAGACATTTCAGTCAGTGAGCACATGCATATAAATACTGAGCATGTGCAAGCAAGAGTGCCATTTTGAGTGAGCAGCCAGAGTAAAAGCATGCATGTGTGTAGTAGTCAGTCAGTTTATTTAGTTTAATGTTTCAGTCAACCATCCTGATGTGTTTTTATGTAATAAACTACTTAAATGAACAGCCCACCTCATCATCTTATTGAATACATAAGACGAGCGACATGGTGCCAGAAGCAGCAGGTCTAAAGCAACGTGGTGCCAGAAAGTGGTCCAAAGCAAAACCTCTTCAAGACCATGAGGTGCACAGTTACAGATGGAGGAATATACAGGAGTGAATCATCCCTGCTCAAATGACTCACAAACAGGTCAGAAAGATAAATCCAGATACTAAAACTCATTTAAATGATTTTTTACTCAGTGAATATGAAACAAAGCATTCAAAATGTTCAAAATGACTTTCTAAGTAAACAAATGTTCAAAATTATGATATATTGAAAAAAAAAACTTCAAATGCTTACAAAAGTGCTTGAAATAACTTCCAAATTGCATAAAATGTATAAAAAAGGGAAAAGACTATGGGCCAGATTCAGGAAGGCTTACACGGAGTTCAAGAGTAGTGTAAGCCTCCGTGTAAGCCTCCCAATTCAGGAACAGCCCAAATCTCCGTGTAAGAGACAGCTAACACCTCTCTTACACGGACTGGGCATGGAAATGCTCAATACCTCATTTGCAGCTCAAAGATATGCAAATGAGGTATCTGAGCGATCCACGAAGCAGAAACCAGTCCGTGTAATGGACGTGTTAGCTGCAGAAATGTACTCAGCTGACAACTGAGTACATTTCTGCAAAATTAAAAACGGAGCTATGTCAGCTCCAAATAAAGGGTGCATTTGTTTCATTAAGCATGCCAATGGCCAAATATGTGGCCATTGGCATGAAAAACTTTTGCAAAAATATGTTATATAACTTTTTTTTTTTTCACGGGATTTTGAGGTTTAACTGCAGCGCACACCCGCGCAAACGGGGTGCGCTACCTAAAACTAAAAACGAAGCTTATAAGCCCACAATTGTGGGATTTATGTATTACATGGAATGTCAATGGAGGGACTTGCAGACCAAAAACAATATGGCCTCCGTTTAGTGGTTGTCAAGGGGGGGAAGCTCCGTGTAAGACATGTAACTAGTCATTACTAGGCAATCCTATGTAAATGAGGGTTACAATACTGAATCACACTGCTACATAGGTAATGAGCACTTTCTGAGTAGTGTAAGAGTTAGAGAAGGGGGAGGAACAGAGTAAGAGGTAGGTGACATCACGGGGGGGAAGGATAGATACAAATGTACCAGATTGGAGGGCAATGTAAGGTGAAAGATGACAGACAGACTTCAGGGAGGGAGGTGTGTCCCAACAGAACACTAGGAAAGTCAAGAAATTGAAGGTTTACGCTATCCCTACACTCAAAGTTTCTTGAAATACGTGCATGCGCGCGTGTGTAAGGCAGGCTCAACATATGGGAGTGTGTTGCAAACCGTTTACAACGGTTTGCGCGGGCGTGCACATGTGTAAGGCAGTGTGCGCGTTTTAACATGAATCAGCCTAGTTCACACCGTGTAAGGATGTGTGCGCGCGTGTAACACCGTGTAGGGATGTGTGTGCGCGTTTAAGTGACTGTGAGCGTGTTTAAGCTGGTGTGCACATTGCCCCCCTCAGGAAACAGAGAGGAAACAGGAAACAACTAAAATACACGGAAACTGCCAGAGGATACTGCTGCAGTTAATTGTTGGAAACAATTGGAAGCAGGCAATTATGCAGGCAGACTAGAAGCCCAACCCAGCATTTAAAACACTGCAAAGAGCAGTGCAGGGTGTTTCTCACAAGAGATACTGCAAGAAAGTAAGCTATCAGAATTGAAAACTGAAAAAGCTGAACTCAGAGCAGAAATGCTAGGGGCTGCCATAGCTGTTATAATCAGGCAAAGGCGAATTGCTGAGGGTGGTGACAATGCAGATGCTGACAGACAACCCAGAGTGAGGAGAAGGAGAAGAGTATACAGGCCCAGGGTCACCTACCATGGGTTACATGAGCTGGAGATAGTAGAGAGCTACAGAGTGGACAGAGACCTTCTGCAGCAGATTGTTGAGCTGTGCAGGCCACATCTCACACACAGAACCAACAGAGGGGAACCCATCCCAGTGGAAACCAAGGTATGTGTTGGCCTAAGAATACTAGCAACAGGTACCTTCCAGAGACCAACTGGTGATATGATGGGGATATCACAGGCATCAGCCTCCAGGGTACTGCACCAGTTCCTGGATGCCATGTCAGCACATGTCGGTGATCATATATATGTCCCTAATGACCGTGAGGTTGTGGCCAGCAATATGCGTCTCTTCCAGCAAATAGCGGGATACCCTGAGGTGCTGGGTGCAATAGACTGCACGCACGTGTCAAAGCACCAGCTGGTGAGCGGGGTAGAGTCTACATTAACCGCAAGGGATACCCTCCATCAACTGCCAGGTCGTGTGTGATGCCCAGGGCATAATAATGAATGTGTGTGCTGGCTGCCCTGGGAGCTACCACGATTCCCACATCTGGCATCTGACGCAGCTGTACCAATCATTTGCCAGTGGGGACTTCCCACACGGACACCTAGTGGGGATGCAGGTTATGCACTTGAGCCGTGGCTGATGACACCCATCAGAAATGCACACACACCTGAACAGGAACGCCATAATGAGGCACACGCACAAACACGTAATGTCATAGAGCGTGTGTTTGGGCTGCTCAAGTCACGGTTCCGGTGTCTGGACACATCTGGTGGAGCCTTGCAGTACACACCAACTACATGTACCCAAATGGTCATGATATGTGCTATGCTACATAATATGATCCTGTGGAAACAGCTGCAGCAGGACCAGCACAGGGCTGGGCCTAACATCCCCCCACCATTGCCAAGGCCACCACAGGCAGAGGGTGACTCGGAGGAGGAACAACCTGACCTTGTCCCAGTAGGCAGAAGGAGGCGTGCCCAGTATGCCCTGGCCTTGGCAAAGAGGCAACGATAGCACATACACTTGGTCAGTAGGAACACTGGGACTGATACCCGCTCTGACTCACTCATATAGTAACAGGGATGCCTAACATGACACAACCTGCTTCCAAACATGTACAGGGAGTGTAGTATGTGCATCCGACAGAGGCAGCCCTGCAGCACCACCTGAGGCATGAATGCCATGTGTTAAGTAATGTAATACCATGTACCATATGCACACCTGAGGACCTGACTAACATCCACCCTCACCAATCATAAACCACAAAAACACAAACCTAACTCATAGGTACCACAAGGGATAGTAACCTAGATGTAATGCTACCCAATGCCAGAAGTATAAATGCGCAGTGTAAACGCACACAGTATAGAGAATGTAGATATCAGTGCTGTAATAGAAAACAGGGTCAAAGCCCACATCAGCACCCTGACACTACCAGGTCACACCTCTGTCCTAATAGCAGGAACAGCCCCAGGCCTACTCTGGCAACGTGAGTGTCAAATGAAATATTACTGTCAACCTGGGTGCCCAGGTCCCTGATAACCTCTTCTGTGCTTAGAGGATTGCCACCTAGATGGGAACTAGGGGTAACCCTGTTGTTCCCGAAGGGTATGACTATGCATTGTTTAGCGTTTAATGTAAGGCCATGGCTCTGGCACCAGTTATCTGTGTCTATGAGACCCTTCTGAAGGATGTCTGTGTCAGATGGGTTTCCAACTATGGTTCCCAGTTTGCAGTCATCTTCAAACTTTGTCAGCCATAATCCTCCTGTGTTTGCTTGTACTTCTGAAAAGTAGATGATGAACAAAAGTGGGCCCAGGACTGAGCCCTGTGGGACACCACTTGTGACAGCTCTGGAGTGTGACATGGCACCAGCAACTTTGACCCTGTGTGTTCTGTCACTTAGCCAGTTTGCAACCCATCCTGTGATGTATGGGCTCACATTTAAGCTGGTGATGTTTTCAATGATACCTGAGTGGGGTATTGTGTCGAAAGCCTTTGCCAGGTCAAGGTAGGCTGTGTGGACTGCCTTGCCCACGTCAATGGCCTGGGTGACTGTCATGAAAAGTCAACCAAGTTTAAAAGGCATGATCTGCCCTTGACAAAGCCAAACTGGATTGGATCCAATGTCTGCAAGTCCCCTATGTCTTCATTTATCATTCCCATTATGATCCTCTCCATAGCTTAGCAGACCAGGCTTGTCAAGCTGATGGGATGGTAGTTTCGGGGTTGGTGGAGGCACCTCCTTTGTGAAGTGGGTCCACCATTGCCGTATGCCACTCCTTGGGCACATATCCTGAGGTGAGGCTAAGATTAAACAGCTGCCCTAACTGCGGTTTAATTCCTCATTGAGTTCATGGAGCACACAACTGGGGACACCATCTGGTCCCATGGATAAAGTGTTTTCCGCCTTGGATAGAGCAGTTCTCACCCCAGCATTGGAGATGTTTGGGGGGCTACAATCCTCTGGTGTAGATACCCTCCAGTTGGGGAGGGGAGAAATCCGCACTGAACCTGTCAGCCAGTATGTTGGCAATGTCTGTAGGTTCAGTGATATTTACATCATTCTGAACTAATTCTGAGCATATCTGGGAGTTCCTCCCAGGTGTCAAACATAAGTAAAAAGGCCTCATGATTGTCCCTTGAGTCCTGAGCGGGTTTACTTCCAAAACTTGCCTTGGATGATTGTATGGGGGAACCCAGTGTTTTACTCATAATGAGCAGGGGTGTCTTCCCTTCTACGGATGTCGCTCTATGTTGTAGTAGCTCCTTCCTTTTGTTGTAGAGCTTGTTTATGGCTGGGGTCCACCAGACTGGATGCTTGCCTGTGGTACAAAGATTCTTTGTTTTGTTTGGGATTGCTTGATCCATGCAGTCCTGGAGGTGCTGGTAGAAGGCATTTGTAAGTGATACAGCGGCTTGGGTAATGGTGTCCGCTGGCTTGGGGCCTTGAAAGAGACCACACCAGTCCTTAGAAATGTGAAGTCGGCATTTGAGATGGTCTTCACTGTTTGTTTTTCCATCTGGGGTGTGGGTGGGATGTGGACTCCCACTGAGATTAGTTCATGATCTGATCTCACCAATGATGGGTATACTGCTGGTGTTGAACAGTGTGACCCCATGTTCGTGATGATGAGTTCTAGTATGTTGTCTCCACTTGTGGGGATGGTGACCAGTTGTTCCATGGCATTTGAGTGTATGAACTCTTGGAACCTTTGGGTTAGAGTGTTGGGGCTTGACTAGTGATCCCAGTCTATATTTGGATAGTTGGAATCACCCAGTATGATGGTGTTTGGAGATACAGTTATTCCCTCCAGTGTTTTCGGACAGCTGTGTGAGGTACCTGAGTTTGAGAGGGTGGCATGTAACATGCTACAAACTGCAGAGCAGTCTTGCCTACGGTTACTGGCACCTGGATGGTCTCCGATGCATCGTGTGTTGCCACCAACCTTGAGGTGAGGGTGTCCTTGATGAATATGGACACCCACCCTCCTTTCCTGGTGTTGTCCGGATTTTGGTGCCGGAACGCATGATATGAGGTAACACCCGATAGTGCCGGGCTGCTGTCAGAAGCCGTGAACCAGGTTTCAGGCACAGCACAGACATCAATGTGCTACATACTGAGAAGGGCATCGAGTGTGTGCAGCTTGAGGTTGAGACCTCTGGCATTGAGCAGCATTACCCTTAGTGTCTTTCCTTTTCTGTGTTCTAGGGTGGTAGGTGTAGAATATGATTCTTGCATAAAAAAGGCACAATGGGGTGGCAAGAGCATCATCCAAATCTGGAAGCCCAGGGGTGACAGGTGCAAGCCGTCCTTGCAAATCAGCGTGGCCTGTCCAGCATGTCATCCCAGGCAGACAGACATTGGACCCCCTTTGAATGACACCATAGTTTAAGCAAATTATTACAGCTGATCATCTTGTCTCTGTTTATGTGGCATCATACTTGGTGAAGGTAGTATACTGCTCAAGGTCAGGGTCATACCTGCCTGGCCTACATAATCAGAGGGATCCTCTATGTCTCTTTCCATGTAGTCCAGGGAGGTACATCTCAGGTCGTTCACACCAGCATGGATAATGACTGGGTCAGACTTGTACTTGCAGTTGAGTGACCTGAGTGCTTGCATTATGTGGTGGATTCCAGTGCCCGATAGGCAGCTTACTGTGACCTCCTCCGTACTCGATCTGGTGAGCGGACGCCAGTGTGTCTGACTATGGAGTCACCTATGACAAGTGTGTCTGGCATTGTGTTTGGCCTTAAGGGCTGTGACTGTTTGGCACACTGACTCTGTGGTCTATGTGTTGCATGTGCTGTGCCCTGTGGAGGCAGTTGTGTGGGTGTCTGCTGTGGTGGCCGCTGCTGTTTTGGTAGAATTCTGATCAGAGCCTCCGAGTATGTCTTTGTGTGTCTATGTGTATGATTTTAAGTTGTGATAGTGCTATGTGAGACTGGGTTTGTGATGTGTGTGGTTACCTTCACCTTCTCTCTGGTCTTGCTAGTCCTATGTTGAGAGAGCTCAGCCTCCACTTTGGCTATATAGTTGCATCTCTCACATGTATGTGTGTTTTATGGGAGAAGGAGAGGGTTGTCAGTGTACATGAGGCAATTGTAACATTGCCTCAATATTCCCAGGTTCACCAGCTGAGCAGGAGAGGACACTAGCAACTGATCCCTAGACATGCTAGAAGGAATAGACAAAACAATGTTGGAATACAGTGAGATATCAAGCCCCCCAAACCACATCATAGTGCTTGACTGACAATACCTACACATACACCATAGTTTCATAGTGTCATAGTTTACTAGTAGGCTATCTGCCCTAGTGCATGTATATGCCTAGCCATAGTGATGTGGCTATTGCCACCCCTTATAGTGGTAATAAGTGTACAGAATAGATTCTGAATATTGTGCCTCTGACTTAGTAGTGACACATTATGACCCCTTACGTAATTGAATAACATGACTGTGCCTCTGTCTAGTCTGTGCCTCTGTCTCATATGCAGTTGTCCAGATGTCTCTTGAAGAGAGTCAGTGAGGGACTCTGTCCAACATGAACTGGGATACTCTGCTAGAGTGTGAGATGCCTCTGAGTTATGACTCTGTCCCTCCAGCATGTCCTATACATGTATGTGCTGAGGTTCAAATCTTCAGCTCTCATGGTTCTGGTGGATTTGGATTGCTTGCAGTGGAGCATGTCCACCAAATCCTGATTGGACATGGTCTTGTATGTCAGGCATAGGTCACCTGTAAGTATGCGGTATGACACTGAATAAAGCTGGGTTTCCTCTATTCTGGAAGCATATGACATGTGTTGTAGACCCCTGATCTTCATGGTAAGGTACTTTTGGGGTCTCTCCAGCTGTTGCAAGTGCTGGGTGAGGTACATACCAAATGGGGCTTTGTATTCAATCATGGGCCTGATAAGGGAGAAGTATAGTGGTACAATGACCTCCTATGATCTGGATGGAAAACCCTCCATGATAAGGTGGCCAAGATAGATAGTCTTTCTAACCACTTTGGCAACATGGGTGTCAAACGAGATGTCACTATCTACACGTGTCCCCAGGTGTCTGATTTGTTTTCTGTGCTCAGTGGGTTGCTGTCTATGTATTGATCTGTGGGTACTTTGTTCCTCCCAAAGGGGATGACTACACATCAGTTGCATTCAGTTTCAGGCCATGAGTCTGGCACCAGCTATCCGTCTTTGTGACGGCATTCTGTAGGATGTGTGTGCCGGCTGATGTATTCACTATGGTGCCTAGGTTGCAGTCATCTGCAAACTTTGTCAGCCACAACCCTCCTATGTTTGCTTTCACATCTGAAAAGTAAATACCAATTAAGAGGGGTCCCAGGACACATCCTTGTGGGACACCACCTGTGACTGGCTTTGAATCCGACAAGGCACCTGCAATGTTGACTTTATGGGTTCTGTTTCCTAGCCATTTTGCAACCTATCCTGTGACATATGGTGTTATATGTCAGCTGTTGAGCTTGTCTATGATGCCTGAGTGGGGTATTGTGTCACAGGCCTTAGCCAAGTGCAGGTAGGCTGTGTGGACTGTGTAGCCCTCATCAATGGCCCTACTGACAGTTTCATAGTAGTCAACTAGGTGCAAAAGGCAGGATCTGCCCTGTACAAAGCTGAACTGGGTGGGATCAAGGGTCTGTAGGTCAGCAATGTCTCTGTGTAAGAGCTCCATAATGACTCTTCCCATAGCTTTGCAGACAAGGCTGGTTAAGCTTGTGTGGTGGTAGTTGCCATGGTCTGTGGAGGCATCTCCTTTGTGGAGTGGGACCACTGTTGCCATACGCCAGTGTTCAGGTACATATCCTGTAGCAAGGCTAAGGTTAAATAGCATTTGTATATATGGGTCCAGCTCCTTCTGGAGTTCACATAGCATGCAACCGGGGATACCATCAGGTCCCATTGATGCTGTGTACTTGTCTTTGCTGAGTGCGGCTCTCACATGGACATCCAAGATGACAGTGAGGTTACATACAGCTGTGATAACTATCTTCTTTTGGGGGTGAGGGAGGGGGTAAATCGCACTGAAGCTGTCCACCGGAATGTTGCCAATATCTGTCAGGTCACTGGAATATATGTTGTTGTGTACCAACTCTGAGCATATCTGAGGGTTCCCAACCAGGTGTCTGACATAACTGAAGAAAGCAGTGTGGTTACCTTCATTGTCTTTGGTGATTTATGTCCCCAAGTTGACCTTGCATGTCTTTATGACATAATGTAGCTTTCTACTAGTGCTAATCACAGCTGTCTTCCCTTTTGGAGATGTAGCTCTGTCTTGCATTAGTATCCCTCATCTGTTATACAGTTTGTTTATGGCTGTGGTCCACCAGACAGGCCACTTTCCCTTTGTGGAGAGGGTCCTGTTTTTATTTGTGATTGCATGGTCCATGCTTTCTGACATCTAGCTAAGGGGAGGTCATTGTGGTTCTGCAGTTATCTTTCATCAGCATTAGAAATGACCACAACAGCCCCTGTGGGTGTACCTCATGCAGACACATCCAGCAACTGTAAAGTCCACAACAGTACCTCACCAGGAGTATGAAAGAGCTGGAACACATGTAATGTGTCGCCTGATTAAACAGAGTGCAGCTCCACACACTGCCATGCTGTCCACCCAGACGCAAGCTGTGCCTGATGTAGAAAGCCATGTCCAAGCTGGAATCAATGCACATGCTGCACCTTGTACAATCTGAATGGCAGGGAGCTATGCACATGAGGGACCTGAACCCCAGCACTGACATACATAGGACAGGCTGTACTGCATTATCCATAACACAGAAGCCACCCCACGCATGAGTAAACTACCAGTACAGGTTATCCGTAGAGTCACTCGTTGATTCCCCTCAACAGGAATCCTAATGAGTGGATGGGAGATGGTAGGTTTACCCTGGGTATCAATGTTATGTCACAGGTAGACAGAGGCACAGTATACTAAACAAGACATATGTCATGGCAAACTACACTTACAATGTGTTGACGGACAAACACACTCTCCGACTAGCATTAGAAATGGCCTAGGGCACATCGGTAGTGTTTGCCAATGTACACCCATGTTGTGGAATACACTACTGATGTTGGATGAGGCTGTTGTAAGTAGTTCACATCTGAACATAATGCAACATGGTCAGATAGGTTCATAGGTACATAGGGTTATACTAGGCTATCTTCCCTAAGGCAGGTATAAGCCTAGCCCAGAGTTTGTTGGCGTACACCACCCCTTATATGGAAACAGTACTGTGCCCATTATTTTGTCGTGCCTCTCTCCAGCAGTGACACAGTGACGATCCCCGGGTTAAACGTATGACCTCCCATCCACAGGTCAAGATACCTCTTGAACACAGCCAGCAAGGTGCTCTGCCTCACATGGACCGGGATTGTATTCCACAGCATAGGAGTCTCCGAGTGACAACTCCATCACTCCAACATGTCCAACGTACATCCATGCTAAGGTGTAAGTCACTTGCACTACTGGTTCAGGTGGATCTGCCGATTCTGAGGTGGAGCATGTCCATTAATCCCTGTTTGGACATGGCCTTGCATGTCAGGCACATGTCACCTCTAAGCAGACGGTATGTGACTGAATAGAGCAGGAGTGTCTTCAATCTGGCAGCATATGACAGATGTTGGGGTTCCTTTATCCTTTAGGTGGGGGACATTCAGGGTGTCTCCAATTGCTGCAGATGTTGGGTGAGATACATCCAGAATAGGGCATTCTACTCGATCACCGGTCTGATAAGTGAAGAGTACAGGGGAACAATGACCCACTAGATCTGGATGTGAATCCCATCCTGATCAGGTGGGCAATGTAGAAGGTCTTTCTAGCCACTTTAGCAACGTGAGTGTCAGAAGAACGGCGACTGTCAACCTGGGTCCCCAGGTCCATGATAACCTCCTCTGTGCTTAGAGGATTGCCACCTATATGGTAGCTTGGGGTTACCTTGCTTTTCCTGAAGGGTATGTCTACACATGTTGTGCACTTTGACTTCAGGCCATGGCTCTGGCACCAGCTATCAGTTACCGTGAGTCCCTTCTGAAGGATATCCGTGTCTGATGCACTGTCCACTATGGCGCCCAGTGTGCAGTCATCTGCAAACATTGTCAGCCAAAGTCCTCCCATGTTGGCCTGTACTTCTGGGAAGTACATGACAAACAATAGGGGCCAAGGACTGAGCCCTGTGTGACACCACCTGTGACCAGCCTGGAGTCTAACATAGTGCCAGCAACTCTAACCCTGTGGGTCCCGTCCTTAAGCCAGTTTGCAACCCATCTTGTGACATATGGGTTTACATTTCAGTTGTTAGGGTTTTCCACAATACCTGAGTGGGGTATTGTGTTGAAAGTGTTTGCAAGGCCAAGGTAGGCTGTATGGACTGCCTTTCCCCAACAATGGCCTAAGTGACCATTTTGAAGATGTCAACCGAGTACAAAAGGCATGATCTGCCCTTGACCAAGCCAAACTGGGACGGGTACAATGTCTGCATGTCCCCTATATCTTTGTTTATGAGCTCAATTATGATCCTCTCCATAGCTTTGCAGACTAGACTTGTTAAGCTTATGGGGCAGTAATTACCAGGGTCCGTAGAGGCACCGCCTTTGTGCAGATGTGCACAACTGGACCCTAACCAGGCTGTTGTGCACACTATGGAAATGTAAAGCAGTGATAGGACTAAAGCCCAGGATACTGACCACCACAGTGAAAGTACTGAACCACTACACTATACAGTACTACAGTGTTAGGTCAGTATGAACGGATGTTGACAATTGTGTGCAAAGTATCCCATGCAAAACCTGCAGGCACAGTATACTCCCTGTTGTGTTCACACAAAAAGCATTTGGACAGTAACTACACAACATGGCACAGAACACACAACCATAAACTGGAGGTATTTGTTGAAGGTCACACTCATCCACAAATGTGATGGGCTGCAGAGTTCAACATATGGAAAGCCCACACTGGGCATGCTCACACACTTAGATAAATGAGACATCTTTCACACAACATGCCATGGGAAGGCTGAACTGGGCATGCTCACACACTTGGTCCAAATGTTACTCCTAGCAACTGTGAAAACACACCAGAGGATGCTCATTCCCCTTTCTAGACACTGATCATGTAAGCACCCTATAAGTATGTCAGGAGAAAAGGAATCTCTCAGTAATCCGAATAGCGTGCTTCGCTAATGCGTCCGTCTCTAGTGTCATAACATAGTTAGGTAGGGGTTTGAATCCAGCAAGTGGCAAGTGTGTGTGAAGGGGGGTAAGTGTGTGTAAGTGTGTATGAAAGGAACATCCCTTTTGGCAACTGGGAAAACACACCACAGGATGCTCATTCCACTTTCTAAACTCTGATGATGTCAGCACCCTATAAGTATATCAGGGGAAAGGAAATCTCCCAGTAATGTGAATAGTGCGCTGTGCTAATGCGTCCGTCTCTAGTGTCATAACATAGTTAGGTAGGGGTTTGAATCCAGCAAGTGTGTGTGTGAAGGGGGGTAAGTGTGTGTATGAAAGGAACATCCCTTTTGGCAACTGGGAAAACACACCACAGGATGCTCATTCCACTTTCTAAACTCTGATGATGTCAGCACCCTATAAGTATATCAGGGGAAAGGAAATCTCCCAGTAATGCGAATAGCGCTGTGCTAATGTGTCCGTCTCTAGTGTCATAACATAGTTAGGTAGGGGTTTGAATCCAGCAAGTGTGTGTGAAGGGGGGTAAGTGTGTAAGTGTGTATGAAAGGAACATCCCTTTTGGCAACTGGGAAAACACACCACAGGATGCTCATTCCACTTTCTAAACTCTGATGATGTCAGCACCCTATAAGTATATCAGGGAAAGGAAATCTCCCAGTAATGCGAATAGCGCACTGTGCTAATGCGTCCGTCTCTAGTGTCATAACATAGTTAGGTAGGGGTTTGAATCCAGCAAGTGTGTGTGTGAAGGGGGGGGGTAAGTGTGTATGACTGAAATATCCCTTTTGGCAACTGGGAAAACACACTACAGGATGCACATACCCCTTTCTAAATGATATCACAATTATGTATGGCTTTTGATTACAGACATGCCACGTGTGTTTTGCCCACACAGAATGCCCATGTGTGCGGGTTGTCCCTCACAATAATGCATGACATTGATTAAACCAGTTATGGCAATGCACACATGATGTATGTGTGTGCCAAATACACATATGTACCTGTGACCTTCAATAGTTACCATGTGTGATGCCTGCCACATGTGAATACATGGTATTTGCACAGGGTAACATTATGACTGTGGTCTTCTGTGCAGGTGCTGCATGTGGGATGTGTATATACAGTGTGAGATGTAGATGCTATCAGCCTAGTAGTGAGGGATACACACCTGGTCTGGGGCATATAGTCTACATGTTGTTGATGTACAGGTGCTGCATGTTTTCACCTGTTGTGGGAGTGGTAAGACGTTATTCCATAGCAATGCAGTGACTGCATGCTAAGAACCGTTCAGCTAGGGTGTTGTAGCTACACTAATTCATTAGCATTCAGTAATATGTCAGAATCCCTGGTGAGGGTCTGATGCCAACCAAGGTCAGGGGTCTACCAGCCTGTGTCACTTGCTCAGTGATCCCTTCCATGTTCCCTATCATGTATCCCAGTGAGGGACATCCCACATCAGCTGTGGTGGCATGGACAATGACTGAGTCATATGTGTCCATGCATCTGACTGACCTGTATGTTTGTGTTATGTGGTGGACCACAGTGCCCCATGAGCATATCACTGTGACCTACACCTTGTCCAGCCTGGTGAGCATGTTCTCACTGTACTGGACAATAAAAGTACCTAACACAACTGCGCAGTAGTGTTGTATAGCTGTACAGACTGTGCTTGTTTGACACACAGGATTTGTGTGCTATGTGTTATGCGTGCTGTGTGCAGGCCTAATGTATGCCTGTGTGCCAGCTGCAGAGATGTCTGCCAGTCATGCAGGATGCTATCCTTAGGCTCCACAACTGGCCCGTGTGTTTCCATGCTTGTATTGCTGTCCGTGTAGGTCCACATCAGATTGGTATTGCTGTCACTGTAGTATTTCATGCCACCAGACAGGTTATGCCAGTACTGGGTTCAGAGTGCTTAGTCCACAGTTTGGCCATGTGTTTCCATCTCATACATGTGTTGTACATCCATGGGTAGGGGATAGGGTTGACTGTGTACATGTGGCAGCTGTGACATTACTACATGACACACATATTCCACAACTGTACCATAGAGGTGACTGACAACTGACCTTTGCACATGCTACCATAGTATTGAGATTGCATTGGTGATTAACAGCACATAGGGCCAATGGTGAACAAGATACATAGGTCCATAGGTTCATACAGGGATGTCTGCCCAGGGCATGTATCCACCTAGCCAGAATGTGTGTGGCTTTCAACATGCATTGTAAATCTGTCTTGCTATGCCCTTTTCCAAGGTTAGTATACTGTGCCTCTGTCTCACAGTGACACATAAGTGATACCCAGGGTAACCCTACAATGTCACATCCAGTCATTAATATCACTCTTGAAGATAGTCACTGAGTCACTCTGCCTAACCTCTATTGGGATAATATTCAAGAATGAAGGGAGCCTCTGAGTTGTGAATGTGCCCCTCCAGCATGTCCTATGTATATCACTCCTGAGGTTCAAGTCTTTCCAGCGTGTATCCTGATGGGATCTGGATATTCTGAGGTGCAGCATGGCCATTAAGTGAGGGTTTGACATGGCTTTATATGTCAGGCACAGATTGCCTATGAAGAGGCAGTATGCCACTGAGTAGAGCTGCTGTTTCTTTAACCAGTCAGTATGTGGCATCTGTTTGAGCCCTTTGATCCTCTTGTCGAGGTACGTATGTGGTATCTCCAGTTGCTGCAGGTGTCTGGTAAGGTGCATGCCGACAGGTTCATCATAGTCAATTATGGGCATGATGAGGGATGAGTAAAGGGGCACAATGTCCTCCCCTGATCTACATGTGGATCCCATCATGATGATGTGGCCCATATAACATGCTTTCCTAACCACTTTGTCCATGTTGTTGTCAAATGGTAGAATGCTATCAACCTGTGTACCCCAAGGTCCATAATTCCTTCGTCTGCACTTAATGGATTAACACATATGTGGTACTTTGTGGTCACTTTGTGTTTGACAAAGGGATGACTATACGCTTTCTGTCATTCACCTTGAGGCCATGGCTGTGGCACAAGTCGTGTGTTTGCAAGAGGCCCTTTTGGAGGATGCGTGTGTTAGCTGGAGAGTTGATTATGGCGTCCGGTTTGCAGTCACCTGCGACTTGCTCAGCCACAGTACTTCCATGTTGGCCTGTACCTATGATAAATATATAATGAACATGACAGCTCCCAGGGCTGAGCCTTGTGGGACACCACTTGTACCAGGTTGGAGGCTGACATGGCTCCAGCAATTCTAGCCATGTGTGTTCTGCCCTTGAGCCACTGTGCAATAACCATAGTGACATAGGGGTTAATATGTACACTGGTGAGCTTCCCTAGAATGCACAAGTGGGGTATTGTATCAAAGGCTTATGCAAGGTCCAGGTAGGCTGTGTAGACCTCCTTCTTCTTGACAGTGGCCTTGGTGACTGTTTCAAAGAAATCAAACAGGTTTGAGAGGCAGGATCTGCCATTAACAAAGCCAAACTGTGTATGGTGACATGTCTGTAGGTCCACAATATCTAGATATGTGAGGTTCATGATGATCCTTGCCATAGCTTTGCAGACAAAGCTAGTCAGACATATGGGGCGAATAGTGTCCAGGATCCGTGAAGGCACCACCTGAATGTAGAGGGACCACTGTTGCTGTACGCCACTCTTTGGCCACATATCGTGTAGTAAGGCTGGGATTGAACAGTGGTGTTATGTCTGGGTGTAGCTCTTCTTGTGGTTCATGTAGGACACAGCCTGGGACACTGTCTGGTCCCATTGATGCAGTGTTTATTGCTTTGGGAAGGGCATCTCTTACCTGAGCATCTGTGATGTCAGGGGGGGCAGCACTCTGCCGTGAGACATATTTGCCCTTTTGGTGTGGTGGGGAGAAGGCAGCAGTGAACCTGTCCACTAGGATGATGGCAATGTCTGTGTGTTTTGTATTTCGTGTGACATCTTGGATTACCTCTGAGCATATCTGGGTAGTACCACCCAGGTTCCTAACATAACTACAGAAAGCCTTGTGATTATCCTCAGTGGCTTGTGGAATCTTCTCTCAAAGATGGCCTTAGACAATCGTATGGGTGCCTGTAGTTGTCTTCCAATACTCATCAGTGATGCCTTCACATTTTGGGAGGTTGTTGTATCATGTAGTGGCGTCATCCTTCTATTGTATAGTGTGTTTATGGCTGGTGTCCGCACACAGGACATCTGCCTTTGGAGAATTGGGTCATGCTTTCATATGTGGTTTCATGATCCATGCATTCCTGAATGTGTCCATAGAATGCCTTTATACAGGTATCTGCAGTCTGGTCCATATTTTCAACAGGCCTGGGGCCTTTGAAGGTTTCCACATCATTTATGAGGGGTGTGAACTTGCTTGACATGAGCTGTTGACAGACGTGCCGCCCTCCAGACAGAGCAAGGTGAGGGTCACATTTAGCTACCTGTCGGGTGATAGAATGTGCCACATAACACAGGCACACAGGTCACTCCACAGCAAGTACAACTATGAGGCAGTCATTGTCCATGCTGGTGCAAACAACCTGAGACGTACCTCCCTGGACCACATGGAAAGAGACACAGAGGAGCTCTTACAGCACCCTCTCAAACTCAGGACTCCCACACAGCCTTCATGCTGACACAGGAGAGTATAGATTTCTCTGCAAACACCATCATACTGGGTGACGCCAGCTACCCAAACATAGACTGTGAACATTACACAAGCCACAATACCCAAGCTCTAGGGTTCCCATAGATCAGACATTCTTTAGCTATGGAACAGGTAACCAACCTTCCCACAAGAGGGGCAGATATACTAGACCTGATCATCACAAACATGAGTACAAAATGCTCACCACTGGGAGTATATCCCTCATTGTTGCAATCAAACCATATACTAATCACACTGGAGTACTGGATCCCCTACATATGCAAACCTCGAACACATCGATGTGTGTGTGGGAAATGCCCTATTAGCAACTGTGACAGTACAGTACAGGATGCAGATCCCCTTTGAAACACTGATGATGTCAGGACTCTATAACTATATTACCTGTATTAAAGTCCTCCAGTAATTCGCATAGCATGCTCTGCTAATGCGTCTTTCTCCAGTGTCATAACATAGTTAGGTAGGGGTTTGAATCCTGCAAAGGGAATGTATGTGTGTTAGTATGAGTGGGGTTTATGTGTGTGCACTATGCTGGGAGGGATAAGTGCCTTTTGCCAACTGGGAGAACACACTACAGGGTGCACATCCCTCCTCCTACACACAGATGATGTCAGCACCCTCTAAGTACAGCATTAGAAAGGATTTCTCCAACTACTGCAAATAGCACACTCTGCTAATGTGTCTGTTTCTACTGTCATAACACAGTTAGGTATGGGTTTGAATCTTGCAAATGGAAAGTATGTGTTTTACTGTGGGTGGGGTTAGTGTGTGTGCACAATGATGGGGTGGGATGTGGCTTTTGCCACATGGGGCTATGCACTGCAGGGTGCACATTACCCTTAACAAGCAGTGATGTTGACAGCACCCTATACAAACAAAACTACAAAAGAGAAGGTGGTGGTACCAATAACACATGTAAGGTAACACTTCTTCAAGTAATGTCCACAAAACGAAGTAGGATAATCAAACAATTCTTTTATTCTATACAAACAACATGACAACAGACAACTGCCAGTACTCAGTATAGTGTTACATGCTACTGTAACACGCACATGTACCAGAATATACCTAGATAGTGTTTTGAAGCCTGAATGTGGCAAGTGTGTGGATGTGGGATGTGTCTGTGTGTGCATTTCCGTATGGGAAACATGTTTGATGTGGCAATCAGGGTACCACAGTACCTGATGCACATTACATCTTTGAACTGATGAGGTTGCCTGCACCCTGTGAGTACAGGTAGAGAAGAGGAAGTCAGTAGTAAACAACATAGTGCACTTCTCAAATGTGTACCTGTCATGTATCGACAGCTACTCATGTAGGGTAATAAATAATGGGAATGGCAGGTGAGCGTGTGCATGTGTGTGGGTAGCAGGGTGTGTATAAATGCATGTGTGACAGAACAGATACATATAGCTGAATCTACATAACAGCACATGATGCGCATTCCCATAGTCAATGTTAGCATGTGATGGTGTGCAGCTGGTACACTTTGGTAAGTAGTATGGGTGCAGATAACAATTGAGGACATTCATACAGTTACTGCAGCAGGACTGCTGGGATATACACACAATCATAGTGGAACAGTGAACAGTTACCAACATGTTACTACTTATACACATCTATGTAGTCACCCTGTGCATCAGCAACGTGTTTACCTTTTCCTGCACCAATGTTGTAGTATGCAGGAGGTGGCACAGTGTCATCATATGCACAGGGTGTGGGTTAGGTATGCCCAAGCCAGCCACTGGTAACACCAATTGACATGTGTGTGTATGTGTGTTTGTGAGGGGCAGCAGTACAGGGTGGACCAGTGTTGGTGCAGTGTGTGTGTGTGTATGTGTTTGCCCTAGGTGTTAGGTTTCTGCATGTGTGTAAGCACGCACACAGTCCCACATAATGGCTGCCATGTACAGGGTTTTGTGGACAGCCACAGACTGCACCTGTCAGGTCATCCAGATCAGTGTCTGTGGGCACGGACACGGTACCTGTGCCTGGCAGGGGTGCTACGGGCCGTATCCGGTACTAACCCAGACTGGGTACTGTCGCCAGAAGCAGGGGTGTGTTGACTGGACACAGTTCCCTGTTGGGACTGTCCAGAGCCACGTGCATGTGGTCTCCTGGGGTGTCTTGATGACAGCACAGACCCAGCATTGCTGGGGCTGGTGCTGGCACTTGAGGTGCGTGAGTGGGCCTGTTGTCGCCCGCGCCACTGCCAGCTGGTGCTGTTGCTGGCATACGCCACGTCGACGTCGCAAACGCACACCATCGCCCTGGCCCATGGACATCTGGTTGTGGAGCAGCTGTTCTATGCCCCCACAACGTCTGTCAACGACATCTGTGAAGTTACGGATAGCATTTGCAACGTCACGCATGCCGCCTGTCATGGCTGTGCGACATGCTCTCAGCTCCCTCAGACCCTGTCTGGTGTACCTTTCCATACGTGCCTGTGCCTGCATGACAGTTCAAACATAGTGGAGGTTGACATACCTCCTTGGGCACGCCGGCCAGAGGCAGTACGGCCACGGATGCCCCCACGAGAACCCATGGGCGACTGTCTGCGTGGTACCATTGGAGGACCCTGCTCATGGCTGCCTTGTGGGGATGCATGTACCACAGGTACCACATTACCCTGATCTATGCCCACTGCAGACTGTCCATCACCTAGGGACAATGGTGACAAAGGATGTAACGGCAGGATGACTGTGCGCATTGACGGGTTGACAGCTGTGTACTGTCAATTGGCTGACCAATGGTGGACCCAGACACACCTTCCTGCACCATTACAGACATTTCATCATCATCAGTACCTGGGGCACAAGATTCAGGTTCCCTGCTGCAGGTCACCAGAGCAGCACCAGAACCTACGGGAGGAAAACAGGGAACACAGATTACAGTCTCAACACATATTTGACAGAGATGCACTTCAATACTAATGCACACATTCAGAAATGGACACATGCACTCATGGACACTAACACACATGCACACATGGGCACAGGCACACTCGCACACATGCACACCCCACAGTAAACACACACATCAGTACCGTGTTACACTACTCTTAATTTAGTACAACTGGGTATTACAGGTATTATTAAACACACTCACCAGCATGTCTACTACAGAGTTACACTACTCTTACTAGTATTATAAATTGTTTTTCAGGTAATGTTAAAACACTCACCAGCATGTATGGCCTGCCTCGTTGCTAGATGGGAGGGACCTGGAAGTGTGAAGAGAGTAATGTCAGTGGGCACAAGTGTGCCATTTGTTTTGCACATGATACAGTACAGTAGTACACTAGTTCCCTTATACACATCAGCTGCTCATAATGTCTGTATCACACATGCACAATTACATATCATGATGACAGATACATACCACATGCACACCTTATGCGTGCATGAAGTAACAGTGTACAGAACAGTCATATGTACATACCAGGAGTTAACTCTAATCTCACCCTTACCTCTCTTCAAACGACAACTCAAACTGTACTTCCAAAACCACTGGCTTTGTTCTTGTTGGACTCCAGGCTAACGTCCCTCTCCCACCCTCTCTTTACCTTTAACCCCTCATTGTGCATAAAAACTAGCTTCTACCCTGTTTCTTTCACCTTGATGTCCTTCTATGCTCTGACCTACTTCTCCCATCCCTCCCACCTCCTCTTGACTGTCTTCCTTCTTTTCCTCACTTCCCTTCTTGACTCCTGCCTCTTCCCTATTATTTTATCTTTCATACTCCTTCTACTTCTCTACCCTTCTGAGCCCTAACTATTATCTATATGGCTTTTGCCTTATTGCATAACCGTTATGCTTTAGGTAGAATTGCTTTGAAACCGACAGTACATTGTGTATGACTCTAAACTGTTTGAGTTCCTTAAATGTATGTTGATTTAATTAACAGGCTGGTGTATATTTCTATTATGTTGGCTGTCTGTATTAACAACTTGTCTGTCTGCCTTTATTATGTTATGTGTGGAGCTTTTCTCCCAGGCCTCTACTGAAAATGGACATATATCCAGCTAGACTATCTTGGTCAACAAATGTAAAAGTAATAACAATAAATAAATATGGCATCTTACCTGCACGCCGGTGTCTTGCTGCTGTGTGGATCCAACCTCCATCATGATGCATGACTGTTGCTGTTGTTGTTCTGGGGCTGGATCCACAACACTTAGCAGTAGCCCCTCCTGTCTGGTGAGGGGGATGTGTGGCCACCCCCCCACCTGTGGCAACCTGTTGCCTGCGGATATCTGCAGCACGCTGGCGGACATTTCTAATCAAATCACTGCAGTGATGTCTCACCTGCTCATATGTCCTATCATGCATGCCAACATCATTTATCCTGCTAACTAGGTTTTGCCACAGTGCAGACCTCTCCTGCTGATTCTGGGTGGTGCGTGAGAACAGGATGGCATAGTCACACACCAGGCTCTGGTGAATCACGTCATCCTCTGCAGCAGAATATGCTGGGTTCCTTTTTGGAGCCATGTTAACCTGGAAAGGTACACAAACAGGTTATCAGCATAGTATCTCAGCAATACATGGTACACATTCTATACAGGGAGTATTAAATTGTACTTATTACTGCTTGGTTGTAACTTGATTACAGTGTAGCTATCATTCTAAGTCATTTGGACTAAGCACTTGGCCTTCAGACCAGTTGTTTTACATTAGGGAGGTTTGTGGCAAGCACTGTGGTGGCAGGACACATATCTTTCATCCATTGAAGTTGGGAACTGCTGATTGAGGGCCCAGTGTACAAGTGTATTAGTTCTGGTATAGGCAGTTGGCCTTCAGGCCAGTTATTTAACATTAACAAGGTTTGTGGTCTGCACTCGTGTGTGACAATAGGCTGTACTCTGCCATTCATAGCTGGGGACATCTGGTTTCAGGTTTATAGTGCCTGCATATCTGAGCTGTATCTTACTGACATTGCTACACCTTGTTTGCTGTAGCAAACACTACATCCAGGCCTCCTGGATCTACCTTTGTTTATATGCTTGTTATTTGTTAGCTTGTTATTTCACTGGTATGCTACTTCCACATAATACACAGCTTCTCAACACTTCTGTGACTCACTACTGATATCTGCATTGCTTACTGTACGTATTTCCATGTTACACATGACAGCAAGTGACTGCTTGTCATTGTTGCATTTACTTAATTGTGACACATTGCACTTAGGTTACCTGGCACTTGCTCACTGACGCTTTTATATCAGTCAGCAGTTGTAGGTAATATCAGTACACCCTCACTCCCCACTGGACCTTGTTTTCAATTATTACGGAATTCACAATAGTATTCTAGCATGTCCAGAGGTCAGTTGTCAGTTCCTCCCCAGTCCAGCTGGTGAGTGTGGTACTCCAGAGACAATGTTAGAACAGCTGCATGTACACAGACAACCCCTCCTCCTAACAACAAATTCAAACTCATGTGAGTGATGCAACCATATACCAAACTGGAGGCTAGGCTCTGTCTACTCAATACTGCCATAACCAGTCAGGTGGCGAAGGAAACCACACTCACTACACTTCCAGTCTCACATAGACCTACCACGACAGCAGAACTAACACATGATCACACATGAACATACTTGTAGGCTCGGACTACAGGTCTGCCTATGCAGCAGAGACCTCCTAAGCAGACACTCAGGCAACCACTACCATGGAAACGAACACGTGCAACACATATCACACAAAGCCAATGTGCTGAACACTCACAGCCATTAACAGTAAACAACACACCTCATACACCTGTACTAGGTGCCTCTATCATCAGGCACACTAACATCACGTTCACCAGGCTTAACGAGGTGAGGGTCACGGTGTGCAGCCTGTCGGGCACTATGACCTGCCACATAACACAAACACTCAGGTAACCCCAAGGCAAGTACAGGTATGACTCAGTCAATGTCCATGCTGGTGTGAATGACCTGACACATACCTCCCTGGACTACATGACATGAGACAGTACAGAGCTCTCTGAGCACGTAGCCCAAGACAGTTTGACCCTGACCTTGAGTAGCATCCTACCCTCACCAAGAACGATGCCACAATATCAAGGCACGATGATCCCTTCCAACAATTGACTGACATACTGGTGTCATTCACAGGTGTGCCAATGCCTGCCATCTTGGGGTGGTATGCTTTGCTAGGGACAGCTTGCACCTGTCACCCCTGTCCTATTGGAATTTGGCGGAGCCTCTTGCTACACCCATAGTGCCTGTATTAGGCAAGGCTCATAAGGCAAACCCACATCCATTTGTATCACAAAGGATGAGGAAGTAAGAGTGATGCTACTCAACACCGGAAGTCTAGACCTCAGGATGCACGCACTCAAAACCATACTTAGCATTCTGGACATCGATATCTGTGCAGTAACATAAACCTGTTTCAGGTTTCACAGGAGCACACCAGTACTACCAAGTTATAGCTGTTACCATTCTTGTTGGCCCCAACACTTGAACAAGGGAGGGGGAGTATCAATATTCAATGCAGATTCCCACGCCTCCACATTGGTGGCAAAGTACAACATAGGTGTTAGGCCATTGAGTACAGAAGACGTAGTTGGGGACCTGGGGAAGAAACATGGTAGCAGTCTGTCATTTGTCAACCACATGGCCAACGTGGATTGAAAGACATGTTATATAGCCCAGCTAATCATGAGGGATTCACATGTATGGCAGGGGAGGTCATTGTGCCTCTTTACTCATCCATCATCAGGCCTATAATTGCATACAATGCACCTTTTGGGATGTACCTAACCAGACACCTACAGCAACTGGTACAGGACAACAGTACCTCATCAAGAGGATGCAATGGCTCAAACAGATGTCATATGCTGCCCAGGTAAAGGAAATCCAGCTGGACTCAGTGGCATACTGCCTGTTCAGAGGCAATCTGTGCATGCCATATACAGCCATGTCCTACCCAGCAGTAATGAACATGCTGCACCTCAGGCAATCAGAGTCCCATACAGCCACATGCTCAGGAGACCTGGACCTCAGCACTGACATACATGGACATGCTGGAGGGGCATATTCCTAACCAAGAGGCTCCCTTCACTCTGTAATGAGCTCACACTACAGGTTAGGCAGAGTCCCTCATTGACTCTCTTCCATAGGAATCTGGATGAGTGGATGGAGATCATAGTTGTACCCCAGGTATCACTTCTATGTCACTGTTAGACAGAGGCACAGTATACTAACGTCGGGCATAGCAGCATAACTTGTAATTGGGTGGCGAAAGACAAACACATTCTACTAGGCTTATCAATGCCCTAGGGCAAATAGCCTAGTATGAACCTATGAACATGTGTGTACTGCTATAGTACTTCTGCCATATGTTGCATGTGTGTGTGTTGTGGGGATGCACAGGTAATGGCCAGATATTTCTGCACAGGCGACACGTCTGACACACTCTGGGTGTTCATCCCTACATACTGGATGTGTGTTGCCATCCAACCCTGTGATGTGGACACACATTACTCAGCCTGGATATACATATCCGAACAACACCACAAGCACAGTACACTACCTTGCTATGTATGCATGTAATTACACAGTTATTCACTAGTTATGACAGTGATGCTATCCATGCAGCCCATTGGGCCAGTGGAAGCCACAACACACACCGCCCCTTTGCATATGCTTACCACAGACATCCCACATACTGCATGTACTGTGCACACACATATCTAACCCAGAACATCTGCACACCACTTATTAATCCTGTCCAGTGGACTACAGATACAGGCACATTGTATAACAATAGCAGGAGGCTACTGCAGCACAGGGCAGATTCACATGAAGGCAAGGCATCTGTGGTCAGCAGTGTTAAGATGCTTCACATTCACCAAATGCACAGATATTGGCAACATTGTTGCAGACAGTTTAGGTGCAGGTACCCCCCCCATTCTCCTACACATGTGGTATTAGTTATCCCAGATGACTGTAACCTCCCTATCCTCTCACATGTCCAGGTGAGAGCCACCCTCAACATTGCAGAACACATAGCATCACTGTTACAAAATGGTATCCCTGGATGTGTGCTACGTTCACCCCTGGAGGACATAGCACCACATGACAGACTGATATTAATCCCTGGCCATACTACGGGATATGTACCTGAACAGTGCCATACATACACAGTGGTCCCACACCAATGAGGAGTAACCTCTACTGACCCTGGTAACTACTGCATCATATGCACAACTGGCCTTGTGTTCTAAGCTATGGAAGTTTTAAGTATGGGCAACATGTACAGCAATATTACATATGTATATATTTCAGGACTATGTACACACAACCTATCTCATGGACATACCTATAGATAGTGAACTATGATACATTTGAGGTGTCACAGTAAACACAGTATTAACCTGCTACTTTGCATTACCTGTGTTTGTGGCAGCTGTTGCTGTGTCAGTGGTGCTGCTTGCTGCTTGCTGTTTTCTGCTGCTGCTGCTGGTTTTGCTGCTGTCAGTCTGTATATTTTCTTATTTCTGTTTCTCTCTCTCTCTTTCTCAGGTTTGTGCAATGACTGTATTGCATGTGGAGTGTGGGTACTGAATGCTTTTGTAGGTATCTGCATAGGCCCATGTGATGGCCTCTGCACCAATTGTAAGGCAGCATTGGCTAATTGCATACAGCCAGTTGTGTACTGATTGCATGTCTCACTGTGATTTCAGGACAGTGCTATAAAAAGGTATGTGAGATAGGCGTTGCCCTTTCAGATTGTAAGGGCGTGGACCATGCTGGTATGCTGTTGGAAAATGTTCTGTGAGTGTGAAGGTTAGTACATCTCTCATGCTTCATGCTGTGTTGTGAATTCAGGTTGCTGCATTTCTCCCACCTGTTCCCTGTAGTGAGTGTGTATGCATACTGACACCCACAACTATATTTATTATGTATTGCTATATATACATATGTGTACATATACATACTGTCATATATGTACATTAGCTGACAATATTGGGTACAAGCTAACAATTTTCAGGGCTGTTTCTGTTAACACACACTAGTATGGGAATCCGTAATTGGGACAGTGAAAGTCTGTCTGCATGCTTAGGGTAGTACACATACTATATTGCCTTTATCTTCATTCCTACTATTACATGTTCCACTTATTTAGCACTATATCCCTGTATGAGAGTCATGTCTTGCTGGTAGGTCATACAGACTAGTGTTACAATGGTCTTGTGGTAGGGCCTACTAGTATGCTTGTATTTTGCTTTCAAATTGAGTACAGGGTCTATCAATCAAAGTGCTGGAGGCACCTTCCAGCAGTTAAGGGTTAGTAGGTCTCACAGGAGTCAGGCTGTGTTGCAGATTCTGGCTGCTGCATTTATCTTCACTGTCTCCTGTAGTGAGTGTGTATGGATACTGACACCTACGACTATATTTCATATGTATTACTATATATTTATATATATGTATGTGTACATATACATACCTTCTTATGTGTACATTACCTTACATTATTATGTACAAGCGAACAATTAGTAGGGCTGTTTCTGTTAACACTGAACTAGTGTGGGAATCCAGTAATTCGGCCATTAAAACTCTACTTGAAATGCATTGGGTAGTACACCTCCTATATTGCCTTTATATTGATTCCTACTATTACATGTTATATTTATTTTAGCACTATGTTCTTGTATGGCAGTCATGGCTTAGTGGTAGGTCATACAGACTAATGTTACCAAGGTCCTGGGTTCGAGACTGGCAGTGGGAATTTATTTTTATTTCCAAACCTTTAAAATGAGTACAGGACCTGTCAATCAAAGTGCCATAAAGGCACTTTTAAGCACTTAAAACCAGGTATGCGCTCATTTGCGCGGAGCTCACGCATGCGCACTGGAGGTGAGCTCCACTAACACAAGCGCACACCCACGCTATTTTCTTTGAAAGCAAAGAAAAAGGGGTGACAGGAAAGTGGTGAAAAAGGGGTCACAAAGAGGGTAAGACAGTAGGGAAACAAGCGTGGGATTTGCAGGGGGGATGTAGGTAAGGCCCATAGATGCCCATGTCTTTAGCAGCAACAGCTGTGCATTTCCATGTATTTTGGTGAGACATTTGAAACCTTCCACCCCTGAGAGAGGTGTCAGGACAACATTAATGTTTGTTGTAGAGCCAATTGTAATTAACCGTTTCAATGTCAAGCGGACATGTGTGCGACATGGACAGCTATGTATGGGGCGTAATTTTTGTGGGTACAGAGTGCCCTTTTTTTTTTTTCAGGTGAGAGTGGTATGTCAGGTGAAGGAAGTCGGTATAGCTGGGGAGGTAGGTTGGGTAGGTTAACAGACAAGACAGACAAGACGATACAGGGCGGTGTATGACACACGTGGGGGGTTACACAATTGACGGGGACGGAGGTTGGGATATCCAAGACGCATGAGCCCACAGATGGCAACAGTGGAACTGATATCCCCACCCATAAGCAGTTGCCACTGTTCCTTCACAGCCCAGGACGGGGCTGTGCTGGGGGCTGTGTAGGCGGGGCAACGGGCAGGGCCATTAGCTGTGCCACACGAGCCTCGAGCTGGCGTAGGGGCCCAAGAATGGAGTCTTGGATCTCCCTTCGCACCACAGACCGGACACCTTGGAGGGTGAGTGGACGAACTCCTCTGGTCACGCTTGCAGAGGGGGGACGGGCCCCATCCCCTGCAGCGCTTCCACCCGAAGGTGGCACAGGGCCACTGGAGGAGGGTCCGGCCTGGGCACTAGTGCCAGGTGCAGTCGCCAGCTGAGGTGGGAGAGGTGGGTCCGCTGGGACCTGCCTTCCCAAGCATTCTAGGTTTGTGAGTAGTTATGTTAGTTTGGGTTAGTGGCATATTATTCCATTCAGATTAGTTGTAACAGCATGCATTGGTATTCCCATTAAACAAACACCCAGATATTAACACCATTGAACAAGGGGCATATCAATATCACATGCATTATTTGAACGGAAATACACAATCAAACAACATGCAGGATTGATTAATGGCAACAGGCCATCAGATTTGCAGGTATGAACAGGGCATATGCACGAACAGACATGCATATATTTTTGAAACGGACAAATGTCCATGGTTAATGAAATGTTCACATACCAATATTTAGTGGGTGTTGTTATATGGAATTATAGGGTTGGGTGGAGATAGAAAGTGATGACACATTCATAAGTTACACATTGATATACATTTGTAATAGGTACACAATTAAGTTGAGGCTGATGTTTCAAAATAATTTTTATTTGACTGTCATGCTACACCTGTTACAAATACATCACTATCCTACTTATTTTGAATTTGATCAGATACATCATCCTGCTACACTTTGATGACAGGACAGGGGACAACTATGGCTGTTTAGTCTGTCAGATAATCATTCATTCTATCTGCAAATTGTTTACTGTTATCACCATATACAGATTTTGGCCTAGACATTCCAGATTCTGACACACTGAAATCAGTTTGGGATGTTAATTTGTACTTCCCACATGCATTTAGTTCTGTAGAAACACACTGGGGCTAATATATTCAGGGTTATTACTACTTTATTTATTCATACATGACCCTTTCTGTCACTCTCACACATCCTGCAACTTCACAGTTCAGGTTGCTACTTCTAGGCTTTGTTCACATATTAGACCGGTGGTGATTCAAACACTTTCCAACAGCCTCACTTCTGTCATGATTCAGCATTTCAACAGGGGATATATCTCACATGTGACTACCTCAGATTCTGAAGCTGTACTCTTGAGACTACTGCAGGTTACACTATATTTAATTAATGGTGGGACATCTGTATTACAGCACTATTTATTTCTATCAATTATATTTCCAGTTACACTTGCATACTGATGAACTTGTTGCAGCCATACCTGCAGACTTTCAATTCTTGCTTGCACATTATATTACTTTTAATCAATACACTGCATTGTTCTGATACATGCTACAGTATAATATTTATTTACAAGTACTGGGTGGGGTTACTAACCTGCATGGTGGCACAGCCGCGCCAGCCTACGGGCATGCGTCTCGCGGTTCGCAGAGCGGACACCTGCAGCTGTAATACGAAAGAAGTAATATTGGACTACACATCTCCATGGTATCAGCTAGTTGAAATCCTTACATACATAAGTAAAATGTAACTTACTCAGTAGTGGGGCGTTGGGCATATCCCAGGCCTCCTGGATCCATTCGGTCAGCTGGTCTTGCTTACGTCACTTCAGGTCCGCATGGTGGTGACGGACCTGCTCACCAGTGCGTGGAATGCCAGTAGCACTGGTCAGATCACGAGCCAACTGGTCCCATGCCTCCGCCCTGTACGCTCCCCATGAGACCTGGCCCTGCATGAGTTGGGCCTCGTGATGATGGACTAGGAGCCAGACCATGTATCTGGACTCCTCAACGCCCCAACGCTGTGCTCGAAAGCAACGTCCCTCACCTACTCCACTCATTCTGATTGCAGGTCTGTTCTACAATCGGTTCTGCTGTGTATTCCCGCCTATGGGGCTTATATATGCCGCTTTTCTCGCACATTTCTCTGATTGGCCGTTTTGGAATTGTATCTACTTCACATAAACTGCTTTATCATGCTCCATTCTGGATTTTATCCTATGTATAAGCTATTTCTGCATTTCTAACTATTGCTGTCATGGCTTAGTTGTTTAGTACCTTGACTCTAGTGCATGGTATCCTGGGTTCAAATCTGACCACTGATTTTTAATTTTCCTGACAGAAATGAGTTGAGGACCTGTCAATCAAACATGCCATAAGCACTTTTAAGCACTTAAAACCAGGTCTGCACTCGTTTGCGCGGAGCTAATGCATGCGCACTGCCAGTTAGCTTGTGGGAGCGGCGCGCAAACGGTGTGCGCTAGGATAAACCTTAATTGGCTAGTGACACAAATGTTAAGCTGAGCACAGCTAGTTGCAAACAGTTTCAGCCTGTTAAACCGGTGCTTAGCAACGGGCATACAGTTTGCAGCTTTTTAAACACTACGCAGCTACGGGCACTCTGTCTCACAGCAGCTTAGCTATCAGTACATTTCTAATTATTTTTATTATTGTGTTACTTTAATATATATGCTCCATTTCATTCCATTTTACAAAAGGGTATACTTTTACATTTGTACAATACTGTCAGGGGCTTTTTTAGTGCTTATTTACAAAAAAAAGGTTGTTGTGTGGCTCGAACCCTGCCTGCCTACTCTTAAGCCGGCAACTCTACCGCTAAGCTATTTCTTCTTGGCTTACTTTGCATATTTAGTTCTCATATCCTTTTCCACTGATTGCTAACTGTAGTTGCGCTAGTAGCACACCCACGAGCACACAGTAGCACACATTTATGGGGGTTAAAAAAAAATAAAACAGTTTTTATTTTCATTTTATAGCCTCTGTTCACTTTGTACACTGATGGTCTGTGGGGGAATGTGTTGTGTAGTGTGTTTATTTACATTTCCATGGCCTCTCTCGTGGCTGTTTACTTTCAGCCATTCTACACTTCCGGGGGTGTGTCCGCATGCAGGGCTTAGCCTACGGACATGCCCCCTACTCTCTTACATGGACCGTGTAAGAGTTACAGTGTGATTCAGCATGCCTCATGCACCTCATGCATATGCATGACATGCTGACATCACACCGTTTAACTGCAGCCTCCGTGTAAGAGTTATAACTCTTACACGGAGGCCTCATGAATCTGGCCCTATATTTTTTCATTATGTGCTTATTTTTCATATTAACTAAAGTTATTTGAGATATCCCAGGTGTGCAAAGTGTTTGCATGTTTGTGCGTATTACTGTACAGTTATTTTGCAAAATACAGTCATTTCAAAGAGACTGTTGTGCAGTTGAATATTTTTTCAAGTACCTGGTATGTGTGTGTACATTTGTACATAATTACAAAAGCATTTTGTTGGCATGGCAGAAGGATTTTGCAGACCTAGTCCACTAGTGCTTGATAGTAATGTTGCTGAAAACTGGAAGGTGTTTGAGCAAGAGTATGATATTATCATTCAGGCTGCTTTTTCCTGACAAAAATGCATGTACAAAGGCATTTATGCTGCTTAATTTATCTGGTTCCAAAGGCATTGAAAGGGAGTGTTCATTTGTGTATGCCTCAGCTGTGTATGCAGGGGAGGGGAAAGACCACCATATTGTGGTACCGGCTGAAATGTGGGAAGACCCTGAATGCTTAAAACGTAAATTTAGAGAAATTTGTAATCCCCAAATGAATATCACAATGGAGAGGCACATATTTTAAACAAGAGATCAAACACCTGGTGAAACGTTTGCAACATATATAACTGACTTGAGAAACAAGGCAAAAACATGCAGATTTGGTGATTTAAGAGATGAGCTGATAAAAGGCAGGCTTGTGTGTGGTATTAGATAAGATGCAGTGAGAAAGATTTTGCTTTGAGACAATGATTTAACTTTGAATAAGGCCATAGAGATTTGTCAGATATATGAGCTCACAGAAAAGCACACAAATATGCTTACAAATGAGAAATGCATGCTTCCAGTGATAATGTTGATAGTATGCAGCATGAGGTTAAAAGATGCAGGCCAAAGGGTATGGTTGCTTCAGTGAAACCTCAAGCCTTTCTAGCAAATTCCAAAGCAGCTCCAGTAAAATCCATAGCATGCTCAGTGAAGTAGAGGGGTGAGTCAGCAAAACCTGTGGCAAGTCTCATATTCAACTGTCGTAATTGTGGAGGTGGCCATGATCCCAAAAGAGAGAAGTGCTTAGCTTTTGGTCAGCACTGCCACACATGTAAAAAGTGGAATCATTTCAAAAGGTTCTATAAATCAAAAGGTCACATTCTTTTATTAAAAGAAAGCATTCAAAGAGGCAAGTTGATCAATTAGAAAGCTGCGACCCAACTTTTTTATGTTGATGGTGTGTCAGTGCTTGATGAAACAGTCAGTGCCATAGATTGTGGGCAAAAAATGAAGTATTTTGTACTGTTCTGATTAATGGGGGACCTGCAGAGCTCACAGCTGATACCGGTTCAAAGTGCAATGTTGTGTCAGCAGACATGTTTGCCAAAGTAAGAGCTAGTGAGTAGCTTGATCTGGCAAAATGTGCAAAGTCTGTTGCTTACGGTGGTGAAGAAGTTCAAACCAAAGGCTCAGTAGTGCTTTCATGTTGATTTGCAATTTTACTTAGTCAGAAGGCACGTGCAGTCATTGTTAGGCCTCAAAGATGATATGAAAATGGGACTGCTTTCATGTAATGCAGAAGTCCATCATGTAAGCATGTGTAACAATGAGAATTTCACACAAACTGTTTTTTCTGACTATTCTGATCTTTTTGAAGACAAATTAGGCAAACTCCCAGTTGTGTACTCCATGAGGTTAGACCATGAGGTAAGCCCAGTTTTCAGACCATCATGGAAAGTTCCACTAGCCTTGCAGGGTAGAGTCAGAGCTGAGCTAAACAGAATAGTGCATCTAGGAGTAATTTGTCCAGTAGAAGAATGAACTGAATGGGTATCCTCCATGGTGGTAGCTCATAAGATAAGCTCAGATGATATTAGAATTTGTATTGATCTAAAAGTTTTGAACAAAGCACTAAAACAACATCATCCAATGTGTACAGTTAAAAAAGTTGCTGCTCTTATGCCAAATGCTACTGTTTTTTTCTGTCTTAGATGCAAAAAGTTTATTTTGGCAAATTTTGCTTGGCCGTAAATCTTCACTGCTAACTACTTTCAGTACACCATTTGGAAGGTACAGATTTGTGAGAATGCCATTTGGCATAAATTCCGCCAGTGAAGTCTTTCAGCGTGCGAGGGAACACATTTTTTTCTGGCTATCCATGTGTTATTACAGTTAATGATATTCTTGAAGGAGGCAATAGTGAAGTCAAACATGATAGAAACCTCAGAAAAGTTCTGGAACATGCTTGTGAAGTGAATCTTAAGCTAAATCCTCAGAAATGCAAGTTCAAGCTACAAGAAGTTACTTATGTGGGTCATTTGTTTACCATTTCAGGCTTATGACCAGATCCTTCCAAGCAAACTGCAATTCTTGAGATGTCAGCAACAGACAATGTCACTTATAACACAATGTCACATTACAACATTTTCTTGGCATGGTCAAGTATTTAGGAAAGGTCACTACAGATCTGGTAGAAATTTCAGCACTGCTAAGAGAGCTGACATGCAAAGATGTAACTTGGTCTTGGTTGGAACAACACCAAAGTGCATTTGATGTCCTGAAACAGAGAATTGCCAGTCTACCCACTTTAACATATTATGATGTTCAAACTCCTTTCTTGTGATGCTTCAAATTTGGTCTTGGTGCAGTCATTCTTCAAGAGGGCAGACCAGTAGCTTATGCACCCAGAACTCTGACCCAAACTGAGATGCAGAATGCTCAGATAGAGAAAGAGCTCTTGGCAATTGTGTCTGCATGTTTGAAGTTCCATGATTATATTTATGGCAGCCTTTTCAAATTGAGAGGGATCACCTGCCTTTGGTCACTATTTTGAAAAAGCCTATGCACACAGCACCTGCGAGATTGCAATGCATGATGTTGAAATTTAGAAAGGACAATTTTCACTTGGTTTACACAAAAGGCAATCGTCTTTATCTTGCTGATACTTTATCCGGATCGCACAGAAAAACACTGAACAGCATGAAAATGAGAAACCTGATTTTGAAGTCATGGATGTGAGAAATTTTTCTTCCACGTATCTTGATGAGCTTAGAACTCACACAGCTTCAGATCCAGTTCTTCAGAAGCTCAACCATTTTATCAGTCGAAGATGGCCATCAAAGCAATCTTGTTTACCACCAGATGTGTGGTGGTATTTTCCTTACAAAAATGAGATTTTGATGGAAGATGGTATCATCATGAAAGGTCCAAAAATGGTTGTTCCAAAATCCTTGCAACAGGAGTATATTAAAATGTTGCATTGTGGCCACCCAGAAACTGATTCCATCAAAAGAAGGGTGAAAATACTAGTATTTTGGCCTTCTATGTCAAAAGCTATTGAGAAAGAACTTTCACCTTGTTCTGTTTGTAAACTGCAAACCACATCACAAAAATAACCATGTCAGCTAAACCAAATTCCTGAGCTACCTTGGTCAACAGTAGCTACAGATATTCTTGAATGGAATGATCAACATTACTTGGTGTCAGTAGACTCTTATTCAAACTGGTTCGAGATTGACCTACTTCCTAAGTTGATATCTATTACTGTCATTACAAAGTTGAAAATACATTTTTCTGTCCATGGTAGTCTGCACAAAGTCATTTCTGACAATGCTGCACAGCTTACAAGTCAGCAGTTTAAAAGATTTGCTGAAACTTGGGACTTTGTTCATATTATGAGTAGTCCTGAATACCCACAATCAAACGACCTGGCTGATCGTGCAGTTCAAAGTGCAAAACAGCTGTTGGAAAAATCCAAATGTGACAATACTAATGTTTTTCTAAATCTGCTTAATCTCAGAAACATACCTCGTGACAGTCTTCTTGGTTCACCTGCCCAGAGGTTAATGTCAAGTCAAAGAAAACTTTATTGTCATTCAGAACTACACAGCAGTGTAGCTGAACGAAATTACAATGCTTAGTTCTCTATGCAGGAAACAGTTGCATATATAGATAGAGAAAAATGTATAAAATATCACAGTATAAATTTAATAAGTAGCAATTTGTAAGTAAAGTAGGACAGCAGTGACCCACACCCATCCCAGAACAGGAGACAAGGAAGACAAGGAACAACATGAAGGTAATATTGTCAAAGTAAAATTGAAACAGTAGCAGCATATCTATGATTAGACTGAATTATTGCACAGTTTGTATATTGCACTTTACAGTCCTTCAGTGTGTAGGTGAGCCACCTTAGTATCGCACTTCGTTATTGCACATCCATAAAATAAGCCCCTTGATAGACTAGTTATGTAACAGACATCATGGTTTGCTTTTCCAAAGAGTTCAACAGTCTAACGGAGAGAGGAAAGAAACTGTTTTTAGTCTGGTGGTCTTACAATGCAGGCTTCTGTATCTCCTGGCAGAGGATAGGTGAGTGTACAGACTATTGGCAGGATGTGTTAGATTGCTGGAAATCTTTTTGACCCTGTCTATGCACCGGCATTTGTGTAGATCTTCCAGAAGAGTAAGGGAGGTGCCAAAGATTCTTTCTGCTGACCTTACAACTCTCTTGAGAGCCTTCCGATCCTGATTATTACCAGACTGCAATGCTGTTGGTCGGGATACTTTCAATGTCGCCTCTATAAAAGGTCTGAAGTATGGAGCTTGGTAATTTTGCCTTCCTAAGTTTCCTTAGAAAGTGCAAGCGTTGCTGAACTTTTATGACTCTGTTGGATATATGGACTGACCAGGATAAGTTCTCCGTGAGATGAAGACCCAAGAACTTTGTACTCTTGACTCTTTCCACTGTCATCCCTTTCATCACTAGAGGTTTGTCTGGTACTTGAGATCTTCTGAAATCAACAAACAACTCCTTTGTCTTGCTGACATTCAGTGCTAGATTGTTGCTGTCACACCAGACCAGTAGTTGATCAATCTCGTTCCTGTAGGCCTCCTCCTCTCCGTCTTTGACCAGGTCTATAACAGTGGTGTCATCCACGAATTTGAATTAATTAATTAATTAATTAATTAATTAATTAATTAATTAATTAATTAATTGATTGATTGATTGATTGATTGATTGAATTAATATAAAGACAAACCAGAACTACACTGCCAATCAGTAAGAATTTGTTGGTTCCAAGTGCTAAAAAACTCAACTCCTAAAGAAGCGTTTGTCCCAAAAGTCCTACTATGATACAACCAGCAAGCCTCTGTATCCATTAAAAGAAGGAGGGATAGTGAGGATGCAGACAACAAAAGAATTTGATCAAATAGGACTTGTGAAACATTTGTGTGAAGAACTGAGATTGTACATTGTTGAGTTGCAAGACATAGAATTCAGGCAGAATCAGAAATATTTACTACCGGTGTCTGAGCCAGCGTTGCAACATTTTGCTTGTAACAGAGATTCTAATTCTCAGAGTGATTTGTCCAATGTTCCTATTCCAGAGAACATTTCATCATCTGTTCCTGTTCCTGAAACTATCCCTGAAAATCCTGAAGAACATTCCCAGTGACTATCCCTGTTGCTAAACCCAGTTCTAATTATTACATTACAAGGTCAGGTCATATCTCAAGACCTAATCCTAAATACAGGGCAGCATGGACATGATTGTTATTGTTTGTATATGTCTCTGTATAATTTGCATGCTTATCTAATTGTCATTCTCATTGTAGGACAGAATAGTCAAACAGGGAGGATGTAGATCAGAGTGTGTGTTGTACCTTTAAGAGCCATTCCAGTCAGTAAGCATATCTCAAGACCTAATCCCAAATACAGGGCAGCATGGAAATGATTGTTATTGTTTGTATATGTCTCTGTATAATTTGATTGTTATTGTTTGTATATATCTCTCTGTATAATTTGATTGTTATTGTTTGTATATGTCTCTGTATAATTTGCATGCTTATCTAATTGTCATTCTCATTGTAGGACAGAATAGTCAAACAGGGAGGATGTAGATCAGAGTGTGTGTTGTACCTTTAAGAGCCATTCCAGTCAGTAAGCATATAAGTACTGAGCACGTACAAGCAAGAGTGGCATTTTGAGTGAGCAGCCAGAGTGAAAACATGCATGTGTGTAGTAGTCAGTCAGTTAGTTTGTTTAGTTTAATGTTTCGGTCAACCATCCTGATGTGTTTGTGTGTAATAAACTACTTAAATGAACACCCAACCTCATTGTCTTATTGAACACACAAGATGAGCGACCAGGTCCATAAACTGAAGTAATTTTTCACCTGTATTTTGAGTAAAGTGGTTTATGCAGTTAGATGTATTTGCTTGAATGTTAAGTGGTATTTTGTACAAACCAATAGAAGCATTAAGGTTAGGATACTGGAACATTTTTCAGAAATACATATTAAGGATGTGAGGAATTCTATTGCTTTATATGTTATTGAATGTGTTCCTAACCATACCTTTCAACTGTCCAGAATTTTGCAGAATGTCCAGATTCTTGTCATATATATTTTTGTCGGTTCCTTATAAAATTTGTGGATTCTTGAAAATCATTCAGAACTGAATTCACTGAATAATGACAGAAATTAGACTTCATACCATTCTGGTTCGACTCTCGGCTAGAGCGTCTTCTGCGTGGAGACATGCGTGAATGGGCGTACCTTTGTTGAAGGTTGTGCATTAGGGCTGGCAACTCAGCACGTAAAAATCAACTGCCAATCATTAGCGGACCGGAGTTCCGCTGTGGCGACCCCTTACCGGGAAAAGCCGAAAGACACAACAACAACAACAACCATTGAGAAAATGCATGATAATGCATAACCTGTTATTGAGTTTGTAAGAGCAATATTTAAAATCTGTCTCTAATTTTGAGTCCCCCCCCATTATTTCTGGCTTGGTCCAGAATTATTGCAATAAGATGTTAAAAAGTATGCTCATAACACTACTAATGTTCCTGCAGTACAGTAGCTCTAGTAAAGCATGGTTTGTCTACCTGTGAACGCAGGATCCGATTTTTAAAAAGCTGATCTGTTTTGCCTATGTAAAAGCAGTACAATGTGTACAGCAAGCAATATAAATTAGATGTTGTGTATTGCAGCTTGCATATGTCTTGAAACTGTAGGAAAAGTTTGTGCCCGGATGTATAAACGTATTGTCACTATCCAAGTGATTACATGCTTTACATCTGTGGCACCTATAAGTACCCTTTCTATTTGACATTCCTTGTTCAGCAGTGCCATCTTTGTTACAAAGCAGTCTTTTTAGATTCTTTTTATTCTTGAAGGTGACTCGAGGTGACTCTCCAACAATATCTTTAAGTTTTTCATCAGCAGTGAATATGGGCCAAAACCTTCTGATAATGCCACATACTCTCTTGTTATCCATACTGTAAGATAAATTGCAGGTAAGCTGATTTCTTTGAATCCCTGATTTCATGTTCTTCTTATGTAAATCTGGTCCTTGGTTGGAGAAATATGGTTGGCCTCTTCCATTCAGAATGTTATCTTGTTCATTCACCTTTATTAGGTTTTTTGCACCATAACCCCTTGCTTCTAGATTAGAGTGCAAATTCAGAAATTCTGAATCAAACTCTTGGTCATCTGTGCAGAGCCTAGAGATCCTTATTGCTTGGTTTTCAAAAATAGTATTATGAAAGACATGGCCAGGATGCATTCTTGACCGATGTAAATAATGGTTTCTCCAGGTTGATTTTCTATATATACTGCTACTCAGACTCGAGTCGGCATGAATGCTGATCTTAACATCCAAGAAATCAATGATCTCTCTGGAAGATTTAACTTTGAATTCCAAAAATCCCGTACTACGATTGAGATATTCAGTGAATTCATCCAGTTGGCTTTCATTGCCCTTCCATAGGATAAAGATGTCATCCATGAAACGACTATAATATTTCAGATGACTATACCATGGGTTAGAATGACTCTTAACCTTCTCTTTTTCCCATTGGGCCAATACCAAGTTCGAATAGCTGCATATTGTTGAATGAACTCAATATCTTCTGGCAACCAAAGGAATTCAGTCCCTTTGATGCTATTGGATAGCTACAGGACAAGAAAATTGTAGATTGGATATTTGAAAGCATAAATATGATTGGCTATAACAAGAAGCAGGATTTATGCTGTATGCAAATCATTAACTTTGTTGCTATTGGATAGTTCTGCCACTAGGATACCAGGCATTTGATACCTTGAGATACAATAATGATTGGCTCACAGCAAAACCCAAGATATATGTTGTATACAAATTAATGAGTTTTCATTGGTTGTGACTATGTATCTGGAACATTGATTGGTTTATTCTGTTGGTTTATCCTGTCTTTAAATTCAGAGTGAGCACAGCTAAGGCATATGATCTAATGAAGGTTAGTAAGCCGAAAGCGCTTATCAGGGAATTTTACTGTGCTCCTGTTTTTGTTGTTTTTACTGAAGATTAAAGATTGTTTTTAACATTTTTACAACTGTGGTGGAACCGAGGATTTTTCCTACTACATAACTTAATTACTCTGTCACTTTTAGTAGCCTTTGTGATGTAACAGCTAAGACAAATGCAGGAAAGACAAGCTAACATAATTATTGAATGATATTTTTTTCTGCATGTGAAGTGTTCAGTATTGGATTACAGGGAAGGAAATCACTTTTTGAAAAGAACTCTATATCAAAGTAACATGTCTTCCTATAATTATTTTGAAAGAAGTAGATATGTAATGTTCATAGGTTCATAGGTAGGTACTAGGCTATCTGCCTGAGGGCATTTATAAGCCTTGCTAGAGTGTGTCGGCTTTTGCCGCCCCATTGATTAATTAACTGATCCTCTGTCAAGCAGAGCCAATGAAGTGATCCCAGGGGTGTATTTTCTGTTACCCTTCCACTTGCCAAGGTTTCTCTTGAAGAGTGTTAGTGAGGGGCTCTGCCTAATGTAATTTGGAATTTTGTTCCAAAGCATGGGAAGTCTCTTTGACAGGATTCTATCCCTCCAGCATGTTCTATTTATTGCTGTGGCAAGGTTTAGCTCACTAGAGCGCGTGGCTCGCAGTGACTTGGATTTCTTTAGGTGGAGCATGTCCATCAATTCTGAGTTGGACATGGCTTTGTAAGTCAGGCAGAGATCACCTCTGAGTAAGTGATATGCCACTGAGTACAGCCGGAGTTTTTTCAGTCAGGTTGCATAGGACATATGTTTGAGGCCAGTAATCCTCTTGGTGAGGTACTTTGGTGGTCTTTCCAGCTTCCGGAAGTGTCTTGTGAGGTACGTCCCAAATGGGGCATTGTACTCTATGATGGGTCTGATGAGTGACGAGTAGAGGAGCACTATAACCTCTTTATTTCTAGATGCGAACCCTTTAGTAAATAGATGGGCCACATAGAAGGATTTCCTAACTACTTTGGCAATATGATTGTCAAAGGAGAGATTACTATTTACCTGGGTCCCCAGATCTTTTATTACCTCTTCTGTATTAAGGGGGCTGCCACCTATGTGGTAATTCGTGGGTGTTTTGTTTTTCTCAAATGGGTTCCATTGACTATGCATTTTTTGGCATTTAGCTTGAGGCCATGACTTTGACACCAGGTGTCTGTCTCAGTAAGGCCCTTTTGGAGGATGTCCATGTCAGCTGGAAAGTCAGTTATGGCTCCCAGTTTGCAGTCATTGGCGAACGTGGTTAGCCATAGTCCTCATGTGTTTGCCTGTACTTCTGAGAAGTATATGCCGAACATTAGGAGTCCCAGGACCAAGCCTTGTGGGACACGACTTGTGACTGATTTAGAGTCGGACCTGGAGCCTGCTAATCTTACAGTGTGAGTTCTGTCTGTAAGGCATTTGGCAACACATCTCATGACATAGGGGTTTATGTTTAGGCTGGTGAGTTTTTCTGTAATACCCGAGTGGGGAATGGTGTCGAAAGCTTTGGCGAGGTCAAGGTAGGCTGTGTGACCCACCTTTCCCTTGTCTATGGCCTTGGTGACTGTATCAAAAAAGTCAACCAGGTTTAGTAGGCATGATCTTCGCTTAACAAAGCTGAACTGGGTCAGGTCAAGTGTTTGGAGGTACCCAATGTCTTTGTTAATGAGTTCCATGATGATGCATTCTGTAGCCTTGCAGACCAGGCTAGTCAGGCTTATGGGGCAATAGTTACCAGGGTCAGTTGTGGCCCCTCCTTTGTGGAGTGGAATAACTGTTGCTGTGCACCATTCTATGGACACATAGCCTGTGGAGAGGCTGAGGTTGAACTGCATGTTTAGTTGGGGAGTTAGTTTGTTCTGTAGTTCTTACAAGACACAGCCTGGGACACCATCTGGCCCCACTGAAATGTATTTTTGGCTTTTGAAAGGGCTGTTTTCACCTGAGCGTCTGTGATTTCCAGGACACTATACTTTTCTGGTATTGTTGTGGGCCCTTTTGGGGCTGAGAGGGGGGTGAAGTTTGCACTGAATCTATCTGCCAGGATGTTGGCAATATCAGTAGGTTCAGTATATTTTGTGCTATTTTGCACTAGTTCAGTGCATATCTGTGAGTTGCCACTTAGATTCTTAACATAGCTAAAGAAGGCTTTGTGGTTATCTTTTGAATCCTTGGCTATTTTTCTTTCAAAGTTAGCCTTGGATGATTTTATGAGGGACCTTAGTTTCTTACTGATACTGATCAGGGATGTCTTTCCTTCTTGGGATTTGCTTTTTTTCTGAACTAGTTTCCTCCTTCTGTTGTATAGCCTGTTTATGACTGGGGTCCACCAGACTAGTTTTCTTCTCTTAGAGGAGTGAGTCTTGGTTTTGCTAGGGATGGCACGATCCATGCCTCATTGTAGGTGCTCATAGAGTGCATTTGCAAAGGTTTCTGCATCTTGGGCAGCTTTATCCTTTAGTGTGCGGCTGTGAAACTTACCGCCTCTGTCTTAAGTAAGGTGAAGTTTGCTTTAGAAAAGATTTTACTGTGGTTTCCTTAGTTGGGGGTGGTGGTGGGGTGTGGACATCCAGAGTGATTAGTTTATGGTCTGATCTAACCAGTGTCGGGTTGACCTGTGGTGTGGAACATCTCTCGCCCATGTTGGTGATGACCAGGTCCAATATGTTTTAACCTCTGGTAGGGGAGTTTACCAACTGATCCAGGGCATTTGAGTCGATGAATTCCAGAAAGCGCTGGGCCTGGGAGTTTGTACTCGAGTAGTTTTTCCAGTTAGTGGTAAGGTAATTGAAATCACCCAATATCAGGGTGTTCGGTAGGACCTTTGTGTTTTCCAGTGTCTCCAGAAAGGTGGAGTGGTGCTCCTGGGTCATGGAGGTTAATCTGTAGCAGGCCACAATTTGCATTGCAGATTTGCCCAATGTTAGTTGCACATGGATGATCTCAGAGGTATCATGCTGTGCCTCTAACCTGAAGGTGTAGGTATCCTTGATGAATATGGATACACCCCTTCCATTTGTGTTTCAGTCCGTGTTCTGTGGCTGAAACATGTGGTATGAGTTGTAGCCCAGTAGTGCTGGGGTGCTGTCTGGAGCCTTGAACCAGGTTTCAGTTACTGCACAGATGTCGACGTTCTCTATACTGAGGAGTGCTTTGAGCGCATGCATTTTGAGATTTAAACTCCTGGCGTTGATTAGCATAACCCTCAGTTTTTTGTTAATTGTGCTGTTTATGGAGGTGGGTTTGACTTTTGAGCCTTGCCTAAAAAAGGCACTATGGGGGCAGCAAGAGCCTTGGCCAGTATTCGAAAGCCTAGGGGTGACAGGTGCAAGCCATCTCTTGTGAAGCAACGCGGCTTGTCGTCCCAGGCTGACAAACACTGGATCCCCTTTGAATGACACCAGAAGCTTAGCCAATTGTTGAAATTGATCATATTTTTCTTTATACTGAGGTATCATTCTTGGTGAGGGCAGGATGCTGCTCAGGGTCAGGGTAATACCAGCCTAGGCTACATGATCAGAGAGCTCTTCCATGTCTCTTTTCATGTAGTCCAGGGAGGTTCGTCTCAGGTTATTCACACCAACATGAACAATGACAGAGTCATATTTGTACTTGTTCTGGAGTGACCTGAGTGCTTGTGTTATGTGGCGGATTCTGGCTCCCGACAGGCAGCTAACAGTAACCTTCTGCTTGTCCAGCCTAGTGAGTGGGACGTCAGTGTGCCTGACTATAGCGTCACCTATTACTAGTGTGTTAGGTATGTTATTTCGCCTTAAGGGCTGTGATTGTGCGGCACACTGACTTTGTGTTTTATGTGTTGTCTGGTTTGTGACGGGAGGTGCAGGTTGTTTGTGTCTGCTTTGGAGGTCTCTGATGCTTTTGCAGGTTTTTATTTTGTGTATTTATGTGTATTTTTTGCCAGTGCTGGTTTAGCAGGTCTATGTGTGGTTGGAGGTGTGGTGCAAGTGTTATCCTTCTTTTCTTGACTGTCTATTCCAGTCTTGGGTGGAGACAGCTTAGCCTCCAGTTTGGCTGGATAACTGCATCTCTCGCATATGTTAGTGTTTTGTGGTAGGAGGAGAGGGTTGTCCTTGTACATGAGGCAGGTGTAACATTGCCTCAGGATACCCAGATTCACCAGCTGGAGAGTGCACCTGAAATTGCCCTTTGGTCATGCGTGAAAAGTAGGGTGAGCTGCTTAGTCGCTTGGTTGGTGAGGGGTGAATAAAGAGCTTTGCACTGCTGGGAAATCAAGTATCAGGGTATATTAGTGCTTGCTATTAGGTCTGAGCAAGAGCTGGGCTGTATGATGCTTTTTGAGTGCTTAGGTTGAGAGTTAGACTAGTTTCAAGGGAAAAACTGAAGAGGAGACTTAGTGGAGCCGGGAATAATTTAACCCTAGCTAACAGGCGCTGCCCAGCACGCAAAACCATGCAAACATGGTTTTTATAGCAGGGAAATGAAAGCGATAGAAATTAGCAGAAAATGGCCAATAAACTACTAACTTCTAGGCTGGAACCACTCCTCCAGGTACATATAGGCTGCTCAAAGCTCCCCTCTCTCACAGGTGAACAGAGAAACTTTATTTTATCCAAGTAAGATATGGGCAACTCAGAAACTTGTAACATAGCCCTGAATTCAGCACTAGCCTGAAAACTGGACTATACTAGCTTAGAAAGCCAGGAAACAAGGAATTTTTTTTTTGAAAATATAAGGCAAAAATAGTAAAAAATACACTTAAAACAGCTTTAAACGACTGCAAACGATCAGAAAAGGCTATTGCACTTTAGTATGTAGCCTACAACAGTTAAATAAATTATTTAAACAAAAAATGACTTTTTAAATGTGCAGGCAGTCAAATAAGTACAATATGTGAAAATAAACAAGCTTTTAAATCACAATAAATGCTGGAAAATCGGCATTTAGGCGGGAAACAGTTAAGTACAGCAAGAAAGTACAAAAAACTGATACTTAATCACTCCAAAGTCTCTCTTCTAAGCTAGAAGGCTTGTATCAGTTTAAGGCTTTCTAGTGTTTTCCAGTAGGTTAGTTACAGGAAAGAAGGAAACAAGCACAGATGTGGTCTTTTAGACCATAAAGTTGAAAGAGATGGACAAACTGCCCAAATGGTCAATAAACTACAATTTCTGGGCCAAGAACCACTCCTCTTGTGGTAGACAAGCTACCTAGTGCTTACCACTCCCACTGATAAGCTAGAAGGTTTTCCTCCAACACAGAAAGGCTTGCGGGGGCTCAGAAGCTTACCAACAGTCCTGGATACAGCAACTCTATATCTGGATTAGGCTAGTTACAGGAAAGGTGGGAAACAAGCGCAAGTGGGGCTTTTAAACCAGAAAGTTGAAAGAGATGGAAAAAACTGCCCAAACGGCCAATAGCTGCAATTTCTGGGCCAGGAACCACTCCTCTTGTGATAGATAGGCTACCTAGTGCTTACCACTCCCACTGATAAGCTAGAAGGCTTCCCTCCAACACAGAAAGGCTTGGGGGGCTCAGAAGCTTACTAACAATCCTGGATACAGCAATGCTGTAACCGGACTAGGCTAGTTATAGGAAAGGCGGGAAACAGGCACAAGTGTGGCTTTCAAACCAGAAAGTTGAAAGAGATGGAAAAAAACTGCCCAAACAGCCAATAGCTACAATTGCTGGGCCAGGGACAACTCCTCTTGTGGTACATAGGCTACCTAATGCTTACCACCCCCACTGATAAGCTAGAAGGCTTCCCTCCAACAATGAAAGGCTTGGAGGGCTCAGAAGCTTACAAAGTGTCCTAGATACAGGAAATCTGTACCTGGACTAGACTAGTAACAAGAAAGGCAGGAAACAAGCGCAAACACAGGCTTTTAAATCAGAAGATTGAAAGAGATGGAAAAGCTTCCCAAACTGCCAATAAACTATAATTTCTGGGCCAGAAACCACTCCTTCTGTGGTAGATAGGTTACCTAGTGCTTACCACTCCCACTAATAAGCTAGAAGGCTTCTCTCCAACACAGAAGGGCTTGGGGGCTCAGAAGCTTACCAGCAGTCCTGGATACAGCAAATCTGTACCTGGACTACACTAGTTACAGGAAAGGCAGGGACCAAACGCAAACACGGGCTTTTAAACCAGAAAGTAGAAAGAGATGGAAAAACTGCCCAAATGGCCAATGAACTACAATTTCTGGCCAAAACCCACTCTTCCCATGGTAGATAGGCTACCTAGTGCTTCCCACTACCACTGATAAGCTAGAAGGCTTCCCCAACACAGAAAGGCTTGGGGGGGCTCAGAAGCTTATCAACAGTCCTGGATAAAGCAAGTCTGTATCTGGACTAGACTAGTTACAGGAAAGGCTGGAAACAAGTTTAGAATTTTTTTTCTGCAAACCATTTTAAGTATTCAAATGTTGCATTACCAAATGTATTTATTGTACAAGATAGCCTTATATTAATGCTTTTCACTGTCATTAAATGTAGCATTTTTGCAAAGTTCAAAATATTATTTTGTTACAAGTATTGTTACAGCATTGAAACAAACTACAGCAAAAATTATCTTAACAGTATTCCATCTTAAATATTTAAACTTTAATAAGCACATTATTTCTAGCAACCAGAAAACATTTCTCATGCTTAAGAGCTGCACGGAAACAGTAGTAATAATTCCTCATAGAGTGGTATTTCTTGATAGAACAAATGTATTAATTCTTTACATTCCACCTGATAGAGAAAAACATGTATTAATCAATAATTTACAGTCACAAAGACCTCCTCTACTAGAAATGCTGGGAAAGAACCAGTTGGAACGAGATAAAAAGAATCGTGAATCTGTTGAGCAAAAAAGAATGAAAACAATACTCCACCAGCAGTGGGAAAAAGGACGAGAGATGAAAGCAGAACAAAAATATCAACAAGTCCATGAGAAACAAAGGTCTGTAAATGTCTTTAATGTCATATTCTTTGTTTAAAATACCAGAACTGTAGTACACACACACACACACACACACACACACACACACACACACACACACACACACACACACACACACACACACACACACACAAACACAAACCAGGATGAAGTTTGTTACATTTATAAGTAATAAATTAATTTGTTTTCACATGTACAAATAAAAATATATTATTACTAGTACTAAATGAAAAGTGTTTGAATTTGTAGTGTTCCAGCAGTACTGTTTTACTGTTTCAAATTCACATAATACAAAGGTTGATAGCCACTTATGATACCATATACCCACTATTAGTATCAATCTTTTTCCCACTCATGGAAGTATGTTAGTTACATTGTTTTCATATAATTTCAATAGTACCAGTTCTGGCAAAACTTCTCCACCATCATTGTTTTCTGATTTTCTACCACATCTAGGTCATGTCCATGGCAAATTTTTTTAAACACTTGTATTAAATTATTTCTTAAGACATAGGCAAACACATATAAACAGAATCCAGAAATGGGGTCCAAATGGAGAGATGATAAGCCAGTAAACAAAGGAGAGCAGTATTGCTGGAACTGAATTCATCCTCAAGTCTTGATGAGTACCTTCTTGAGGTGGACCCTGTTCTTCATAAAAATCTCATCAAGACGATGCTGATATATAGACTGCATTTTATATAGTGTATATCATGGACAGAAGTAGGTTAAAAAATAAAAAAAGATTCCTGGATGCACAAGACCCAGGATAAAAAAAAGTGCCCAATGCTGGTAGACGCACTGGTGCCAGGACTAGAAAAAATGACAGTGTAGAATCCTCACGACACAAAAACATTCCTCAATGGGGTTAGGCCAGGCCTAGGGGGAGGATGCCCTCCGCCCCCCCCCCCAATTTTAGAAGGAAGTAGCAGTCCACAAAAATCATAAGACCTGATAGGCCAAAAAAGAGCTGTAAAAATGACTACTGAGGATAACAAAGAAATTATGTATTGTTACTGTTATGCAGGAAGCCCTGAATTTCCAGAGAGAAGATACGCAAAAAAGATTAAAAGAGAAATTACAGGAAAGAAAAGTACTTCCATAAGAAAAACTGTCAGAAGCTTTAAATAAAAATGTATGTTCATTAATGCAACAGATTTATGAAAAACATTATATAGACTAAGAAACCTTGGGCCATTTGGAAAAAGAAGAGACTGTGGAAGTACAAAAATATAAAGAGCAAACTCTATAGACTTTTGAAAGGTATAAAAAATAAATATGAACATGGGAAAGAAAGAGAGATCTGATATGGTGCAGTATTTATGCAAATGAGAAAGTTAAATTAATCAACACAAAAAAGGCAGCCTGAAAGATATTCAAAGAGAAATACAGGCAAGGGCATCCAGATATGGAAAAATTCACACAAAAAAATATCAGAAAGAGGGAATGTAGAACAGAAGATTAATAAAGTAGCAGTTAAAAAAAAACAGAAGATGAAGTTATGGAGTACTTGCGAAGTGAAGGATTTAGTGCAGAAAGTGTGACAGATGTTACATGTTACATCACAGCATGATGAAACGAGTCCTAATGTAAGGACTAACAGGAGGAGCAGGAGACATCTGAAGAAGAAATATGGACATAGGAAAGAAAAAGAGATTTAATATAGTGCAGTATTTATGCAAAGCAGTAAGCAAAACTAAATAATACAAAAAGAGCAGAACCAAAGATATTTGAAGAGAAATATAAGCAAAGGCATCCAGATATGGAAAATTTTACAATACAAAAAATAAGAAAACAAAGAGGAAAAGCAGAAAGAGGATTAATATTAGAGAAGTTCAAGAAACAGAAACTGAGGTTTTGGATTATCTGCAAAGTGAAGGATTTAACGTAGAAAATCTAACTCAGATAACATCACAGCAATATAGAGCAATGGATCCCCACATTAAGGAGAAACCAGTGGAGTGAGAAACATCTGATCAGTTGCCATGTGAAGATACTATGGAGTTTTTCACAGGAAATGAGTAAAAACATTCAGCTGAAGTTGCACAACAAGAGAAGGAACAAATCTAATGCAGTCAATAGGCCAGTGATCTCCCATATGAAAGAGCAATGGATGACACAGGATGAAACTGAAGTGACTGTGGTACAGGAAGATGCTCTGGAACTTTCTATAGAATGCCCACAGGATATGGAGACCAAAGAAAGTGTCCTCAGTTTAGAAGAGAAGAGTTGCTTGATTTAATAGAAATGGACAGACATATTAAGATCAATTAAAGAAATAGACTACAGAAAGTCAATAAAACCCCAAAAGTTATAAGTTTAATAAAAGAAATGAACACAGTAATTAGGACCATCCATAGAGATTCATATGATATAACAGAAGTAAATTGGATATATTACTGTGCAGCTAAATTAATAACAAGGTCTTACCACAAAAACACAGGACAGTAAGGAAAAGGAAGGGGAGAAATTGAATGTCATCACGGAAGTATCAAGTTGAGAAAACTATTAAGCAATTAAGACAATGAATATCACTGTCAGAAGAGTATAGAAGAGGGAACAGATGAACAAACATACTCAGAAAAATAGATGAGATAAAAGCAGTGTGCAGTATCAGAACAGATCAGGTTCTGTCGTGCACTATTGGAAGTAATAGACTAAAAATCTCAGCACAGGCAATAAAACTTAGCAGATATGCAAATAAATATAAAGGAAAACAACAAACTAACCAATTTACTGATGACCCAAAAAGTTTTATATTGAAAAAATGACCACAGGTGGCAAGACAAATTCAAGGAACAAAATATAATCCACTGAGACAAGTTTTAATTCCTAAAACAAGTTGTGTAAGCGCTTTCTTCTTGTTTCAATGAGCAAGACTTCATCAGACAAACAGAGCTAATGCAAAATGTAGCTATTTAAAGTGTCACATGCTAAACATCAATTAGCTTCTAAAAGCAAAAGTTGCAAATATTTTAAAACATTTCATTATAAATACAAATACTAAATGAATAAGCATGAATAAATAAGCAAGCAGGAATAAAACTGACCAAGAATGAACATGCACACTAAGGATGACCTGATTTTAAAAAATATTATAAAAAGCTTTGTTTTAAAAACTATACTAAATAATTACTTGATGTGCAAAATGAGCAATTAATTTAAAAGAACTACCCACTAGTAAAATCAAGTATCCACTATTATCCAGCCTGTCAGTTAACTAATATACTACAAAAAATACAAAAGAGTATAAAAAATCACAAAAGTATTTCTACTAAGGTCCAGTGATGTAAACAAGCAACAAATATACAGAAGAAATAATCCATTACCTCTGCAGACTCTTCAGTTTTAAAACACAAGACGGAACATACATCATTTAGCCCTGGAGCATTGTAGGAATTCAATTTTATTTGCCATAATAATTCACACTTTTGCTTTTAGAAGCTAATTGATGTTCAGCACATGACACTTTAAATAGCTGCATTTTACATTAGTTCTGTTTGTCTGATGAAGTCTTGCTCATAGAAGCAAGATGAAAGCGCTTACACAACTTGTTTTTATGAATTAAAACTGGTCTTTGTGGATTATATTTTGTTCCTTGGATTTGTCTTGCCACCTGTGGTCATTTTTCAGCATTTTTTGCAGTTATTTTTTACAAGTTTGCTAGAAGTTTTATATTGAGTTAGGAAACAAGACAAAAAAAATTGAAACACCACCAAAAAGAAGAACTAGATACATTCTGGAGGAATATCTATGAAGATCCTGTGGAACTAACAAAGATGCTAAATGCTGAGAAGTAAAAGAAGGAATGTTTGTCTTTCAGCTTTTCCCGGTTAGGGGTTGCCACAGCAGAACTCTGGTCCGCTAATGATTGGCAGTAGATTTTCATGAACGTCGAGGTGCCAGTTCGATGTTCAACCCCACCAAAAGGGCAAATATCTATCCCAGCAGAGTGCTGCCCCCCTGACATCTCAGATGCTCAGGTAAGAGCCGCCCTCTCCAAAGCAAAAAACACAGCATCAATGGGACCAGACGGTGTCCCAGACTGCGTCCTACATGAACTCCAAGAACAGCTAAACCCAAACATAAAACTACTGTTCAATCTCAGCCTTACTACAGGATATGTGCCCAAAGAGTGGCGTACAGCAACAGTGGTCCCTCTCCATAAAGGTGGTGCCTCAACGGATCCTGGAAACTATTGCCCCATAAGCCTGACCAGCTTGGTCTGCAAAGCTATGGAAAGGATCATCATGGACCTCATAAATAAAGATATTGGGGACCTACAGACACTGGATCCTACCCAGTTCGGCTTTGTTAAGGGCAGATCCTGCCTCTTAAACCTGGTTGATTTATTTGAAACAGTCACAAGGCCATTGATGAGGGGAAGGTGGTCCACACAGCCTACCTGGACCTCACAAAAGCCTTCGATACAATACCCCACTCAGGCATTATAGTAAGCTCACCAGCTTAAATATAAACCCCTATGTCACTAGATGGATTGCAAACTGGCTCAAGGACAGAACCCACATGGTTAGAATTGCTGGAGCCATGTCAGACTCCAAACCAGTTACAAGTGGTGTCCCACAAGGCTCAGTCCTGGGACCTCTCTTGTTTGGTATATATTTCTCGGAGGTACAGGCCAACACGGAAGGACTGTGGCTGACCAAGTTCGCAGATAACTGCAAACTGCGCACCATAATTGACTCTCCAGCTGACACAAGCATCCTCCAAAAGGGCCTCATAGAAACAGACAACTGGTGCCAGAGCCATGGCCTCAAGATAAATGCCAAAAAGTGTATAGTCATCCCCTTTGGCAAAAACAAAGTGCCCACAAATTACCACATAGGTGGTAATCCATTAAGTACAGAAGAAGTAATTAGGGACCTGGGGACCCAAGTTGATAGCAATCTCTCATTTGACAACCACGTGGCCAAATTGGTTAGAAAAACATTTTATATAGCCCACCTAATCATGAAGGGATTCACATCTAGATCAGGGGAGGTCATCGTGCCTCTTTACTCATCCCTCATCAGGCCCATAATTGAGTACAATGCCCCTTTTGGGATGTACCTTACCAGACACCTGCAGCAACTGGAAAGACCCCAAAAGTACCTCACCAAGAGGATCAAAGGGCTCAAACAGATACCATATGCTGCCCGGTTAAAGAAACTCCAGCTCTACTCAGTGGCATACCGCCTGTTCAGAGGCGATCTGTGCCTGATGTATAAAGCCATGTCCATCCCAGAATTAATGGACATGCTGCACCTCAGAAAATCCAAATCCCATCGAGCTACACGCTCGAGAGACTTGAACCTCAGCACTGAAATAAATAGGAGATGCTGGAGGGACAGATTCATAACCCAGAGGCTCCCTTCACTCTGGAATAAAATCCCAGTCCAGGTTAGGCAGAGTCCCTCATTGACTCTCTTCAAGAGGAATCTTGATGAGTGGATGGGAGATAATAGGTTTACCCCAGGTATCACTTCTGTGTCACTGTTAGACAGAGGCACAGTATACTAACCTCGAAAAAGGGCATAGCAAAATAAATTTAAAATGGGTGGCGAAAGCCAAACACATTCTGGCTAGGCTTATAAATGCCCTAGGGCAGATAGCCTAGTATGAACCTATGAACCTGTGAACCTTCACCGAAGGCATGCCCATTTACGCATATCTTTCGAACGCCCACCCAACCTCGGGGAGGACATGCAGACTCCACACAGAAGGCACTCCCCGCACTCCAGCCGAGAATCGAACGGGAGAACCTCTTGCTGTGAGGCAACAATGCTACTGCTGCACCACCATGGATGCTCCAAGTAAAAGAAGGAATAAGAACTAAAAATGTACAGGATATGAAATGGAATGAAGTAATAGCCAGAGAGGTTGAAACAAAGTTAAGAGATGTTCCTAATTGGAAAACTGCAGGCCCAGATGCAGTGCCTAACTTCTGGCTAAAGGTATTAACATCTTTACATGAAGATTTAGCCATGAGTAAGAACTATTTATATGTGCACCCTGACCAGACACCAGCCTAGTTAACAATAAGAAAAACAATACTCCTACTTAATAGTGAACTTGCAAGCTATCCTAGAAGATATAACCAACAACTTGCCTTCCGACGATGTATAAACTATACACTGGAATTGATGCCATCAGAGTTTAAAGTCATTTAGAAGAAAATTCAATCATGGCAATAGAACAAAAGGATATTAAAAGAAAGTCATATGGAACAAAGGATCATTTGCTGTTAAAGTCATAATGGAGAACTGTAAAAATGGATGAATCTAAGTATGTCATGGACAGACTATAAAAAAGCATCTGACAGTATCCCACGTTCATGGATAAAAGAGTGCTTAAAAATCTATAAGATATACACTACACTGATCAATTACATTACAGAGACCATGAAATAGTGGCAAATCACTATGCAGTTAAGCCATCATAACTGACAAATTATGATTCCAGGGATAAACATACAAAGGGGATATTCCAGGGTGACTCACCGTCACCATTGCTATTTTGTCTTGCTCTTAATCCATTAAGTTGTCTATTTAACATATTAGGTCATGGCTACAATTTAGCTCCCAGAAAACAACAAAGTATAAAGACTTCTAATCTTCTTTTTGCAGATGATTTAAAACTGTATAGTTCATCAGATGAGGAACTGAAAGCACAACGGCAAGTCGTCAAAACTTTTTCAGATGATGTATGAATATAATTTGGTCTTGTTAAATGTGTAAGAGCAACCTTTAAATCAGGAAAGCTGCAGCACCAATAAAACATTAGTTTGGGACAGGAATGTGATATAAAAGAACTTAACCACAAGTGAGTGTATAAATATTTGGGAATTGATGGTGGCTCAGCAATAAAACATGAACAAACATGAATAAAACTTAGTAAGGAATATTTTAGAAGACTTAAATTAATACTGAAAACAACGTTGACATGTAGGAACAAAGTCCAAGCTATAAACCAATTTGCTCTTCCTGTCTTAACTTACAGTTTTGGAGTCATTGACTAGCCCCAAAAGGTGATGGACAGGTTGGACAGAAGAACAAGAAGGATGCTTCATGCTCATCAATGATTTATAAAACTCAGTGCATACCAAGATTATATATTCCCCGTTCTAAAGGAGGTATGGGTCTCCTTGAAACTGATTACGCATATAGAAAATCTAACATCACAGCAGTATAGAGCAAAGGATCCCCAAGTTAAGGAGAAACCAGTGGAGTGGGAAACATGTGATCAGTTGCCATATGAAGATACTTTGGAGCCTTTCATAGGAAACCAGTAGAAATGTTATGCTGAAGTTGCACAACAAGAGAAGGAACAGGAAACTGTGGCAACTCTGACACAGTCAATGTTGTGGAGTAATAGGCCAGTGAGCTCCAATATGAAGGAGTAATGGATGACACAGGATGAGACTGATAAGAATGTGGCACAGGAAGATGCTCTGGAACATTCTATAGAATGCCCGCATGAAATGGAGAACAAAAAATGTGCCCCAAGTTTAGAAGAAAATTATATAAGAGAATATTTACTTGATTTAAAAGAAATGGACAGACATATTAAGATCAACGAAAGAAATAGACTACAGAAAGTCAATAAAACCCCAAAAGTTAAAAGTTTGATGAAACAAATGAACACTGTAAATAGGACTATCCACAGTGATTCATGTGATATAACAGACATAAATAGAATACATTACTGTGCAGCTAAATTAATAACAGATAGTCTTACCACAAAAACATGGGGTGGTAAAGGAAAGGAAGGGGAGAAATTGAATCACATCATGTAAGTATAGCATAGAGGACACTATAAAGTAATTAAGACAAGAAGTGTCACTGTTAGAAGATTATAGAAGAGGTAACAGATGAACAAAAATACTTTGAAAAACAGATGTGATAAAAGCAATGCTCAGTATCAAAACAGATTAGAGTCTATTGTGCACTATCGCAAATAATAAACTAAAATACCAGCACAAGCAGAAAGCCTTAGAAGATAGGCAGATAAATATAAAGGAAAAGTACAAAATAAGCACTTTACTAATGACCCAAAAAAGTTTTATAAAAGATTAGGAAACAAGGCAAAATGAATTGAAACACCACCTAAAAAAGAAAAAATAGACACATTTTGGAGAAATATCTATGAAGATCCTGTGGAACATAACTTAGTTGCTAAATGGATAGAAGAAGTAAAAGAAAGACTAAGAAGTTCAAATGTACAGGGTATGAAATGAGAAGTAAGGGACAGAGAGATTGAAACAAAGTTAAGAAAATCTCCTAACTGGCAAACCCCCGGGCCAGATGCAGTCCTTAACTTCTGGCTGAAAGTATTAACATCTTTACATGAAGATTTAACTGTAAGAACTATTTATATGTGAAACCTGACCAGTCAACAGCCTGGTTAACAATAAGAGAAATAATACCCCTACTTAAGAGCGAACCTGCAAGCTATCCTAAAAACTATAGCTCAGTAACTTGCCTTCCAACGACATGTAAACTGTACACTGAAATTTATGCCAACAGAGTTTATGACAATAGAACAAAAGGGTAATGAAAGAAAGTCATATAAATCAAAGGATCATTTGCTGTTAAATAAAGTCATAATGGAGAACTGTAAAAAGGGGAAGAGTCTAAGTATGGCATGGATAGACTATAAAAAAGCATTTGACAGTCTCTCAGATTCATGGCTAAAAGAGTGCTTAAAAATATATATGATTCACTCTTCACTGATCAATTACATTACAGAAACCGTGAAACAGTGGCAAACCACTTTGCAGTTAAGCCATGATAAAGGAAAAATTATTATTCCAGAGACAAAAATTCAAAGTGGGATATTTCAGGGTGACTCTTTGTCACCACTGCTATTTTGTCTTGCCCTTAATCCATTAAGTTGTCTACTTAACAGATTAGGTCACGGCTACAATCTGGCTCTCAGAAAACAACAATGTGTAAAGACGTCTTATCTTCTTTTTGCAGCTGATTTAAAACTAGAGTTCATCAAATGAGGAGTTGAAAGCACAACTGCAAGTGATCAAAACCTTTTCAGATGATATAAGAATGTCATTTGGTCTTGATAAATGTGCAAAAGCAACCTTTAAGGTAGGAAAGCTGCAGCACCAACAAAACATCAGTTTGGGACAGGAATGTGATATAAAAGAACTTAAGCAAGCTGGAGTGTATAAATATTTGGGAATTAATGAAGGATCAATAAAACATGAACAAATGCGAATAAAACTCAGTAAGGAATATTTTAGAAGAGATAAATTAATACTGAAAATAGCATTGACATCTAGGAACAAAGTCCAAGCTACAAACCAATTTGCTCTTCCTGTCCTAACCTATAGTTTTGGAGTGCTTGACTGGCCCCAAAAGGTGCTGGATAGGTTGAACAGGAAAACAAGAAGGATGCTCCATGCTCATCAAATCATTTATAAAAAAAAAGTGCATACCAAGATTATATATTCCCCATTCTGAAGGAGGTATGGACTTCCTCAAAATTGATTACATGTGTAGATCTACAATCGTAGGGCAGTCATGCATATCTGCTGATCTCACAAGACCCAAACATATTGGAAGTTGTGAAACATGAGGAGAATAAGTCTAAGATGACTTCCCTGCTTAGTTTATCAGAAGCATATTGGCCTCAAGCGGGAATGGAAATCAAACCAGAGGTAGATAAAAAATCAGGCAGCAACTGAATGTGCCAAAAAACAAAAGAAAGAATATAAGGTGAAGGATCAGATGAGACATCAATAAATATGGAAAATCCATAAGTAGAGTTGGAAGTATAGAAAGCTCTTGTAACAACTTCATGTTGATGAGGATCAAACTCAGGAATGGTTAAGCAGAAGTGAATTTAAACCAGAAGACAAAAGGTTAATATTGGGGGCCTAAGAAAGTAGACTACGTACACGTTGGTTTACAAAGTTCATTGAGCATGTGGAGAAACAGACAAATGTGGGTTGTGTAAAACAGAAGTGGAAACTGTCGCACATCTTGTTGCGATATACTAATGGCAGAAGGACTATATACTGAAAGTCATAATGTGGCAAGACTGTTTCATTGGGGATTGTGCAAACATAATATTGAAATAGCTGAAAAACACTGGAAACATGAGCCGCAAAGCATCATAGATAATGATGAAGGTTATATCACATGGGATTACTCATTACCAACAGTTCAAAATAATTGACACGAGAAAAACTGATAGAGTAGTCCACGAAAAGAAGACAAAAGTAGCATTGATCATTGAAATTGCTACATCCAGTGACAACAGTGTCTTACATACAGAGAGATCGAAAGTCATAAAATACCAGGATTTGCAGGCAGAAACAAGGGCAGTGTGGAAGAAGAATATACAGACAGTTCAAATAGTAGGAGCAACGGGTCTTATAAAAAAAGAATTGATAATCATAATTAGATACGTTACTGATACATGTAACTCCATATGAATTGTACAAGGAGTCATTACTGGTCATATTGTGAGTGTTGTGAAGAGCACTTCTGGCTAACATCAAAGACTGAAATAATACTAATTCCATGAACTTTAATCATATTTTGACTTAGGAATGGGGTCCATTCCCATCATGATATTACAAACCCAAAAGATTTGGAGAAATTAAAAAAGACAGAAACCCAAAAGACCTGGAAAAATTAAAAAGCGACAGAAAAATAAACAAACATTATTAACATTTTTCCATTTACACACATTACGTGGCGCATAACATATCTTTCTTTCTTTGTAATTATCATCAGTCCAGCATTACATAAATTTTTGAATTCTTGCCTTCCGTTAAACCTCATTCCTCCTGAACATTATTCTGAATGTATTGTTCCCACAGTTTCCATTTATTTCTACATAATTTTTTCCTTCCCTTTTCTAAAGCTCCCTCTTCCTGTTCTTTTATCTCTTTTATAATATTCAGATACAGTTGTGTTTTTTCCATGTTCTAGTAACTGCTTTTTTTTTTTTTTTTTGGCAGTGAACAGAATTAGACAATTCATATCCTGTGTCTAAGCTCAAAAAGACACATCTTTAGTTACAGCCATTTGCGCAGCCAATATTTTGGATGGACTACTCTGCAGGGAATTTTTGAATTCATCCAACTCACTACACTCCCAAAACATATGACGTGATGTTGTCAATCTTGCCATTATTCTCACTCATGGGGTCGGATCCGATCACTCGGATCCATCTTGGCCTTATACAAAAGCGTGTGGCCTTCTACTAAGCTCTCAGGCACCCTTCCCTTCCCAGAATGCACCTCTCCATTACCTCAGATTTCATTTGCCACTTCGCGAGAGATGTGGTCATTTTCACTGAGTTCCAGACTAAGTTAAATTTTTTTCTGGATTTCCTTATTCTTCTTTATATTTTATATTTACCTGTAAGTTAGGCTCCTTTCTGGCTTTTCTATATATATTCTTTATCTTTTTTGTCCGTTCTCACTACTGATTTTATTAGTGAGTGAAAAGAACTCTATTCCCTTCCCTCATCCTCCCTTCCTCTCCTGTCAGTCATTAGTTCACCTCTTAGATAGGTCTCCTATTTTAAAAAAACAAAACAAAACATATTCGTTTCTAGTTGTAGCATTGCTATTGTTGTTCTGTATTCTGCTGGGGCAAGTTGATAGTTGTTTATAGTGTTAGTTGTCATTTTATTGCATTGCCTTTTTCTGTCCCTTCCTAATTGTTAGATATGTCTCAAAAAACAGATAAACCCTTGAGGTTTAAGAAATGTGAGGAGTGTGGTAAAAAAATGCCTATGAGTGACACGCACACTCTTTGTGTATATTGTCTTGGCCCTTTACATCTCCAGGAGTCTTGCAATACTTGCCATGCTTTCAGTCAGTGTGCTTTGTTAGAAAGAAAGAACAAGTTGATGTTGAAGGGTTTATTAAAAAGCCCTTTTTCTGAAGCCATTTCAGGCCATGACCTGGCTAAATCTTCATCCTCTTCATCTTCTGTTGAAAGACCAAAAAAGACTCCACCATTGGCTCCAAAGGTTTCATTGGAGCTGGTTCAGAAAAAGGCTAAACTCTCTGCTCCACTAAGTGCTTCAGAGCAGAAGAGTGTTGGATCTGAAGGTTCACTGGAGTATTCAGTAGTCTCTGCTCCAATGATGTCTGCTCCGACACCCACTTGGATCTGAGAAAAGTTTCCTTTTATTGAGCCTGTCTCTTTCAGACTGCTTTCCCCTATTTTGGCAAGATCTAGATCTCCAATCCTGAGTACTCAATCTATCAGAAGCCTCTCTGATGATGACATGGATAGGGTTGTACAGCAGTTATTCAAGACACCAGCACTGGCCAAGTTGTTGTTGGATCCGAGCCCTACAGCTTCAGATCCATTGAAGTCTGCCCAGGTAGCTTCTCTTCCTTTTCTGACCCATTCTTTGAGTTTACAGCCAGAAGATTCTGATGTCCAGATTTTGTCTATGTCAGATCAGAGACCTCCACTGTCATTTACTCTGACATCTGCTGCAAGTTCCTCTGCTTTTACGGAACCGGAGGACTCTAGGAGATGTAGATCTCTGGTCAGCCCCGGAGAGAGGGATCCGACCATGTTTTCTTCAGATCAGATCCTACCGCTCTGTGCGTCGGCACAGATGAGCTTGGCTCCTACCTCGGCCTCAGACTTCTTGTCTTCTGGCCGAGAGGGGCCTCTGGTACAGTCTGTTTTTTGTTGGCTCCGAGAAGTTCCTCAGATCAGGGGAAGGGAGCCTTTGAGGCTATGAGCAGAGTTTTGACTGCTTCCCAGTCTCAGACTCAATCCTCTCAGGATCTTCCTCTCCCTTTCTTGCCGGTGCCTTTATCCTCTGTTTAACCCCATCTATAGGGACAGTGGGGCCTCAAATCTCAGGATGTTCTCAGGGAACCTCCCCCCTTCCAAAACCTCCCCAGATTATCCTATTCAGAAAGTTCCTCAGAAGAGGTCCTGTAAGAGGAAACATCTAGACTCCCTGGAGGAGTCTGTCACTTCAGATACTGATCTCCAGGAAGGCGAAGGGTCCCCACGGTCACCTCCTGAAGATGTCTCATTTGGGGACATCTTGGAAATGCTTAAACAGAGAGGTGGCTGGCAGTCCAGCACTCCTTCAGCAGAGGAATCAGTATACCTGAAGGCTTTCTGGTCCTGCACTTCCACCTCCTGGGTGACCCCCCCCTCCTTCTGATGAGCTCATTGACTTAATCTCTCAGAAGGCTTGGGAGACCCCATATTCCATAGATCCTATTTCTAGGAGGCCAAATAAATACATCACATCACCTACGAATAAGAATTGTCTTACACAAGGAGTGGCTGTAGATGCCATAGTTGTGGTGGTGGCCACCAAAAAGGAGCTTTCTGAGACAAGTTCCTCTGTTCATTCTCCTAATAAGGACTCTAGGATGATGGATAGATATGGGAAGTACGTCTTCTCTTCAGTAGGCTTTACTCTTCGCTTGCTGAATTACCTTGCCCACTTTATGAGCCTTCAGAAGGCTCTGCTAAAAGAATTAACAGATACCCTGCAAGGAGCTGTGGCTGAGCAGGTCACAGACAAAGTAGTCTCTCAGCTCACCACCCTTAATTCAGTTGTTAACTCCTCTAGGAGACTGATTTCTTATGCAGCAGGTGGAACGAGTAGAGCAGTAGGTTCAGGTATATCTATTAGGAGGCAGGCCTGGATGCAACTTTGCGATTTTGCGGAACCTTTTCAAGTCTTCCTTTGTGAATGCCCCTTTTGATGGCTCATCTCTTTTTGGTCCGAAACTGAAAGAAACACTCACCAGGTGAGAACAAGAGGGCAAGACCTTGTCTCCCATAGGAGTCCATTTTTCTACTCCAACTAGACCCTATCATAAAGGTCATAAAAGTAGTGGAAAGATGGGGTTCTGAAAATCTCAAAGGTCTTTTCCTGATACACATGCTGAAAGTTCCCCCAGAGGCAGAGGTGGGAACAATAATGGAAAACACCACCCTCGTGGCAGTGGAGGCCCGCAAAATCAGGGCTCCAGAAATCCTTTCTTTGGCAAGCCCGTTCAGCACTCCTGAACAGAGGCCTAGTTGCTCACCTCTGCAGGTGATCAGTAGGGTCGGCTGTCTCGGCACCCACAGGCCTGGCAAGAGATTACAAACAGCAAATAATATCCAGGGGTTATGTAATCCCCTTTGCCCATCTCCTTTCCGAAAACACAAAAATCCCAGATGTTCCACCCAATCTATGGGACCAAGCAAACAAAGAAATTCAAAGATTGCTAAAAAAAAGAGTCATCCAAAAAGTCCCCACAAACCAATGAGGATTCAGAACTTACTCATGATTCTTTTTAGTTCCAAGGAAAACGGGAATGGAGGCCCATCCTGGATTTTATTTATTTATTTATTGTTTATTTGTTTTTTGTTAACTGTGTTAGTCCACTGTGCTGGTGGACCATTTTCAGTGGAGACCTGAGGAGAAAAACTCCACAACAAAAATGTATCAATATAATAACAATAACAATATTTACTTAACAAGTAAAGAGAATCTGTTTGTATTACGACGTGCATTCATGTTATGAATAGGGGCAAAGTCAATATACAGTTTCCTTTTTTTCAGCTTATTTTTCCAGTCACCCCCTCTTGGGTGTATTTTGACTATTTGTAGAATATTTTGGCAAACTTGAGCATGTCTATATAGAGCATTGTAAACTTTTTTTATTTTTGATATCATTTAGATGCTCATATATCCTATTCTTCAAATAATGTTCTGTTTTGCCAAAAGTCTGATAAATTTATGTTTGGTATTCTGAAAAGAAGGAAACTGAATAGCAGTATAAGTTGGCTGCCATGTTTCCACCAGGCCTAAATGATTTTATTAATTAGACCACAAACTGAAAACTGAAAACAGCCAGAAGTAAAAACCACAAACTAGTGACCCAAAAAAAGAAGCAAAACAGTGTTTATTCCTCTGACATCTCGGCTGATGCCTTCACAGGAGAATACTAAACAAACTTCACACTCCATATTTATAATACATTCATTCAATTAATTATCCAATAATCCTATTATTTAATTACTTACAAAATTAATTAAAGTAAAACTCTCCAATTAAAATCTATATTCATTCCTTGTGGTACCAAAGTATCAAATTTTAAAATATAAACTGCTTCTTTATACAGTAAATCATTTTTAATATTTTTTTGTACATTATCAGAACTTAAATTGTATGATGCATTATCTACAACTTTCTCTAATATTGTACCTACTAACCCACGAGACAGACTCTGATGTTCAGAATAAAAGTGCTCTGCTACTGAACTAGACATTTTAGCATTTTCAATGTCGCTAATGTGTTCAAGCAATCTGACTTTAAAAGGCATTTTCATTTCCCCAATATAAAACTTATTACAGGGGCATATAAGTGCATATATAATGCCCTCTGTATCACATCTAAAATTTGCTTTTCCATTAAATTTTATACCATTTATATTATCAAACCCCGCAACTATATGCTTACATGCTTTACATTTACCACATATTTCAGTACCAGCTGTTTTTAGTGCATCATACAATTTAAGTTCTGGTTTAACCAACCTACCTTTAACTAAGAAACTTTTAATATTTCTCCCTACTTTATAGGAGCATTTAAATTATCTGGTAACCAATCTCTTGCCTCGTTGGATTTTTTAAAAAAATTCCAATAATATTTCACCATAGCAATTACTTTATCACTAAAGACACTATACAATGTGATGAAATAAATCTCTAAATTATTTTTTCTTATATTACTATCATACCTTATTATATCTCTATCTCTTTTACATTCTTGTGTATTAATCTGATTGTTTTTTTAATAAGCCTTATCTATTATTTGCTGGCTATACCCTCTAGAGTAGAACATGTTATACATTCTATGAATTTCCTGTCTTAATTCTTCTGTATCATTACATAATCTGTGTAATCTAGTAGGGAGCGCTTCTATGGTATGGGGGGATGGCAACTAGTAGGCTTAAGGTACTTAACTTGATCTTCAAATTTTCTATGTATCTTAGTATGTTTAGATACATCTACCTCTACATCCAAAAATGATGTATAGTAGGTCACAGAAGATAGCCCTTTTAAGGTTAGTTTACTGTGCCTCTGTCTAGTAGGGACACAGAAGAGATCCCAGGGGTAAACCTAAGATCTCCCATCCACTCATCAATATTTCTCTTAAAGAGGGTAATTGAGGGGCTCTGCCTAACATGGATTGGGATTTTGTTCCAGAGTGAGGGGAGCCTCTGGGATATGAATCTGTCCCTCCAGCATTCTGTGCTGAGGTTTAAGTCCCTAGAGCGTGTAGCTCTAAGGAATTTGGATTTCCTGAGGTGGAGAATGTCCATTAATTCTGGTTTAGACATGGCTTTACACGTCAGGCACAGATCGCCTCTGAGTAGGCGGTAAACAACTGAGTAGAGCTGGAGTTTCTTTAGCCTAACTGCATAGGGCATCTATTTGAGTCCCTTGATCCTCTTGGTGAGGTACTTTTGGGGTCTTTCCAGTTGCTGCAGGTGTCGGGTGAGGTACATCCCAAATGGGGCACTGTATTCAATTATGGGCCTGATGAGTGATGAGTAGAGGGGCACAATGACCTCTCCTGACCTAGATGGGAACCCTTTTGTGATAAGGTGGGCTATATAGAAGGTCTTTCTAACCACTTTGGCAACGTGATTATCAAAGGAGAGATTGCTATCTACTTGGGTCCCCAAATCCCTAATTACTTCTTCCGTACTTAATGGATTACCACCTATGTGGTAATCTGTGGGCACTTTGTTTTTCCCAAAGGGGATGAGTATGCACTTTTTGGCATTTAACTTTAGGCCATGGCTTTGGCACCAGTTATCCATTTCTGTGAGACCCTTTTGGAGGATGCGTCAGTCGGCGAGTCGATTATGGCACCCAGTTTGCAGTCATCTGTGAACTTGGTCAGCCATAGTTCTGCACCTCAGAGAAATATATACTGAACAAGAGAGGTCCCAGGACTGAGCCTTGTGGGACGCCACTTGTAACTGGTTTAGAGTCTGACAATCCCTGAGCCAGTTTGCAACCCATCTTGTGACATAGGGTTGATATTTAAGCTGGTGAGCTTATTTATGATGCCCGAGTGGGGTATTGTGTCAAAGGCTTTTGAAAGGTCCAGGTAGGCTGTGTGGACTACCTTCCCTTCATCTATGGACTTGGTGACTGTTTCAAAGTCAAATGACATTCTGTTTTACCAAAATTTTGATAAATTTGTGTTTGGTATTCTGAAAAAGAAGGAAACTGAATAGCAGTATAAGTTGGCTGCCATATTTCCACCAGGCTTAAATGATTTTATATCTATTGCACCCTTACTACATGAAAGGGCTAGTCAAATATAATGTATTTTATATTAGAGTATATTCAGTGGGATATACATTTATGCTGGTAATACTACAATGTATACATATTATATAACAATATTATTTTTAAGTAAAAGAAAGGTAATAATTTTAGGAAGAAATGTGATTTTTGTATGGTGTCTTTAAATATTGATTACTGTTTACATGTGATCTGTACTTTTAATTAACAAGGTTATTTAAATGCTTTTGGCTTTTGTAAGAATGTATTCTGATGGCGTCTCAGTTGATATGAGATGAAAGCGCTAAATACTGTGTGTAATTATTAAATATTTAATTCGCAGCTGGTGGTGTGCTGTTTTGGAACCAACTATCTTTTATTAATTTTACAAGTTTAACAGTATTGTGAATTTTATAGTAAAAGCCACACTCTCCAGGTGAGAAGAAGAGGGGTCAGACCCTGTCTGCAGTGGGTGCATGTTCTTCCACTCCTCAAAGATCTTTCTCTGGAAACCAATGAGGTGGTAGAAAGATGTGGTTTAAGAAATCCCAAGGTCCTTTCCAGGAGTCACGTGGAGATTGTTCCCCTAGAGGGGGGACCTCAAGTGGAAAACACCATAACTGTGGCAGAGGTGGTCCATATAACCAGGGATGTAGAGATTCTTTCTCAGATTCTACCAGCACTCCTGAATGGAGACCAGACTGCCCGTCTCTGGAGGCAATTGGGGGCCATCTACCCCTGCACCACAGAGCCTGGCTAAATACCACAAGAGTATTTGTGGGTGCAGAGCATAATATCCAGAGGTTATATTATACCATTTTCCCAGGCCCCTGCAGCAATGCCAGAGAAAATCCTGATGCTCCACTCAGTCAGAGGGAAGCAGCTTCTCTAGAAAAAGCTGCTAGAAAAAAGTGTCACCCAAGAGGTCATCCCAGACCAGAGAGGACACAGAATTTACTCAAGATTCTTCTTCTTGGTGCCAAAAAAGACAGCAGATTTGAGACCAGTTTTGGATCTCAACAAACAAAATCAGTCTGTTCAGTACACAAAGATGGTCTCAGTTTAGTCCATTCTGCCATTTCTGCACAAGGACAACTGGATGTGCTTAACAAATATTCAGGACACGTACTGTCACATTAAAAATGAACAGGCATTTCGGAATATAACTACATTTCTGGCTGGCAGCCAGTCATTACCAGTTCAGTACACTGCCCTTTGGTCTCACCACAGCCCTCAGGGTGTTCACCAAGTACATGGCAGTTGTAGCAGCTCACTTGAGACTGTTCAGATTCCAAGTGTTTCCTAATCTAGATGACTAGCTCCTGACCACTCCAACCAGGCATCAACTAATTCAGACAAAGGACTACTTGCTCCAGCTGTGCTCCCATCTGGGATTATCAAGCAATTACAACAAATCTCAACTCATGCCATCTTAGAGTCTGGATTTGAAATGTAATCATCTGAATGCAGTCACACAAATAGCTTATCTTCCTCCACCTCAAATAGACACCATACAACTCCAGGTGAAGAAGATAGTTCAGAATTCTTCCCTTCCAGCCAGACTGATATTTCAAGCCTTGTGTTCAGTGGCAGTGGCAATCACTCTTGTTCTTCTGGCCAAGTTCCACATGAGACTCCTTCAATGGACCTTGGCCACTAAGTGGACCATTTTCTGACATCCATTATCCATGCCTGTCAAAATCCCTCATGCATGCAAGAATTACCTTCTGTGGTGGAACCACTCCATTCAGCTACACAAATGCCATCATTTTGTTCTCTCTCAGCCCAAGGCTACAGTGACCATGGATGCCTCTCAGGTTGGGTGGGGGGGAATTTTTGGGAAGGACAGTCAAAGGCACTTGGTCCAAAGCTATAAGAGTTTGGTAATGAGCAAGGTCTTTCAATCACTTTCTACTAGCAATGCACATCCTAGGGAAATCTAACATGATTGCAGACAAGCTAAGCATGTCCATTTTAGTGCCTCATGAATGGTCTCTCAATGCCAACATGGTGAAGAGAATTTTCCATCACTGGGGCCAACCATGCTGCAGTTGTTTTGCTTCTAGCCTCGGTAACAAATGCAGCAGGTTCTTTGCCCTGATCCCACCACTGGGGGAGTCACCAAGAGATACTCTACTTCACGCTTGACCCCCCCCCCCGCTCTCCTTTATGTTTACCCCCATTACCCTTCATTCTCAAATTTCTACAGAAAGCATCTCGACTGAAAAGCACAGTTATCCTATTGCCCCTTACTGGCCTCGTCAGATATGGTTTCCTTTCCTTTGGCCTCATCTTCTACAGCTACCCTGGATTCTGGATCCAACTTCAAACCCCCTGTCTCATCCGAGAGGCATGACTCATCTGGACATAATAGGCCTCAAGTTGACCACATGGTTTCTCCAGTTCTGTTGATTGCTAGACAGCCCAGGGTCTCCTCCCAATCTTTTCCATTTTATTATTTTCGCATAAAGCTTCTACTAGAAAGATTTACAAGAGTAAATGGAAAATATTTGTTCTTTGGGCCCTAAGTAAAAACTTAGACCTATTTTCAGCAAAGATTTCAAATGTTCTTGACTTCTTGACCACAATTTTCAATGAAGGTGCTAGTTTCTCAACTACAAAAGTTTAATTAGCAGCCATTTCCAACTTTCTTCTGGGAGTAGATAATTCCACCTTAGCTTCCTCTAAACTTTGCAAAGCTTTTCCAAGAAGAACTTTTTTACTTAGACCCCCCCCCATTAAAATATCCCACCCCTCCTTGGATTTAAATGTTGTGCTTCAGGCCTTGACTCAGTCTCCCTTTAAACCTTTGGCTAAATCTGACCTAAAATGTTTGACTTGGAAAACTATTTTCTTAGTTGCTATTACATCTGCCAGAAGAGTATCCCAGCTTCAAGCTTTGTCCTCTAAACTTTCTTATTTAGTTTTTCACAAGGATAGGGTATCTTTACGGACTAATCCATCCTTTTTACCAAAGGTGATCTCTAAATCTAATATTAATTAGGTCATTAATCGGATCTATATCACATAGTTGAAGTCTCAGAAGTTTGACTATGTAAATATCGAACCCAAAAGTTTGAAAACTTAATACTCTGAACACTCAGATCAGCGATTTTTTCCCAGGGAAAAAAATCGCTGTTCCGGTACAAAACATAGAAACACACAAACACTAAATACTGTTTCTAATGTGGGGGGGCTTTGCCCCCCACAGCCCCCTACTTAAATATACCAACTCTGAGATCGCACCACAGTGGAGGAAATAGTGAAGCCATGGAACCGGCCCACCAAATTCTTTCCCTGGGAAAGAATTTGATGTTTTGCAGCTTCATTATTTTCAGACTTCAAACTTCCCAGTTCGATGTTTCGGCATTCGGACATATGATATACACCCCATTAATTTCCCAGATTTACTTCCAAACTTCTCAAAGGCGAGTATATGTTACATTTATTGGATATACACAGACAACTACATTTTTACTTTCATAGAACTAAAGAGTTAAGAAAGTCTGAACAAATGTTTGTTTCCTTTTCTGATTCCAAACTGGGCAAACTAGTATCTAAAGTTAACTTTGGCTAAATGGTTAACTGATTGCATTACCTTTGTTTATCAAAAAGTGGGTTTAGCTTTACCAAAACCACCCAGAGCCCACTCCACGAGATCTATGGCAACCTCGTTAGCCTTTTTGTCTAGAACTTCCTTGGATGATATTTGCGCAGCTGCAACTGAGCTAATTCTCATACCTTTATTGCTCATTACAAGCTAAATCTGGTTGCTAGGGGAAGAGCAGCCTTTGGCTCAGTGGTGCTCTGGAATATCCTTCCTTAGAGTCTTCCCAGGATTTAGGTAGGGAATCTGTCCCAACAGTTGAGGAATGAATGAAAATGAAATCATCAAATTAAAAAGTTATGTATTCACCATAATGCTCCATTTGTGTTGTACATTTCCAATTTTCCTCAACTTCTCTCCCACCTACGTATGCCCTCCTTATTTTACTTTTGGAGAGATGGAAGAGTAATGTAGGAATCTCTGTTCCTTGTTTGAGCTCCAGCTTCTCTTCTTTTATGAGTTCCAATTATTCTGTTAGCTCTATGGGTAGCAAACTAGATCTGGGTATGTCAGATATGTGAGGAACTATGGGTAAAGGGAGGAGCTTGAGAGTTCAAGAATCCTACGATCTGGAAGAAGTGGCCGAGTTGGATCTGAGTATCAGATTCAAACCCAACAGCTGAGGAAGAATGAAAATGGCTAACACAGATGGAACATTATGGTAAGTACATAACTTTTTATTATGTTACCACAATATCACTGATATCTCATTCCAGGTGTAGTACATACTAATTGAAAATTATTATTAAGAGTTATAATTTCTGCTGACAGTTACATTGTATAATACAGTATGGAATTCATCTCATTTAAGTTAAAATGTAACTTTAAATTATGAAATACCCATAGGATGTATCTAAGTGGCCTCCATAAAACAATAAAACCAATGATAATGTCCTCCAAATAGAACCAATGTGCTATACAATTATTTTAAAAAGAAATACATGTATGTAGTGCATTCATCTGTTTACATCAAGAACTTCATCAAAACAAATATTACATGTAGCACACTTACTTTTAAATAAAGCAAAGCTAGTCATGTGAATATCATGCAACTCTCATTTTTTTCTTTTACATATAAAATTACCTAACCAAAATTGAGAAATTCTTGTTATATTTCACCTAAAGGTGGATAGTGGGAAAACGTCTTGGCATATAAAGAAATAATTTAGAAAATAAAATTGAATGTCACTATACCACCTGGGTTAAATGGCAGCATAACTTTAGGTAGCATATTAAATATGAGAGCTGCCAGATTATGGAAGTAATTTGATGCTTGACATTTTTTTTGCTTATACATTTCCATTACCAGTTGTTCTTATATTCTAAAAATGGTTTATTGTTTTTTTGTTTTTTGCTTAACATGTATATAATATAAAACATATTTTGTTATCATTTTTATAATATTTTGGTCTTATTTGGAGGACAGAATCATTGTTAATTCTAAGTCTTCTTGAATATCAACTGCCCGGACTGGTCACTCTTTGTTTTTTTAGAAATGTCTTCCACTGTGTGTCATCAAATGACAACTCAACAGTGAATCAACCTGGTGGAAAAAAAATTAATCTTAATTCATTTTGCAAAGGGGCAAACACCTCTGCATCCCCATATGGTGGGAAGCAAGCCCCAAACATCCCCCCAAAACACAAACACACACACACACACACACATGTATATATATATATATATATATATATATATATATATATACACACTAATTCTATAGTCATGCAAAGTTGAGGAAATAAGAATTGTCCCTCGCCCTGAAAAAAAAAATGGAAAGGAATAACTGCTGGGGTACAATTAGTAACTCCACCAGCACAGATTTCCTATAGAAGACAGAGGTTAAGTATTTGAATGGTGCATTGGTTCCTAAAGGACTCTGCTTTCAGGGGGTAATAGAGCAACCATATAAATAGAAACTGCCAACTGACTCCCTAAAGGACCACCACTATAACATAGTCTGCAACCTAGCTCAGGTTAACAAAGATATAGTCATAGAAATTACTGAAAGCTTACATCTGGCATCTACTAAAACACTCCCTCTGGATAAACCAGTTGCATACTTTGATGACATCTTTCTTACTATATTAAACCAGATAGCCCCATCCAGACACAAGAGAGTCAAATTCAACCCTATCTCCCTTGGCCCACAAAAACTACTAAACCACTTCTGAGAGTCAGAGACAAAGCCTGGATATCTTGGCTTCATAACAGAACAGAGACCGATCTCCAAAACTACAGAGAGCTCCACAACTCAAAAAAATTCACTCAGATCTGATTAAAACAAAACTCATTACACCTCAAGCTAAGAATCATACCCAAGAACCACAAACAATTCTGGTCCTCCATTAACAATTTGTCAAATCCAGGCGACCCAGCCCAAACACACCCTACTACCACCAACCATACTGAACCTATTTCTAGCCAGCTCAACTCACACTTCATAATTCAGTCACCTCCGTCATAAACAACCATCCACCTACTCTTTGTCCAGCCATCCAAACAGAACTATCCTCTAAAATCCCTGTCTTCCACATCAACGCAATTCCCATCTCCTGTATCAAAAAACTATGTCATAAGCTAAAATCCACTACACTGCCTGCTGATAATCTTTCCTCAAAATACAGTAGAATGGTTGCTGACACTTTAGCATACCCTGTTCTCTATCCTTATAAGATCTATCCAAGAAAACTATGTACCTAATTATCTAGAATACGTTACTAATTGCTCCCTTAAACAAAGGAGGAGACTCCACTGAAATCTGCATTTACTGCCCTATAGCCATTCTTTCTCTGTTATCAAAACTCCTTGAAAAGTGTATACAGTTCCATGTTTTCAAACACTTAATAGAAAGCAACCACCTGTCTTACATCCAGCCCAGCTTCAGGCCATTCCACAGGGCTGCCACAGCACTCCTCAATTTCACCCAACATATTAACCCTCACAGGGTTTGTAGGTTCATAGGTAAGTACTGGGTTATCTGCTCTTGCAGGTCATTTTAAGCCTAGCCAAGTTGGAGAATCAAACCCTGTAGCTTGTGATTGTGAGGTAAAAACCTTAACCATTATATCAACCCCAACCCCCCAGAAGCTCTGGAAACTTTGTTTCATCTATATTCCTTGATTTATCTAAGGTAATTGACAATGTAATGTATCAGATTCTTCGCCTTGCACTCTCTCCTGGGTCCCATGACTATCTGTCTAAGACACTGTAGGCAGTAAAATGAAAGAAAGAACAACTGCCATTCTTGCTTACCACAGTCAGAGTGACACAAAACTCAGTCTTGGACCCACGCTCTTTAACATTTTTATGAATTACCTCTACACTGCTCTTAATAACACAGCTGTCATTCCATATGCTTATGATGCCACATTAATTCCCTCTAAGAACTTAAGGAAAAGATCCATAAAGCATCTTCTTCTATAGAAGCCTGGCTCAGAAATTCTCACCACCTGCTAAATGCTATGAAAAACAAGTTATTGCTTTATTGCTTTTCACACCAAAAATCTATATCATACATACATACATAAGTTCTCCATTACCTCATCAGACAACAGTCCTATTAAACTTGTGTCCTAAACAAAGCTACTTGGTATTATTACAGATAACCACCTAAAGTTTGATATTCAAATACAAGCTATCAATAAAACCCACAGAAAATTGTACTCCTATATTGTAGCAAACCCTTTTTAACAAGCAATACCAAAAAAATAGCCTCTGCATATCTTCTACCCTCACTATTATACATTGACACCATCTACACTAACCTTCTGTAATATCTAACAAAAACTGAACAGTGTTATAGCAAGATAGCCATTTTCACCATTAACCAATCTACTAAATCCCTTAACTTCATTATTTTTTTTCTTTTCCTCTATATCACCTAACAAATATACGCACTACTAACCTTTCCACACTTTCTCTCTGCTTTCTGTTCTTATCACCTCCTCAAGGCTTTCTTCCTATATTTCCCACATTTCCTCTCTATTTCTCCTACCCATAAATGTGAAATTTTAATTTGATATTTTAAACCTCACTGCATATGCCAATTTGTCTTATATCAATATGTAATGACTCTGTGTTTTACTGAATGCAGATTTTCTCTAGAATAGCTGTCTTACAGTTATTGTATGGCCATATTGTAATTCTAAGCTTTACATTTTCCCTGCTGTATAAAACTGCATATTTTGCATCTACAAAGTTTCTCAAGAGCTTCGGCTGAAAAGGCCCTACTGCAGCCCCGTCGGACTACCCCAGCCAACAAAAGCAATAAGTAAGTAAATAAAAACATTCAGGACTTAATTTCACATGTAATAATACAAACAAATAGCTATAACAATGTAACATTCACATAGCTATGACTTTATTCAAGTAGAACCAAATACTAGATAGTTCATTAAAATTGTCATTTAGTCTCATTTCATATATTGTTACATTTAAGAGTGTAATACTTCAAACAGGATTAATTTTTTCAGCAGTACTAGGAACTGACCCCTAATTATAACATTTTCCACCACATTCCTTATAAGAAAATTTCACATCAGAAACTCCCATAATTTGTAAGTGCTCTCCTTTATACGTTTTCAGTTATATAATACTTGTTCATTTCCTTCCCTGTATCAGTCTTAAGATTCAGAAGCTTGCCTTTTGTCTTCATTAGTACAATGAATAAGTTAACTACTTATAGGTAACAGACATTTGCTTTGAGCAGTCCCTGGGTTTCCCTGTTACCAATAACATTAGTATTAAACTTCCTTTCAGTTCTTCTAACATAGTGTTTTGCAAGCTTTTGTCTTGTTATTTTACAGGTTCTTGTCATGTCCTCAATTCCACAACAGACAGGACATTCTTTTTGCTTAAATTTGTACTAAAAAGTCATGGGCTGTCTACCAAGGCACCTACAATAACATAGTAGGTTTGATGCACTTCATACTGTTAATAATTTACTTGTTATATTTCTGGCAACTGTTTATCTTGCAGAGATGTTACATCTCAATTGCTGTTTCTGTTGCTATACTAAAGCAGTACATTTAGTATTTTCAAACATTACGTTATTTTCTGTTGTGGTACACAGAATGCTGCCTATTAGCTTTTAATGTAATATTTCTCTGTGTGGACAGCTCACCCATATAGTCAATGATTCAGTAAGCTCTCCAATGCGACACTCAGATTTGTAGCTCAGGACTATGTCACTGTGGTTAGGATTCAAGTGATTTTTGCAGAAAGTTTACTATCTCTTTGCAAATATTTTCATTTTTTTAAGGAATTGAGAGACTTTTGTTTAAACCATAGGTTTAATTTACAAACACAGATAAGCATGCACCTTTTTTGCCTTTAGGTTTCAGTATTATATGCAAAACAAAAATCCTTGCAATTATGAGTCACAGTACAGTAGATAAACTACTGTTTATTTATCTTAAGCACAAAATAACCTGTATTTAATCCACTGTCATGTGTCTCATAATTGCAATACTTTTGCTTACTTTAGCTTTATATTTCATGAAATTTTCCATCATCTCAGATCATTTTTTTTAAAAATATGCAATGAAAATTTGTTGCCTTCATTTGAAGAATTGCACATAGGACAGGGTTTTCAACTTCTGATATAGTTAAATTGCTTATACTTCTCATTTTTTTTGCTTTTTCCTCCTTAGGCTGACAGAAGTGTTAAAATTTAAATGCATCTTTCAGAATTTGTTGCCAAAATAACATTGCTATAACTCTGAATAAAAAATATCCAACACCTTAAATGATTTAACAGCTTTAACACAAATTCATATTCAAAGAGAACTGAAGCATTAGCAAAAGCTTCAGGATGAATGATGCAGAGTTAGACTTGGACTAGATTCCAATTACATATAAATCACAGAGCTTTGAAACATATTGTCACTTTTAACACCTAGAATGAACCCATGAAAATACCAAAATACCATTCACTATATCCCCTATTATACCATGACCCCCCATTAATATTCCAAAACGTGCACGCTGATTGGCCAGCGTGCACGTTGTAAATCGACTTATACTAATGGAAAAAGGTCCGGTCACCCGGACTTTTTTCATTAGTATAAGTCTCTTTTAAAACACACTGTCTCGCTATGTTAAAAGAGTTTAACATAGCGACACAGGTTTAAAAAAAGCAATGGAGATCTCCGTTGCTTTTTTTAAAGCTGTCTCGCTATGTTAAACTCCTTTAACATAGCGACACAAGTAAAAGCAACGGAGATCTTGCTTTCTCCGTTGCCTTAAACCTGTGCAGCTATGGTTAAATGGGTTTTAACATAGCGAGAAGCTTAAAATAAACAGCGGAGATCTCCGTTGCTTATTTTAAAGCTGTCTCGCTATGTTAAACCCATTTAACATAGCGAAACAGTAAAAAGCAACGGAGATCTTGCTTTCTCCGTTGCTTTTGGCCACAGCTCTGATGTACTGCGTAGGCATGCGCAGTACATCAGAACTGCTGCGGATACCAGACAACTGCGGAAGGGCAGCAAAGAGGCATTATACAATGCCATTATTTAAGAAAAGTAATTATTTCTTTTCTTAAATAATGTCATAGTATAATAGCAATAACCCACTTCTGGGTGTGGGTAATGCGGGATTTACCCACGGTTGTCTTTGTTTGGTCCCTCGGGCTTCACCCTCGGGACCAAACCACGCCAACCGTGGGTAAATCCCGCATTACCCACACCCAGGCATGGGTTATTGCTATAATACTCTTCCCTGAGAATGAAGAAAAAAAATGCAGTGTCGCTATTCAGTACATCTTTGTTGGTATACCTTACTTGTAAATTTATGAATGCTGGTAAAAAATATAAATCTAGGGAAGCAGTACAATTGGCCAGCTCACAAATCAGTACAATAAAGGTGATAAAAATGTTTTTTTTTCAATTTAGTCATATTTGTACTGATATTTCCTGTCTAGGAGAATAACTCAAAACCGCCTTCAGAATGAGCATAAGAGGACAGAGAAACATATTCTGCAGCAACAACAAGCAGAGAAGGCTAAACAGATTTGTCAGCAGAAAAATACTGCAAAAATCAAGGCTCTGGAAAATGAGGAGAGAGAAAAACATGCTCTAAGACTGGTTCACCTGCAGAAGGTCCGAGAACAGCATGATCAGCGAGAAAATGAGAAGCTTAAGTTGTTTGAAGCCAATGAAATGCGTCGTCAGGTAAGGTTTGACTGCAACCTGTACAGACCATTGCATCTTTAAAAGAACTAATATGTGGATCCTCAAACTAAAGTAGGTATGTCAGTATTTAGGGGTGGAACTGTTAAAGTATTCACTTTAGAATGGACTCAGACAAGTTACTTTCCAACGTAATCTTTGCCTCTGAAAGTTACTGTTATGAAGAAATCTGTATCTCAATATGTAAGGTGCAAAAATTCAGTAATCGGTATCATAGTAAAGTAAGAGAAATCCTTAGAAAACAGATTTATCATAACTACATTACCTGCTAAGGGATACAATTTTAGGTTAGGAGAGAAGACTGAGAAATACGGTGTTATATCAAAAATCTGGCTGGAAGTCATCCTAAAATTATTGGTAATGCTGAATATTAATTTGCATCTTTCATTGAACTGCATAAATATATACAAGAGGGTGACAAGGAGGAAACTGATGTAACTGATGGAGTAGTAGTACTGCTTTACTTTGTTTCTAGGTTTCCCATTCCTTCTCATTGTGCCCTCCTCACTCCCTATCCCTTCTCTTCTCCCTGTCTCTCTCACTGTCCTTCCTTCTCCTTAAAATATCCCAGATATGTATAAAGCAGTTAATAGCTGTATTGTGTAGTCCTACGTTTGTTTTCACCAGCCTGTACTTGCAAATCTTAATGGTGGCTGCAGTTAGTAAATATTTCAATTTAGAGAATAATTTCATATATAGTTGATGTCCTATACATTTACTTTTTAACTCAACAGGTTTAAAAGAGAAGAAAGGGGACTGATGCATGCCATTTGAATAATTTTGTCTACTGGTGTTCAGCATTCCCACTGCTGCAAATAACAATTGGCTAGCTTCAAAATGTTCTACCTCCCCCCCCCAACACACACACACACACACACACACACACACACACACACACACACACACACACACACACACATATTCATACCTTCGCTCTGACTGCTAGCTGGCTAATCCCAAGGAAGGACCTCAAAAGTCAAGTGAAGATTTATTCGGTACTTTCTAGCTATGTCAAGGAGAAGCATCTCTTAGGCTTCACCTGAGCAGAATCGGCTAAGACCTCTGTTTTTGAAATCTCAGAATTCAGTATCTCGAGTTCATAAAGTGGAAGGATCCAAAGATCGCAACCCCAGAAGCAAAAAATTCAAAATCTCGAATGTGGAAGATTTTGAATTAGCGGTTCTGGTGTTGCGCTGTGTTTGTGGATTCAGGTAGGTGTTTATGTTTAAGGTTGTTGGGTAGGGACTGTAGAGTGTGTTGTTACTGTGATGTTTGTGTGGTGGTGCTTTGTGTCTGTGTGTATGTAGTGCAACCTTGGAGTTAGAATATTTAAGTAGGAGGGGTGTGGGGGGTGCAGGGGAGCTTGCCCTCCTGCATATCATAAGGGCAGGTGTGTGTGCTTATTTAGTTGTGTGCGTGTATGTTGTAATGGTGTTTGAAAGTGTTGGGAGTTTGAATTTCGCAGTTTTGCGGGTTCGGGATTCAAGGCTTCGTGATTGTGTAGTTTCAGGTATTTGGATTTTTTACTTTATGGGCTTGAGATTCTGTAATTCAAGATTTCAGAATTTCGAGCTTATAAAGTGAATCCATATATATATTATTTATTTTTTTTACTTAAAATAGAATTTTTCCTTTAAGAAACCCAGTATTTTTTCACAATATTGAAAGTTTTCTGTCTGGGACCATTATTTTTAGTTAGAGATCTCTGTTAATGTATTTAGGGCTACATTTGTGAGAATTTATGTACTGCTGGTGTAAACTTCAATATTTTTAAGTAAAAAAAGGTTTACATATGGACAGGCAGGGATTTGTGTGTCAATGTAATGCTTATGCTCGCTTTGTGACAACCTACTATACGGCTTTTCTGTCAGTGTATTTTGGACTGAAGATACCAACAGGGAACAGATTTTTTTCTCTCACCTTAGATCTGATCATCAGCAGTTTCTACTGTGTCTCCTGCAGGTTGGTCCTTAATAAAAATCCTTCTGTTAGTAACAAGAAGGCAAGATGTTGGATGACATAGTTAAGAGAGTATTTTATTCTTCTTCCAGTTTAGCCTTCAGAATTGTGAATTATCAGGCATCTATGTGGAAATGAATGTTTTGTCATTTGGACAGTCTGAGGGAGTTGGCTGCCACTGTTCCTACAAAAGAAAGCTCTTTTTTGAATAAGATTTTTTTACCCCGTCTCAGGTATCTAAATATTCTTTGAAGAGTGGGGATGATTGGGCAGATATTGTGTCTAGAGCTACTACTATTGTTACAGAGATGAGAATATATGCACAGGTACGTAACCAAATGTTTACTGATGAAGTAAAGTTTGAAATCTTAGATTCTGCTTTAGATAATGAAGTATTGTTTGGATCTTCTGCTATCCAAGTTCTCAAACAATATAATAAGGGAGGGGGTGATTCAGGACGTTTTAAAGATTTTTTTTCTGTACCTCAATACAAATCTTAAAGGCTTCCTTCTTTCACAAAAAAATAGTAAAAAATAAACAAAACTAGCCTTTTTCAGGTGAAAAGGGGTGCTAAAAAGAGATGACCAGAAAGAAAGAATTTAAAGTCTTTTGGCTTTTCCAGGTTAGGGTTTGCCACAGCAGAACTCCCGTTTGCTAATGACTGGCAGTGGATTTTTACGGTGCCGAGTTGCCAGCCCAACGCCCAACCTTCAAAGAAGGCACGCCCATTCACGCACGCACCTACCTGCATGTCTTTAACGTCATTTGACCACAGAGAGGACATGCAGACTCCACACAGAAGGCGCTTCAGCCGAGAATCGAACGGGAGAACCTCTTGCTGTGAGGCGACAACACTAATCGCTGTACCACCACAACCTACACCAGAATGAGAAACAGGTTATTTCAGACAAAGGGACATACCAGTAATCAGAATAACTATGTCAGCAATCTTTCCTCCCCTTCCCTCTCGTCTGGCCAGTATCTCTATAAATCTGTCCTATAAATAGGTCTTCAACACCCTCTTTGGCAAAAGATTGTTTCAGACTCCTGGGTACTAAAAGTAATGCAGGACGGTTACAGGTGGCAATGTATACAAAAATATTCTTTCATTGGAATTCCTGCCCACACTTTGAACCAAAGAGAATTTTTTCCTCAGGGTCTTCAGTCTTTGCATATCCAAGGTATCATGGAACCAGTGCCCACAAGTCAAAGGGGCAAAGGGTTCTATTCTAGAATATTTCTGGCACCAAAGAAAGAGGTCTGTTGGAGACAAGTTTCAGATCTTTTGTTTCTACATCTGTATGGAAAGTACCAAAATTCAAAATATTAACCTTAGAGAACTTGCTACTCCTCATTTTTCCTGCTTTATCTGCAGCTCCAAGGGTGTTCACAAAATGCCTAGCATCAGTCAAAGCTTACTGCAGGTTAAATGGCATTCACATTTTTCCATATTTAGATGGCTTGCTTATTTTTGTATAGTCTTTAACCAGATGTTAACAGCCATTAATTTGGGTTATGTGTCTTTTGATATATCTGAGCTTCCAGATAAACGTTTCAAAATCCTCCTTGACTCCATCTCATAGCATTATGTTTATGGGATTCCTTCTAAATACTTCTCTTCAAAAGGCCTTTGTGACACAACAGAAGGTAAATTGTTATTTGCAATCCTTCCTGCAACTTTCCAAGCAGTTTCAGACTTCCGCAAGATCATTTCTTACTATACAAGGATTCATCACTTTTGTAACTCTCATGATTCCTCTTGTCAGGTTACACATGAGAAAGATGCAGTTGTTTCTAAAAACCACACATGGATGGAGCATTTACAGTCTCTGGCATATAAAATTCCAATTTTAGGTTTTATAAAAAGGGAACTGCACTGTTGGAGACAATAAATTCAGCTGAGCCTAGGTCACCCCTTCTTTCCACAGCCGTTAAATTTTGCGTAGGATGCAGTTTTTATAAGGTAAAAGTACAAGGGCTGTGGAGTCCTTCAGACAGACCAAAGCAAATCAACATAAAGAAGATGTTGGTTGTGATCCATGCCTTGAAGTCTTCCCTATCATCTATAGTCCTCAAGACTTCTACAAGTGATTACAGACAATACTGCAGTTGTGGTGCACAAACAAGGAGGGCGGTACAAGGTCATACCCCCTCTGCAGCCCGGCTTTGATGGCTTGGGAGGTATCTCATCAGCATTCCTTAATCCTGCAGACATCTTACATTCTTTCAAAGCAAAATGTAGTAGCAGACAAGTTGAGTAGGGTCAGGACAGACCCTCAGGAATGGAAACTGAATGAGGGGTTCTTCCAGGAAATGATTTAGTTCTGTGGGACACTTCAAATATATTTGCTTGCTTCCTTTCAAAACAGAAAACTAAACAAATTTTGTTTGAGGTCTCCCTGCAAGCAAGTGTGGAAAACAGATGCATTTTCATTCCCTTATAATGGAATGTTCCTGTATGTGTTTTCACTCTTTTCACTGATATCCAGGGAAATTATGAAGATTCAACAGGATACCCCCAAATCATTATGGTGACACCCTTTTCCTCTCAGGCAACATTGGTGGTCTCTTCCTATGGAAATGGCTAAGGCAATTTATCACAAGCTTCCTCACAGACTGGAGCTACTCACACCCCAGTATCAGTCAACTTCAACTGACTACCTGGATGATTCATTTCTAATTCTTTTAAGCACTTATTTCATGAAGATGTGCAGCAGGTCTAAAGCAGGCAAGGACACCTCTTACTGGAAAATACTACACTGGTAAGTGGAAGAAATTTTCTAGTTGGTGGATAACTAATAATCAGGAGCCCATCAGGGGTTTTATTCTACTATATACTAATTATTTGTTAAACGTAGTTTCTTCTTGCCTCTCATATTCCTCGGTAAAGGTTCATCTTGTGGCCATTTCAACATATCTGCCCATGGATCCTACTATTTCTTTTCTGTTTGTTATAAAACAATTTCTGAAAGGAGGTTTACACTTGAGAACTCCTTGTAAATGGGTTTTTGATCCTGGGGATTTTGACCCTACCCATCAAGCTGATTTAAGGTTCTAGACTTGGAAAACTATTCATCATGATAACCGAGACCTCCTCGTAAACAGGATGCTCCTCCTAGGGATCTCAACTTTGTGCTGAATAAACTGACATATTTGAACCTGACCATTAAGCTGATTTATTTATTTTTAATTATTAACATTTGTTGACCAGGAAAGTCCACTGGGTCAGAGACACATTTTCAGTGTAGGCCCGGGGAAAAAAGCTCCACAAGCAAAATACAAAGAAAGACAATATTTAAAATACAATTTAACAATATTATTGATATAACAGGGAGAAAATAATCACAGAATATGTACACACACAAGATATGATGGGGAGAAAAAAACAAGAATCTTACAATTGGTAGTAATGTTACATCATTACCTTCTTTGGTGAGATTCCAGTATCCTGTATAGTAAGAATACACTAGTAAATGTGAAGACTGTGTTTTGCAAAGGTGTTGTCATTTTAGTATTTGGGGAAGTATACTGTTTAAGGTGGTTTGCTTTTGAGGCAGGTGCAGGATGGAGTATCTAGATAATGTGATTTTAGGGCTACTTTAAATGTTTTTGGGTGGTCAATTTGGGTTATTTCAAATGGAAGGTTATTCCATAGCTTAGCTATGGTATGAGAGAACAGACATTGTCCTGCTCTTTTGTTGGGTTTTGTTACAGTAAGTATCCGTTTACAGGAGGATCTTAGTGTTCTAGTGGGGGTGTATGTTTGTAGGATTGAGTTAAGGGCAGTCATTTGGTTTAGAAATTAGTTTGTGGGCTAAGGTTAGTTGGGTGTATTGTAGATGGTGGGAAAACTCTAGCCATCTTAGCTCGGTGATGGCATGACAGTGATGAGAACGGTATGGTTTCCCACAGGCAAATCTGGCTATTTTGTTGTAACAGGATTGTAATTTATTACAAAGGGTTGTGTGCAGAATAGTAAAAATGGCACTACCATATAGAAGGGAGGGGATGAGTAGGGTATTGGCTAGTTTTATTTTGGTATATTTATCCAGATAAAGTTTGTGGAGGTATAGTTTACTTAGTTTGAAATGGGTTTTCTTTGTTGAAGCTAGGATGTGTGTTTCATATGTGAGTTTATCATCTATTGTTATACATAGTAATTTGGCTGTTTTCACTAGTTCAATTTCTGTGCTGTCTTTAGCCAGGATTTTGAAGTCAATGTTGGGTGGTTTTGTTGAAAAAAGTAAAAGTTTAGTTTTTTCGGGGGTTTAGCATAAGTTGTGCATCAATAAGCCATGATTGGATAGAAGTAAAGGCCTGTTCTGTAACTGTGAGGAGGTCTGATAAATTTTTTGAGGTGGATATCAGTGTTGAATCATCGGCGTATTGGATGATATGCTGGATTAGGGGGCCTTTGTGCAGGTCATTGATGAATATATTGAACAGCAGTGGACCTAAAATCCTTGTGGTACTCCTATATTGTTAGGCTGGCAATGAGACTGCACATTTAACCATTTTACTGATTGTTCCCTGTTCTGTAGGTAAGAGGTAAACCAGCTGAGGGATTTTGGGGAGCAACCTAGTGTTGATAGTTGGTTTACTAGCTTAGCATGTGACACTGTGTCAAAAGCCTTAGATAGGTCTAGTAAGATTACTGAGGTAGGATGGCCTGCATCTAAGGCTTTGCTGACAGAGTCAGTGAAAGATAATAGGGCAGTAATGGTGCTATGCCCTGGCCGGAAACCATGCTGGGTAGGGGATAGAAGAGCATTATTTGAGAGGTGATTAAGTAGTTGTGAGTGAACACATTTTTTTCCAAGATTTTAGATAGAGGGGAGAGTATAGAGAGAGGGCAGTAGTTGGAAAGATCATGGGAGTTATCCCCTTTGTGTAGTGGGGTAATGATGGATTTTTTCCATAGGAGAGGAACATAAGATTCAGAGAGGGAGCGATTTATGAGAATGGTAACTGGATATGCTATTGAGCTAGCTGCTATTTGCAGATATTCTGGGGGAAGATTATCTGCAGACGGAGAGCAAGGTTTGAGTTGTTTTAGGAATTTCAAAATCAGAGAGGTGGGTACAGGTTGAACAGTGAAAGAGGTGCCTGGTTGTGTAGTGGAATAATCTTCAGGGGAGGTGGTGTGTTTTGTTGGAGGTGGGAAGTGTATTGTTTGAGCTGGTTGGGCAGCCTTTCAGTAGCTTTTGGATGGTAGAGATGAAGTGGGCATTTAAAGCTTGGGAGATTTTTTGTGGGCTTTTTTCTGGTGCAGGGGATGGGTTTTGGATGGTGCCTGGGTTAAATAGAGAGGAGAAAGACTTTCAAAATAGTTTGGGATTGTTGTATGAGGTGGATAGTTTAGCAGAGAAATAATCTTTTTTATCTTGTATTACTAGCTTTTTTGATTTGTTACAGAGTTGTTTGTAGTGGAGTTCATTTTGTTGTGTTCTGTCTCTCAGCCATATTTTCCATGCTTTGTTTCTAAGAAACATAGTTTGGTTAGTTTTGTTAACCAGGAGGCATGGTTAATTTTGGTTTATTTAGTATGCATAGAAGCTAGGCTATTGAGACTATTTAAAAAGAGTTTGTTGAAATAGTCAACGGCTTCATCTCAGGGGAGTATTTTAGTGGGTTCCAGTTTTGGGAGTTTAAGATATTTTTAAATTTATCCTGGTCAAAGTGGGCAAGGTTCCTGGAGGTTTAAGTGCATTTTGATTGCATAAGGGTGAGTTCTATAGGTATATGTTGGAAAGAGAATTTAAAGTTCTAGACTTAGAAAACAGTGCTCATCATTGCTCTGACATCTGCAAGAAGAGGATCTGAGTTGCAACCTCTCATGGTGGGTGAACTCCATCTGATGTCTCACAGGTATAGGGTCTCCTTAAGAATAACCTTCATTTATGCTTGAACTGGATTCAGAGTTTACTTTGAATATAGCCATCAATCTCCCAATTTTCTAGCAAGAACCTAAAAACCAGGAAGAAAAGAGTCTACATACACTGGATATGCATAGGCAGTCCAGGTAATATCTTGACAGAACTACGCCTTTTAAAAAAGTTGAGCAGCTTCAGCAGCAGCACCTACCCTCCAACCCCCTACACTTGTCTATAGTTGTAGCTGGGATATAAAGTAAGGTTTGGAGTATTTCTACTGTATATGTTTCCATATTACAATGAATTGGTTGTTTCAAGGTTGTTAGTCTTTTCTATCCTTGTATGAGCAAAAATGTTCTGAAGAACTCTTCACTCTGACTGCTGATTTCTGGCCAGTGGATTAGCCAATCAGTAGTCAGAGAGAAGCTGTGGGGAGAACAGCTTTTTGAAGTTGTCTGGTTGTTGCTTCCTAGGCAGGAAACAACCCATATAGCCTAAAGGATACAGCAGTGAGGAATTTGAACATCTATGGTTATGGTTACTGCACGTTACACAACTATGCTTTCTGCCTTGCTTGATCAAGTATTAATAGATTTTTAATTAGCTTTATTGCTGTTGTGTTTGAACTAGAATGCTCTAAAGGCTAGATTATATTGGAAAAAATACTTAGATAAAGACTAAAAAAGAAAATAGTTATGTTTTGTTATGATGACAGTATGTGATGTGCTTTAAGTAGCTGTGATCTCTCCTAAATCCAAGCACTTCAGGCATCGAACAGCAGCAAGAGGATTTAATGGTGGAAATGAGATTAAGCCAAGCTTACCTGGTTGCCAACATAAGGGATAACTAAATATTCATTGGAAGGACCGTGTTGTAAAACTGCTGGCCTGGGGATCCAAACTGCTGCTACAGATGTACAGCTCAATGTGTCATTGGAAGATAGATAGGAGGGTCGAGAGAATTAGGCACACAAAAGAGAAAGAATAGTTGTGTAAGAACGAACTTACCATAACAGTAGACATCCTACAGATCACTGTTCCAATATTCCTGACATATGGGTTGTCACTAATAAAGCAGTAAGGCAAACAGCCTTATGTAGTGACACAACCACAGGATCAGAAGGGTGTCACTAGCCTTGGCAAACAGGCCCAAATCCAGTTAAAACAAAAAAAGAAAAACAAAAAAAACAAGATGCAAAATAGTCACAAATCTAGGCAAACCGTCAAAAATCTGACTCACAAATCTCATTCCAGGAACCACACTTATTTATTTGGACAAACACCAATAGAAGAGATAAAAAACATAAACCAGATCAAGCACTTTCATCTCTAGTACTTGGGGCTTCTTCAGACTCTCTCTTTTTTTTTTTTTTTTTTTTTTAAACTGGATTTGGGCCTGTTTGCCAAGACTACCTACTTCTGATCCTGGGGCTGTGTCACTATGTGAGGCTTTTGCTTTACTGGTATTTTTATGCTTCACGTTTCCACACTGTTTTTCTGTTTACAAGTTTCTTTTCAATATGGGTTGTCACCACTGACATCCGGCCTGGATGCCAAAGCTTTAACTTCCCTAGGTTGTAAGTCTGATGCATAACCTCAGCTCATATGCTTTGGGATATATAGCTGGATATACAAGCCTGGATCCTCAGACTATCTCCAAGCCAGTGGCCTGAAGACTAATGACAAAGGAGACTGGTCAGCTAGGAGGGGCGTAGCTCAAAGAGGTTAGAAAACTCTCCCACTCCCAAGTAACAGAGCAGAAGTTAAAGCAAAGGGGGAGAGGAAAATGAAGGTTGAAGTGCGATAGATAATAGGAGATGAAGGGTGGGATGGAATACTGCAACAGTGATCAGTAAGACATCTACTGCTATGTTAAGTTCATACATAACTGTACTATGTCCTAACTGAAATAACTGTTGTACTATTCCTGACATATGGGTGATTCCTAGAGCTGAAGGAGAAAAGAAGGGTGGTTAGCTACTTAGTAGAAGAGTTGTCCAGCAGCCTAAATGGAACTGACTAAGTAAAGGCTTCTCTGGACCTGGAGAAAGCATCAATTTAGTAGTATTTGGTGAAGGTGTATACAGAGGACAAAGTAGCAGCCTCTAAGATAGACATGGAGTTTATTCCTCTGTGGAATGTCCATGAGGAAACCACTAGTGGAATGTGTTTTAGGGCAGGAAGGCAAGGTCTTACCACAGTATGAGTAGCAGAAAGAGATAGCTTTGGAAATCAAAGCTACAACAGTTTGTTTAGAGACTGGCTGGCCCAGCCTAGGGCTCATAAATGACACAACCAGTTGGTCAGTCTTTCTGAAGTATTTAGTGTTGTGAGTTGCATCTGTATGTGTACAGAATGTAAGATCCTTTCCCTCCCTATATTCTGTGGATTGACAAAATAAAGTGGGAATATGAACAGCCTGATTAAGGGACAGCTCATGCACTACTTTAGGTATGATGGATTAACCATGAGAGTCACCCTGTCCTTGTGAAGAATAAGAATACAGGGAATGGCAATCAGAGCTTGTAACTCAGAAACTCTCCTAGAAGAGGTGACAGCCAAGAGGAAGATGGCTTTCCAAGTACAGATGTTTAGAGAAGCAGAAGATGCTGGTTCAGAATGAGGCAATGTAAGTTTTTCTAACATAAAATTAAGATCTCAAGGGGAAGAGGTGGGTTTCCTTGGTGGGTTAAGATGTAAGACTCCCCTGAGGAAAAGCTTGACCTCCGTCATAACTATAAGTGGAAGGCTAAAAGGGAGGTAGACACTGATACCTGACAGATGAGCTTTTATAGAAGAGCAGGCCAAACCTGACAAATGAAGGTCACAAAGATATTGCAGTACAACAGGAACTTGTGATAAGAGTGGGTCCTAATTAGGTTTGCAGCACCAATAAGAAAACCTTTTCCATGTAGCAGTGTAAGATTTGCTAGTAGTGGGAATCCTGGCCTCTTGTACGATTGAACTACCTCTTCAAAGAAAGGTGTCTTTGAGGAATGAAAATCCTATCATCAACATGGTCAGGTTGAGAAATGGAAGATTTGGGTGGGGCAGCAATCTTCTTTGAATGATTTATCAGGTTCAGTTGAAGAGGAATTCTCCTGTAATTTCCCTTTGTTAGGTTAAATATCAAAATGAGTTTTACTGCTTTCTTTTGTGCCCTGAGAAGAATTTTTGAAAGAAGAGGCAGAGGATGAAAACAATAGAGGAACTTTCCTTTCCACTGGAAGGAAAAGGCATCTGTCCTCCAGGTTTTGGAACAAGGGACCCTGGTTCAAAACTGGGGGAGCTGATGGTTGGAAGGTGACACAAAGAAATCTGAGGGGTGCCCCACTGAAGGGTGACTGTCTGAAAACCTCTGTTTGAAGTCCATTTGTGATGCCCTCCAGAGAGTGGCTTAGGAAGACTGCTAGCACACTGTCCTGAGAAGGGATGTATGTGGCTATGAGAGTGATGTTCATTTGGGTTGCCAGGTTCCATGCCTTTGCTGTTAACCTGCAGAGTTGGTAAGACCTGGTGCCTCCCTGTTTATGTAGCACATGAATGTGGTATCTGTGTACACTAGGAGAGGCCTGAGTTTCCAAAGGTGGGTGAATATCTGAGGACAACCCAAGAATGACCAGCAGAAGAGAGAAAACGCTCTTTAATGTCACAGACCGGTTTCAGTCACAATGACCTTTATCAATGTGAATAAATATCATATAATGATAAAGAAGCTGTTTATATACTGACAAGATATACAAAACCACCAATCACAACCATGCCCTATTACCAACAAAAAATAAAGAAATATACACACCATATCTAAAAAACATAATATACTTTGGATAATAATACTGTGATATTTGTACATATAAATAAATACATCAATTTATCCCTATATGTACATGTATAAATATATATATATATATATATATATATATATATATATATATATATATATATATACACACACACAAATATAACACATATAAAAAAAGAGTATGTCTATATGAAAACATAAATATATAGACCACCATAATTCAAAAGTGGCTTGGAGTCAAATCATAAACGGTCATTTAAACTCAGGGCAAAAAGACCCCCTAGACGTATGATCCACATTTTTTCTTTCTTATTTAGAATTTCATGCCATTTAATTTTGGAAAAATTTAAACCTACAATTTTATCAATGATGGTAAACAAAATCTGGCAGTTGTGTGAACTTGAGTATGTTTGTATAAGGCATTGGTTATTACCTTGTTGCGTATGTTACTCAAATGTTCAGAGATTCTAAGTTTGAAAGACCTAGAGGTCTGACCTATATAAAAGGCTGAACATTGACACTCAGCAAGGTAAATCACCCAACTACTATTGCAATTAGATAAAATACGAATATCAAAAACTTTTGGTGTATTTTTACTTTAAAATTCTTTGGTTTTTAGAACATGTTTACAAAATGTACAATGGTCACAAGAGAAACACCCACATGGTCTAGTTCCCCCTATGGTCATTTGTATTTTGTTATTATATATTTCACTAGATGGATGTTTTTTGTAATAACTAAAATTACCCCCCAAGGTAGTTCCTTTCCTATAGGAAAAATAACATCTGCTATCCAATATTGTTGCTAACTGTTCATCAGTACGTAGTATATCCCAATATTTTTGTATAACCCTGGTAAAAGAAGTAACATTCTTACCAAAGGTTGTAGTAAATCTAGTCTTAGGGTCTTGACCAGATCTAAATTCACGATAAGTTAATAATTGATCCCTCAGCATACCATCAACAATGGTTTTAGTTTGGCATAAATGCCTGTCTGAATATCCACGTTCAATAAACCTATTGGTAAGATCATTATTACACATAGTGAGATCAGCTTGTCGAGAACATATTCTCTTATTCCTCATATATTGGGATTTAGGGATATTGCACGTAATGTGACCTGGATGACAGCTAGAGGTATGTAACAATGAATTGGAATGAAAAGGTTTCCTATATACTGTACTAGCCAAAGAACCATCTTGTTGTTTTGTTACCAAAACATCCAAAAAAGGAATAGATTTTTTTATTGGCTTCAAGAGTAAAATGGATGCCCCATTTGTTTTCATTCAGGTGGCTCACAAATTTGTGTAAATATGACACATCAGATTTCCAAACCATCCAGCAGTCATCCAGGTACCTACACCAAATATCCATCTCATCCATAAAGATGTTATGATTCCTATCATAGATAACATGATGTTCAAAATAACCCATGAAAAGGTCTGCATATATAGGGGCAAAAGCAGCCCCCATAGCGGTGCCCTTAATCTGCAAATAAAATTCACCATTAAAGAGGAAAACATTTTTAGTTAGCACATGTTCTATCAAACCTAGCAATAACGTGTTGAAACCAGGTTTATATAATTTCAGTTCTGAAAGCCAGAACTCCAATGCCATGAATCCAGCCCAATGGGGGATGTTGGTATAAAGTGATGTCACATCCAATGTACACAACAGCCAATTACCTCTATTTGGGAATCTGCTATGATGGTTAGAAACTCAGTTGTGTCCTTGATTCTAGCTCTAGCAACCTGTAATAAGGGTTTAAGATATCTCGTAAGACATATAGAGATGGGTTCAGTAAGAGACCCACGACCCGACACAATAGGTCGTCCCGGAGGATTATTAAGGCTCTTGTGTATCTTGGGAAGAAAATAGAGATAAGGTAAAGATGGTTCAGTAACCTTGATGGTACAGGGTTTTTTTATCAATGATGCCTTCACTCATAGCAAGTTCCAAAAACCCATCAATCTCAGCCTTGAACTTGCAACTCGGATCTATAAAAAGATGCGTATAAAATCTGGCATCACAAAGCTGTCTTTCACCCTCCTTCTCATAATCTGACCAGTTCATCACCACAATGGAACCCCCTTTATCTGTTTGTACTATCACCAAATCCTTCCTGCTTTTAAGTTGAAAGAAAGCTTCTTTTTCACCAGCATCCAAGTTATCTTGCACAAAACCATAATTACTGTTGTTAATAGAACGTAGTTCATGAAGAACACATTTTTGAAAGGTTTCTACATATTTATTTATTGGTGGCACAAACTTAGAAGCATGAAATTTGAAACCACATTCTTCTGTACCCTGCTGTGTTGTACAAAAGAAAATCTTAAGAATCAAAAGTCCACAAAAAGATAATAAATCCTGAACAAAATCATACTCAGACACACAAAAACTAGGTATGTAGTTGAGACCTTTATTAAGCACTTTGTATTCATTCTCTGATGAAATAGCTGAAGAAATATTTACATTGTTTGTAACAATTTTGGTTCTAACAGCTGTAGCATTGTCTCTATAGTGAACTCGGCATTTATGTTTCCTAGCCCCGCCCCCCCCCATTTCCTGTTGTACCTAAAGGGGCTTTTTTATTAGACATCATCTCATTAGAAAAGTTTTGGTGCCCACGGTGGTGGTGCTGCGATAGTGTTGTCGCCTCACAGTAAGATGCTGTCCGGTTCGATTCTCAGCTAGAGCATCTTCTGCATGGAGACATGCGTGAATGGGTGTACCTTCGTTGAAGGTTGTGCATCAGGGCTGGTAACTCGGCACGTAAAAATCAACTACCAATCATTAGCGGACCGGAGTTCTGCTGTGGTGACCCCTAACCAGGAAAAGCCGAAAGACGCAAACTCATTAGAAAAGTTTTGTTTGTGAGCTGGTGACCTTTGAGAATTTTCACTCTCATTGTCAGTGTGGGAAGAAAAATCTTCCCGAGAACCATCACTAACAGGCTGTTTAAGAATGGTCTTTCTTTTCCTTTTTGATCTGGGCACCTGATTCCTATTGGTAAAAAAATTTACTTTTTTAGATTGTTCAAAAGGATTCCCTAAGCTGTAGTCATGTTGGTCCCTTCTAAATTTATTGATTTTCTTGGACTTGAAATCATTCTCCATTGTTAATAAATCACTACTTAATGTACTCAAACATTCCTTCTATTCCGGTTCATCCTCCCATTTTTTTGGCATCTTGACACATTTGTAATACTTCTGTGTTTAAACTATCAATTCTACGTTGATGGAAAGTTTGCAAAGCTTTAACAAACTCCATTGTGGAGTTTTGTTGTATTTTAGATCATTGTTCCAATAATTCTAAATCAGGTTGGCCAACAAGGGGTTTTAATCTAATCCTTAAACTCCTGGGGGTAATGTCTTTTTCAATGTATGCTGAAAACAGCGTACTGTACCAAATACCGGACCTTAATGCCTTCATTTTTTTGTAAATGTTGTCAAACTGTATATGACACTCATCTTTAATATTTTTAGCTGTCCCACTATCCAACTGGTCGACAGCTAAAGATACAAAAATATGAGTGTCATTTTTATCAATAGATAGTCCTTTAAGAATAGCGATAAGATCCATATTAGAAGTAACCAATAAAACTAACCCACAATATAGATCTAAATGTTGGTCAATACTAAGAAATATATATATGTATATGTAAGACCTATAAACTGTATATCTATAATAATTGGGAATAGTTACCTAAAGGGTTTACAATCTGTTAACTCGGCACTCAAAATAAAGTCATCAAGCTTGGTATGAAAAAATTATTAATACCAACCAAACAGTCATATTCACAATAGAGATGTCCAAAACTGGAAAATAGTTTGAGTCAATAAGACCTATGTGAATAGTTAGAAAACAGTACAAATCCTACTAAGGAAACAATATTATAACTTGTTCAAATTAGTATACACTCATAGAAACGCAGGACTCTTATCCAATATTAATGTAACTAAATATCATGTGATCGTAAAGCTCCTCAAGGCCTTAATTTCAGTAGAAAAATACACAAAATATATGTTGCACATCAATAAAAAAGGCCACACATTAAAAAACATATAGCCAATATACAGATTTGAATAGAACAGACTTGTGAGCTTGCATTGTCTCAATACAGTCAAACAAAACCCCAAATCTAAAAAAATGCCCACTATTTGTGTGACTTATGAACAATCAAAAAGTAACAAAAACTCAAAAAGTCACCAAAGGGCCTAAAGCAATTGAGCTGTTATTGTACGCCGACTCCAGCTGACTAATGTGAGTATCCAAATTTGTCAAGTTTGAAAAAGTATAATCCAGCCCACCATACACATGGCTTGTTGTCTGCACGCTAAATGTAAAGCAAATTAAACAAAGACCTGCTTATATATATTGAAATATGAGCAAGACATAAGTTGCACATTAATATACATTTGAACCTGGGTAAAAAAAACATATAGCAAATGTTCCAGTATGACCAAACAATAGTTGAAACAGCATTGTAGCCTGCGTTTCCTCAGTCCCCTTGAACAAAGTCTCAGATCCAGTCACTGATTATGGTAGAACTCGAAACTGTTGTAAAAACTCAGTTCAAAGGAATGAAAGACAAAATAAAGTTCCAAACTTGTTCAATGGTGTAGTACTTCGACTCTAACTGACTCACAAAAGCAGTATTTAGTAACTCAAAGTGGATGAAACCTCAACCCACCATATATAGTGTGTAATGCCCACACACTATATGTGATACATATTGCCCACATACTAGAAGTATCATAGAAAACTGTACAAAATGTTCATGAATTCTCCCAAAAAACAATAACAACCATAGTTCCACTTTGATCACTCGTTTATGTTACCAGTCCCCCAACCACTTCTGATTTCAAAATGTTGGACGATGATATCCTCCTTCCAAAATGATGGCATTGGTGATGAAACCAAAATCACAGTATAGAATAATCCATGAAAGCAGCCCTTGTTGAAAACATCAGGACTACATGAAAAAGTCACACATTCTTAGCAACGGAGTATACTTGCACAGCCTTTCGGCTCGAAAATATCCAACAATGAGAACGATTTTCCCAAAGACCACCAGCGAGAAAGAGACCAAACCAAAACTACAAACAAACTCCCCGCACGGACGACATCTCCAAGGTCTCAAATATATAAACACAATCCAAGAACGACCAGCAGAAGAGAGAAAATGCTCTTTAATGTCACAGACCGGTTTCGGTCACAATGACCTTTATCAATGTGAATAAATATCATATAATGATAAAGTGGCTGTTTATATACTGACAAGATATACAAAACCACCAATCACAACCATGCCCTATACCAACACAAAATAAAGAAATATACACACCATATCTAAAAAACATAATAGAATTTGGATAATAATACTGTGATATTTGTACATATAAATAAATACATCAATTCATCCCTATATGTACATGTAGAAATATATACATATATATATATATATATATATATATATATATATATATATACACACACACACACACACACACATATAACACATATAAAAAAAGAGTATGTCTATATAAAAAAATAAATATATAGACCACCATAGTTCAAAAATGGCTGGGAGTCAAATCATAAATGGTCATTTAAACCCGGGGCAAAAAGACCCCCTAGACGTATGATCCACATTTTTTCTTTCTTATTTAGAATTTCATGCCATTTAATTTTGGAAAGTTTTAAACCTACAATTTTATCAATGATGGTAAAAGAAAATCTGGCAGTTCATTGTGTAAAGGTCATTGTGACCGAAACCGGTCTGTGACATTAAAGAGAGTTTACTCTCTTCTGCTGGTCGTTCTTGGGTTGTGTTTATATATTTGAGACCTTGTCCATGCGGGGAGTTTGTTTATAGTTTTGAATATCTGAAGACTCTACAGAGGAGTCCTCATTTCCTTCAGATTGATGCATTCCTTCAATAACTGAGGTTGCCATTTCCCCTGCACTCAGTATGATCCTGTCCCTGCCCCCCCCCACCTCATTCTTGTTGTCTGTGTGCCCCTGTTGAAGAGGCGAGAGCAATGTGAATAGCAATCCTGGGTTGAGGATAACCTATCCATTCAACCAAAGCAGCTCCTTCTTGAGACAAAGGAGGAGGGCAATCAGGGTGTCTAAGGGGGTGACAGTGCTGGGACCACACAAATTTCAGGTACCACTGGAATTTCCTCATGTGAAGTCTAGCCAGGGCAGCATAGGGATGGTGGATGCCATGAATGCCAAAGTTCTCAACATCTGCCTTGTTGAGCATTGGATTGTGGAGGACATGTTTTGGAAATATCTGTACAGACTGTGAACTTTCTCCTGGCGAATTAAGGCATACATTTTCTGTGAATGTTCAGTCTGCAGCCCAGAAAAAAACAAATCCTGTGTAGGGACCATGTGGGATTTTTTTAGAGTTTATAGTAAAACCCAGAACTGTGAGAAGATGGAGGGTGAAGTGCAGATGCTGAAGAAGAATTTCTGGAAAGAGATCCTGGATCAGTAGGTCATCCAAGCAGGGAGAAATCTGAATTCCCTGAGTGAGATAGAAAGTGACTACTGGAGCTAGATAACCTGTAAACACACTTGGAGCTGTGCAAAGAACAAAAGGCAGAGCAGTAACATAAAAATGCAAGGAGCTAGAGAAAAATCTGAGGAATCTCCTGCAAGAAGGACAAATGGCAATGTGTAAGCAGGCATTCTTCAGATCTGGTGACACTAAGAAAACCTAGGTGAGGATGAAAGGCAGAGGAATGTGAAGATACAGCATTTTGAAAGAAGGCACCCTCAAGTAAGTGTTTGGGACAGACAGGTCTAGTATGGGTCTCCACTGCCATACTTTCCTTGGGACTACAAAAATCCTGGAGTAAAACCTTGTTCTCATGAACTCCTTTGGGACTTGCTTGATAGTGCCCTGATTCAAGAAGTCTTGCATAATGGGGGCCAGAAAGGATATTTAGTTTTGAGGAGGTTATGGCATGCCTTTTAAAGGGGAATATTTTTTTCAAGACATGGCATAACCATCTCTGATGATGGAGAGAACCCACTTGTGTATGGTAATAGCTTTCCACCTGGCCATGGACAGCAACAATCTTTGGGAAATTCAGGGTAGCGGTAGGGGTGCTGCAGAGGTAGTCACAGGTTTTTGTCTCTGAAGGGAGGCCACCCTGCTGGAGGTTTCCTTTGGTGTTTTCCCGAGTACCTTTTCCTAGGTCATTTCATTTGTTTCTGAACTGTCCCAGGATCCCTTCTAATGAAAGAAGTAGAGTTGGATGGGTAGTTCCTGTGGTCTTTTGGAACTGAGTAGAGTAGAATTTGTCTGCAGTATTTCATGATCTTATCTTGGTCTTGAAGAGGATTGAACAGGCTGGTCACCTGAGGACCAAACAGTATGTCCTTGCATAAGGGGAATCTAGAATTTTAGATTTGCAATCAGGTATAGTCTGACTGTGAACCCATGCATATCTGTGACTAACAGATCTAGTGGCAGCTGCCCTAGAAGAAGCAACCACAGCATCATAACTGCACTTAATTCTGTGTCTGTCAATTTGAGTGGTCTGAGATAATAAGTTCTGCATTTGATGCTTAGACTCTGCAGTAAGAGGGTCCAGTATAACTTTGTTTAGGGAATGCAGGATAGAGATGAAGTACTTTGTCATTTGAGTCTGATAATTGCCTTAAAGGCAAGGGTAGCAGAGGTGTAAATATTATTTCCCCATCTATCCATATCCCTACTATCTTTGTCAGTAGGTAGGGCATTTGTACTGGTCAGAAGCTTAGGGGGCTTATCAGAAGAGACAAAGATACTGCATAAGGATCAGCTACTAGGCTCTTCTATAAATATTTCAGATCATTAGACACCTTGTAAAATGTATAAAACCACCTGTAGGATCCAAAGTCTGATGAAAAATCACGAACTGTGAAAGTTGTAAAACCACCAGTACTTTAATTCTAGCGCCTCGGTGTAACCACCTTCAAGGAATACATAACAAAAATACAAGCAGTACCTTTTATATTTCTCCAAACACTCTAAACAATCAACAAGCAAGTAATTAATTAAACAATTAAAATAAATGTTTTCTTAAAGCAAACACTTCCAATTTACCTCATTATTAAGCCCCATAGGGACCAATGTATTATATTTTAAAATATACATAGATTCCTTATATAAAAGTTTTTCCTTCAGTAATATTTCATTTTCATATTGAACATCAGTATCTGTTCCAAAATACTACCCTGTTACAACAAATGATTACCACCATGTGCAGTTTTAAAATGTGCAGAAATAACCTTTTCTTCCCTTTAATTTTTAGTGTCTCAAATGTTCCATAAATCTGGCACGGAACATTCTCTTCGTCTCTCCAACATAAAATAAATCACAGGGACATTTCAGCACATAAACTACCCCTTTACTATCACAGGAAAATGATCTTTTAGGTGTAAATTTAAATTATTAATAAAATCAAAAGAAATCATTATATGTGCACAAACAGAACACTTACCACATCTGATAGTGCCCAAACATACTGGAAATCTATGTATGTGTATCCTAGGAAAGGCAAAACCTGCATGCACTAACATATCTTTCAAACTTTTATCCCTTACATAAGACATAGAGGGATATTCACATAATACATCTAATAAAACCTTGTCTTTCAATAAAAAATTTCCAAAAATATTTAATCATATTTGTAATTCCATCACTTTTAATATTATACATAGACATAAAATAATTTTTTTTTCTAATTTGTTTGTCATAAGTGCCCTGATATTGTACCGGAAATATCCTTCTCATCATCGATTCCCCATTACACTTCTTACACCTATTGTTAACTCTATTTTCTGCCTCTCTTACAATTACAGGATCATAACATCTTCTTAGAAACATATTGACCGATTGTCTAATCTCCTGCTTTAAAACTCTCTCATCATTGCATAATCTAGACAGGAACAAAAATTCTCCATTAGGGAGGGATGTTATCAGGTGAGGGGGATGGCAACTGGAGGCATGAAGATACTGACTACCGCCTAAAAACTTCCTATGCACACCAGAAACAATGGAGCCATCTTCTTTACCCTGCAATACAAGATCCAAAAAAACAACCCTGTTACCCTGTTGTAAACCATCAAACAAAAGGCCAAATGAATTCAATTATGCTGTAAATCAGCAGCAAATTCAACAACCTTATTACTGCCTCCTTCACAGATGAAAATTAAATCATCTCTGTAGCTAAAATAAAGCTTTACATGTTGTTTCACAAACTCCTGTTTATACAGATTTCTTATTTCAAAAAAGGCCATAAACAGGTTAGGGTACATGGGGTCAAATGGTGCCCCCATGGCCATCCCTTGTTTTTGTCTAAATATTTGATTATTATAAGAGAAGAAATTATTCTTAAGGCAAAAATCCACTAATTCTACTTTAAAATTAGAAAGTGGACTGTCACCTAAAAAATAAAATAAAGAGGAAAGACCATCTTTATGCTTAATTGAAGTGTACAAGCTCTTTACATCTAATACTATCCAGTACATATCTGCATTCCAAACAACTGAGGAGATTTTGCCTAAAAAATTGAAGCTATCCTGTATGTATAAAGGAATCTTTTGAACATGTGGAAGTAATAACTTATGCAACAGAAGACCTATATTATGAAGAAAATACAAGCTGAAATAATGGGCCTCCCTGGTGGGTCACATATATTTTTCTGTATTTTGGGTAAACAAAAGAAGATGGCCAACTCACTATTTTTACTTACAAACTTTTTTCTACATCTTCCTTAGAAAAATACCTTAAACGTGTACCCTTCTTCAGTAATTCTTCAAATTCAGCTATTGTCTTTTCATAAAATTTCTTCTCACTTATTTCATAAACTTCCTGATCTAGCAAGTGATCCAAACACATTTTATGATATTGAACTGCATTCATCACTACAATCTTATTACTTTTATCGGCCAGTGTAATAACTAGGTCCTTCCTGTTCTTAAGATCCTGTAAAGACGTTCATTCTTTATATGTTAAATTATATTTGATATTTTTCTTATTATCCAAAACTTTCCTGCAAATATTTTCCCCACCAAAATTAGTCATAGAACTAAAATGTAAAACATTTTCATTTTGAAAAGGAAGAATAAATGTGCTTACACTGGGAATACTCGATGTTTCTAAAGCACAGTATGCATTTGTTGTTACAGAATCACACATTTCATGCATCGCTTCACAACATGAATAAAAACTTTTGTCTAAGTTTGATGTTCCAAATTAAACTCATACAAATTTAACCTATTGTTAAAATAGATCTTTAGATGTAGTCTACATACTAGCCTAAAAATTTCCTGCTTTAAAATATGACTTATAGGAATAACTGTTGGAATAAACTTTAAACCCAAATTAAGTTCTGTAAATGGTTCTGCTGTTAATTCACAGTTAGATAGAGTCACAACATTGTTCACATTTTCAAAAGAAATACAATTAATGCCATCTAGTTTTCTTACTATTATATCATTCATTCTTAAAGTCCTTTCTAAAGGAGCCGTTCATATTATTTCTTCCTCGTTTCTGTCCTTGTCACTGTCCTCCATTATTCTATAAGTGCCTTTGATGTTCCTCTGCCTGTTGTGCTGGAGGAAGAGGAGGAAATTCACTGTCTTCACTGTCCTGTGTATCATTCTGACTTGCTCCTTCTGAAGAAGCAAATGAAACAGAATGAACCTTTTTCAAATCTCCATACTTTCGCTGCTGATTCCTCTGCTTATGGTTGGATGAAGCAACAAAAGCCCATCCACTTTCATAATCTCCAATGTCTCTCAGTAGTCTTGTCTTTTTGTATTCTACCAAATCAGCTTCCATTGTACTCAGTTTGTTATTAATTTTGTCCATCAAGTTATTCACATTGGTAGCACCTAATGAATTTTGTAAAACCTGTCTGGTCCCTTAGGAGGTGGTGGTTGAGAATCAGGCGCAGAAGAGCTGGACTCAAATGCATCCTGGAAAGCTTCAAGAACAGGGGGAACTGGAGAAGGGGTAGGGGTACTCATCTCCAAGAGGGTTTAATATCTCTTCTGAACATCAGAGACCTGCATGGATTGACATTCAAAGTATTCCATCATGTTCTATATAGTGTCCCCACAGGAAGTTCTTCAACTGGGGAATCCCATAAGACCGAGCCCTCTTCATTGGTAGATATTTGCCCTGGAGAATGCAGCTGAGAGGAACAGTCCAGAGAATGGTCAGAGTCATAGTCCTGTTCCTTATCAGAAGAAGAGGAAAACAGGGTAGGTTTTTGAAGGGTTGCCTATGGTTGTGGAGATCCAAAGGAAGGAGGTTTCAAAGACAAGATAACTTTGAACAACCCCTATGAGAAGTCTACCCACTCCTTTTCCCTAGCTGCTGTGGCCTGTCCCACATCAGCTATCCACTTCTTTTCCCTAGCTGCTGTGGGACAGGCCACATGCCTAGTCTTCTGTTTTTTCTTTTTAGGTTTGACATCCACCTGGTTGAGGTGTGGAGGTTCAGAACCCTGTCTGATTTCTATTAGACAGTCTGGGACCTCTTCCCTAACTAACATTTGAGGGACACAGTTCAGTCCTTCAGAAATGATAAGATATGGTTCCTCAGATGTACTGGCAGTTTGCAAGGCATCAGGAGTCATACCAGCCTCCGACGGGGGCTTGGTAGCTGGAAACTGAGAAGTAACCTTATGCAATGCGGGTTCTTCAACCTCAGTTGGTACATTAGAGTCAGAAACATTGAACTGTGGATCCATTCAAGGCCTCTTTAGTTTTTTATTTGGTGGCAGATGGATGTCCCAAGGATGTGGAGTCAGCTATCTTGGACTGGGCCAAGTGTTTAAGATAATGGGCCTTGAGAAAGGTATTGAGAGTAGAAAGCCTCAACCTAAGGGTTTTGGGAATGAATGACTGACAAACTGAGCAAGACTTGTGATCGAGTTCTTGAAAAGGGAGTGGGTAGACTTCTCACAGGGATTGTAAAAAAGATGTCATGTCTTTAGGCAAAAAAGACACTTGGTATGCAATAAGTCTTTGTACAGAATATGCCTACTGCACTCACACTTACCCCACCTATCTGACATTTGCAACTTTTTACAAATAGCATAAGATAAAAAGGAAGGTTCCCCAACAGAGCACTTATTTGGATAAATGATCAAAGCAAAGATACCAATGAAAAAACAGCGAGGGGTCCGATGAGTGCACGACCTGCATTCAACCTGGCAGCAAGACAGTATGAGGATCCCCACTTGCATATTCATCTATATACCCAACAGATATGAGCTGAGGTCACAAGCTAGATGTACAACGTAGGGAAGGTAAAGCTTTGGTGCCCTAGCTGGACGTCAACAGTAACAACCCATATATCAGAAATAATGCAACAGTGATTTCAGTCATGAGATTTTGCACTTCTGCATCAGTAATGGAGAGGAGGGACAGAGCTAACTGCTTTGATTTTGTTCTGATTTGTCAGTAGTCTTTTTCCCTAATGTTGACAAAAAGAATTATATTGTGGAAAGAGGCCACAGGGCTCCTTGACAGACAGTTTTGTTGCTCAGAGGTTAAGTGTGCAGGTCTGGTAAACCAGCGATCATGAGGTCAAATCTCTTCAAGGCCTCTACTTGCCCTTAAAGGGGTAGGAGATTTGCATAATGGTTAATGTATTTGCCTTGCAAACACAAGGTATAGGGTTTGATTCTCACCTTTGGGAGGCATGGCTAGGCTGAGAAGGACCCCTAGGGTCATCAGCCCAGTAATTACCTATGAACCTATAAAAAATAGATTTGACAGAAAACTGCTTAGATGCCTACGGATTACTGAGAAAGTTCATATGTTTGCTAAATCTGGAACTTTAGTAGAAAGTAATTTTGCTTTAATCAATAATGTGAGAATAAAAGGGGTTTATTCAGTTTGTCCTGATGCAAAAGAAAAATGTTTTAAGATACATCATTATTTGGATTGACCAAGAGATATGATTACCCCAGAGGAAGCTGCAGTCATTTCTACAGTGAGTGATGGCAAAACAAAGGGACAATTAGATGGTAGATGTATCATCTACAGAGGAGAGTCACTATGTAAAAATGCCATGAGCCGTGGTCTCTCCGCAATAGAAAAGAATCCGGTTTATAATATAACTTGTCAGTATTTGCTCTTGATTGTTTTTATACATTGATAGCTGGGAATCTGAATGCTGACTCAAAGCTTAAATAGTTCTTTTCAAGAAATACACGTTTGTGGTCTGGAAAATAAACACATCTTTTTATTTCAAACATTCATCATGTGTGTTTTAAAGATAATAATGGGAGTTTAAATGCATGAGTTGTCAGAGTAGCATTGTTGGCTGTAGCATATAACGGGGCTATATGACAGTATCGAATGGACTAAATAGGGAATGCTATTTAGTCGATATGATACTGTCGAAATGGCAAAATAGAGAAGTCACGGAACATCAAATTTTTTCCCAGGGAAAAAATTTGGTGGGCCGCCTCTGGGAATTTGCCATTTCCTCCACTATGGTGTGATCTCGGAGTTGATATATTTAAGTAGGGGGGTGTGGGGGGCTCAGCCCCTCACTTAAATTTGTGTTTAAGTTTTTTTTTTCCCCTGGGAAAAAATTCACTGTTCCGTTTGTTCGATATTTTGTTGTTTAGATATTATCGGTACGATGAAATAAAATATTTGTTAGCTTCTGGAGAATATACAAAACAGACAAGAACTATCCTGGAACATTTCTTTTGAAACTGGTGGGAAGAAAAGGAGAATGGACTAAAATTGGACTGCCACCTGAGAAGATTTGTTTATGAAAGAAATGTATCTAGTGGTGTGGCATAAGTGATTCTTGTTAAAACACTGTATGCATCTGCCCCCATCCTTCTTGAGGCAGTTGCTCTCCAGGTATTACATATCTCTCAACATCTTAGAGGATGAAGTCTAGACAAAGGGAAAAATAATGGGGGGAACAAAGGCCCAAAAATAGGGACATATTTTAATTATTCATCATCATCTTCTTTCGGCTGTTCCCATTAGGGGTCACCACAGCAGAACACCTGTTTCCATTTCTTCCTGTCCTCTGCATCTTGCTCTGTCACACCAACCACCTGCATGTCCTCTCTCACCACATCCATAAATCTTATTATAGGCCTTCCTCTTTTCCTGTTACCTGGTAGCTTCATCCTTAGCATCTTTTTTCCAATATACTCAGCATCCCTCCTCAGCACATGTCCAAACCAACGTAATCGTGCCTCTCTGGATTTGTCTCCAAACCTTCCAACCTGGGCTGACCCTCTAATATACTTATTCCTAATCCTGTCCACCCTCGTCACACCCAGTGCAAATCTTAACATCTTTAATTCTGCCACATCCAGCTCAAACTCCTGCCTTTTTGTTAATGCCACTGTCTCCAACCCATATAACATAGCTGGTCTCACTACCCTCATGTAGACCTTCCCTTTCACTCTTACAGGTACTCATCTGTCACAAATCGCTCCTGACACTCTTCTCCACCCACTCCATCCTGCCTGTACTCTCTTCTTCACCTCTCTTCCACACTCACCATTACTCTGAACTATTGACCCCAAGTATTTAAACTCATCCACCTTCGCCACCTCTACTCCTTGCATCCTCACTATTCCTCTATCCTCCTTCTCATTCACACACATATATTCTGTCGTAATCCTGCTGACCTTCATTCCTCTTCTCTCTAGAGCATATCTCTATCTCTCCAGGGTCTCCTCCACCTGTTCCCTACTCTCACTACAGATCACAATGTCATCTGCAAACATCATAGTCCACGGGGACTCCTGTCTGATCTCATCTGTCAACCTGTCCATCACCATTGCAAATAAGAAAGGGCTCAGAGCTGATCCTTGATGTAACCCCACCTCCACCTTAAATGCATCCATCACTCCCACCGCAGACCTCACCGCTGTCACACTCCCCTCATACATATCCTGTACCACTCTTACATACTTTTCTGACACTCCTGACTTCTTCATACAATACCACAACTCCTCTCTAGGCACCCTGTCATACGCTTTCTCTAAGTCTACAAACACACAATGCAACTCCTTCTGACATTCTCTGTACTTCTCCATCAACACTCTCAGAGCAAAGATCGCATTTGTAGTGCTCTTTCCCGGCATGAAACCATACTGCTGATCACTAATCATCACGTCCCTTCTTAACCTTGCTTCCACTACTCTTTCCCACAACTTCATGCTGTGACTGATCAATTTAATCCCTCTGTAGTTACTACAGCTCTGTACATCACCCTTATTCTTAAAAATCGGTACCAAAACACTTTTTCTCCATTCCTCAGGCATCCTCTCACTTTCCAAGATTTCATTAAACAACCTGGTTAAAAACTCCACTGCCATTTCACCTAAACACCTCCATGCTTCCACAGGTATGTCATCTGGGCCAACAGCCTTTCCATTCTTCATTCTCTTCATAGCTATCCTTACTTCCTCCTTGCTAATCCATTGTACTTTCATGATTCACTATCCCTACATCATCCAACCTTCTCTCCCTCTCATTCTCTTCATTCATCAACCCCTCAAAGTACTATTTCCATCTCCTCAACACACTCTCCTCGCTTGTATGTTTCCCTCATTATCCTTTATCACCTTTACCTGCTGCACATCTTTCCTAGCTCGGTCCCTCTGTCTAGCCAATCGGTACAGGTCCTTTTCTCCCTCCTTAGTGTCCAACCTTTCATACAACTCTTCATATGCCTTATCCTTAGCCTTCGCCACCTCTCTCTTTGCCATACACCTCATCTCCTTATACTCCTGTCTACTTTCTTCATCTCTCTGACAATCCCACTTCTTCTTTGCCAACCTCTTTCTCTGTATACTCTCCTGTACTTCCTCATTCCACCACCATGTCTCCTTGTCTTCCTTCCTCTGTCCAGATGTGATACCAAGCACCTTTCTAGCCGTCTCCCTTACTAGCTCTGCTGTAGTTACGCAGCTATTTGGTAACTCTTCACTGCCACCCAGTGCCTGCCTTAACTCATCCCTGAACTCGACCTCACAATTACCCTTTTTCAATTTCCACCATTTGATCCTTGGTGCTGCCTTCACACTCCTCCTCCTCTTCTTGATCACCAACATCATCCTACAAACCACCATCCTATGCTGCCTAACTACACTTTCTCTGGTCACCACTTTACAGTCTCCAATCTCCTTCAAACTGGCCCTCCTACATAAGATATAATCCACCTGTGTACATCTTCCTCCACTCTTGTATGTCACCCTATGCTCCTCCCTCTTGTTAAAATACGTATTCACCACAGCCATGTCCATCCTTTTCACAAAATCCACTACCATCTGACCTTCTGTATTCCTTTGTTTAACACCATACCTACCCATCACTTCCTCATCCCCTCTGTTCCCTTCACCAACATGCCCATTGAAATCTGCTCCAATCACCACTCTCTCACCCTTGGGTACAGTCATCACCACTTCATCCAATTCACTCCAAAATTTTTCTTTCTCATCCATTGCACATCCAACTTGTGGAGCATATGCACTAACAACTTTCATCATTACACCATCAATTTCCAGCTTCATAAACATCACTCTATCCGACACTCTTTTCACCTCCAAAACACTTTTCACATACTGTTCCTTCAGAATGACTCCTACGCCATTTCTCCTCCCATCCACACCATGATAAAACAATTTGAACCCACCACCGATACACCTAGCCTTACTTCCCTTCCATCTGGTCTCTTGCACACACAATATACCAACCTTCCTTCTGTCTATCATATCAGCTAGCTCTCTCCCTATACCAGTCATACTACCAACATTCAAAGTTCCGACCCTCACTACCACAGTCCTAGCCTTTCTCCTCTCTTCCTGCCTTCGGCCATGCCTTCCGCCTCATCTCCTCTTTTGGCCAACAGTAGCCCAGTTTCCGCCAGCACCCTGTTGGCTAACAATACTGGTGGCGGTCGTTGTTAACCCGGGCCTCGACCGATCCGGTATGTAAATAGTAACTGGTGACTGCATGAAAAGTTTTGGTGAAGTTTTACACCGGATGCCCTTCCTGACGCAACCCTCCCCATTTATCCGGGCTTGGGACCGACACAAACAAATGCACTGGCTTGTGCATCCCCGGTGGCTTTTATAAATTTAGACACTTTCTAGAATAACAGATTCTGCATTAACAAGCATTTTCTGAAGGGTATGAATTCTGAAACATAAACGTTTGTTATTATTCAGTAACTTCAATCCTCAATTATTTGCCAGAAAACCACAAATTGTATGAGGAAAAGACTAAAAATATAAGGCAAAAATCTGGACCATTGACAAGCATCATGTAACATGAAGGTCATTCCTAAGGCAGAGGAAGTTTTTGAGGAAGAGTCCCCACCTTCCAAAAGATGACTTTGTAAAAAGCCAGAGTAGCGCTATGAGTGACTGGTGATAGATTAGAGATTTGCCAGCTGAAAGATAAATCAGGGTTTGATGTATAGAGAGGGAATCTAGTAATCCCGTCTTTTTTATAGCAACAAAGCTGGAAAGGCTGACACAGTAGCTGGGAACACACCCTCTGATGCTGACATTTACAAATTGTGTATTTACTGAACACAGTGGTGGAACAATGGTGAATGTGGCCAGAGGGTGATAAACTGACCGATACTGAAAAAAGATTTGGGAGAATACTTAGCAAGCCCTATGGAGTAATATACAGCAGTCAAAAAGTTGCACAATAATCAACAGTGTAGTCTTGGACTGTGGTGGGAGATGGTGCCCTTGAAGCTGGCAGAGATGGCATAGTTAAAACTAAATGCTTGCTTTGCTTGTGACTTAACTCCTTGGCATTTTTATATAGCCCATCTGGTGGAAGGTGACCTTGAGGGAGCTGCTGGGAATATTGAGTCTTGAGATTTTTGGTGATTGATTGGGTGACTGGGGAGGTGTGGACATTTATCTAGCCAGCACTGGCTCCATTAGTTTATATCATTTGGTATTCTAAATATAGTTCTACAAAGAAGGCTGGTGTGAAGGGCAAAATGTGTAGCTGAGTAACAGCTTAGAAATAAAAGATTTGGTGTGATGAAAGCAGAACAGAGAAATACAGTCTGGGGAGTGGGCTGTGCATCCTTACAGGCCTAAGGCCAGAGAACTTTGCAAATTTGATTAGGTCTGTCTGTCACAGTGACCACATGAAGGATGTTTGTCTAGTATAGCACTCAGTTTGTACTTTGATTATTAGGAGAGAGATATCTCCCCAGTCTGGGAGTCTGTACAAATATTTTTATAAATAGTTTGGTTTTAGTTGGATTGGTCGCACATGTAGGACACCAAAATATGGGTGAAGAAGACAGCAAGATATAGGATCAGAAAAGATGGCAGACAAATGATTAGGTAGCATATGGGCACTAAGGAAGAGTGATGGCTGTGGTCAAGGAGATAAATGACAGTAGCACGTATTTCCCAGATGTTGGCAAATGTTCAATAGAGCAGTGGCCTGTAGAGTCTTGCCTGTTGTGGGTCTTGAATGATCCAGAATGGAGGCTTGCTCCAGTAGAAGGAATGTATTTTGCTACCTCACCACCTTGCAGTAATGAGATCTCATGAGAGCATTTGTGAGGATGATAAGGACAGTCTTGACCAAGATCATAATGTCTGTAGATAGGCTGTTAATGTTAGGAACTAAATAGAATACGGTGTGAGGGCCAAATACACTACAAGTCCACAAGTTTAATGGCTATATATATTAGGCAGTTTTTGAAAACATGACATTGAAGAGCTCTGAGAACAGTCTAGATATGTGCTTGGGTCTACACACCAGTCTTGTTCCCCGAATGACAGGGACCTGGAAAACAGATGAGCATCTTAGAATGGTCTTGGGGTTACATACTCTGCTTGTCACACATTTGGACCATGCCTTATTAGTTATTTAAGACAGTTAGAAGAAAGGCATGTGTGTAGATATTAGACTCTTCTTTTTTTTACTGAAAGATCCACAGGTTAGAAAATTGGTAAAGGAAGCTGTATGTTAAGTGATCAAACAAAAGCAGGGAGTAAACACCACACTTCAGGATAGTAAAAGCTGCAATGTTCATGAAACTGAGAACTTCTTCTATTAGTTTTAAGTTAGCAGGAAGTTGAGGACCTTTTCAAGAAAGTAAAGCAAAACATAAGCGGACATCTGCAATGTTCAAGGTTGGGACAGTAGTAATGAAAAGTAAGACAATGAAACTATGCATACAGGAAACATAGTAGAAATATCTGGGGTGATCCACTCAGCTATGCAGGCCCTGACAGACAGGCTAAAGTAGGTTTTGAATGCATTCTGGCATTATGGTGAGGATATCTATAAAGCTCCAAACCCAGTATTATTAAAGGTAAGTAATTTTTCTTAAATTGTTTTAATCTTCCAATTTTACTGCAAAAAGATGCTCATAACTTAGCGGCTGTGAGGAGTAATGATTTTTATACTTACCAGGAGTGAGAAGCATTAGGTCCAAATTGGTTCAGGTTTTTCATATTCTAATCAAACTGGCTAACTCAAATCCCTTTGGTACTAATTATCTCTAGAAAAAAACTGTTTGGATGGCACGGTGGTGCAGTGGTAGCATTGTCGCATCACAGCAAGAGGTTCTCTGGATCGATTCTCAGCTGGGGTGCCTTCTGTGTGGAATCTGCATATCCTCCCTGTGTTCATGTGGGTTTTCTCAGGGTGCTCCAGTTTCCTCCCACATTACAAAGACATGTGTCTGGAGCATTTCTCCCCAGTCCTCCGCTGAAAACTGGCTAGTTCCAAGTGGGACTTTCCCAGTTAACAAATGTTAAAATAAATAAGTACCAAAAATCTGCTTCTTTCATTGCTCGGTCACTTCTCTGTTACTATGGTCTTAACCTTACATATCATATTATGCCTACATAATGGAAGTCTGCAATAATAATTTCCTTCTAAAACCTCAAATCCTCCCCAGAAAGAGCAATATCACCCTAAATCCAGTCTTGCTCCTTCAGCCAAAATCATTGAAAAGCTTCTGTACAACTAAATTCTGGCATTTCTACAGCACAAAAAAATCCTTAATTGTCAGCATGGATTTAGACTACTAACCAAACAAATAGTGCAGATAACCTGTTTGAGATGAATGTTGAATACTAAAAACCAAATAACGTCTCAAAATGGTCACCTCTCAAAAAGTCCCAAAATATGTCGGTTGTACATAAATATTTATTGTACTCAAGTTAAAAGTTGACTTGTACGAGGTTGAGAATGTTGGTAGCTCACAGAAAGTCTTCTGCCATGAGCACATGCTCATGTGCATCTCCCCAACCCTACTAAATCTGAACTTTATATTGAGACATTCTCAGTTATTAGTACTTGCATGTCAAAAGCGTACCTTGTTTTGGACCGTCTTCCCAAGTTAAGTTTTACTTTCTCCCTAATTCTGGTGATAAAAGTTGAGAGCAATGCATCAGAAAAGATGATTTCAGAAAATTGTAAAAGTACCAAGGGAAGATTTGTAAAAGCAGAAGTCTTTTTAAGGTCAACAGACATGTTCTAGTAAGAAAACATTTATCTATGTGTGTGACGATGTAATCAGCTACTTAAAAAGAAGTGCTCTTAAAAGGTCATCTAAATCCATGTAACCAAATAACATCTTAAAATGGTCACCTTTCAAAAAGTCCCAAAAAATGTTAGCTGTACACAAACATTTATTGTACTCAAGTCAATCAGGCCATCATTTTTGAAAACCAATTGTTTAGACAATGCAGGGGTGTGGCGATGGGGGCAGACCGTGCTGCCATTTTTGCGAACATTTTTCTTGCTTATTGGGATGATAGTTTTATATTTACTTCTGAATATCATGAAAGCTGATCTCTTCATGGGTGTTTCTTAAATAACATCATTATTTTTTGGACAAACACTGAGACCAGATTGAACCATTTCTTTCAGTACCTACATACCACCACTGATTTTTTTGAAGTTCACCTTGGATGTTCAGTTTGAAAAGGTTAACTACCTGAATGTTTCTATCTATAAAAATAGAATCTTGAAGGGTTTTGAATCTACAATATATATAGAAAACCTACATACTCCAATTCTTTATTGCATTACAACAGTTGGCACCCTATACATTAAAAAGGTCCCTGGTCAAGGGACAATGTGTCAGGCTATCTCAGATGGTGCCCAATGATGTTAGATTTCCGCAGGAGTGTGTTAAAAATAAATTTATGTTTGAGAAGAGAGGATATCTTGAACCCTTCCTTAACAGTATTTTTAATGAGGTAGAAAGTAAAAGATTATTGGGTCACTTCAATCTCTTGCTGGATACACGCAATTTGTGGCAGTCTACTACTGTATCTAGGGTCACTGATTTGACACAATATGATTTTAAGAGAACACTCATTTTGCCATTTAATATCGATTATTATGATATCAACAGGTAAGTATATAAAAATTGGAGTCTATTTGGTTCTGATCAGGAATACATTAAAATAGTAGGACAGGCACCCCAAATTGTTTATAAAATGGATGTATGCTTTAAAGCATTACTAGAAAGGACCCACTTCCCTGTGGGCTGTGGTAGGATGGTTAAGTGTGGGCTCTGTTTGTAGTGCCAGTACATTTTGGAGTGGTCCAGTTTTTTTCTGGAAGGGTACATTCAGGTTAAAGTAAGACAAAAGTACCATTCTAAGAGTAAAGGCATGGTTTACATGGCACAGTGCCAATTGTGCACTTGTTTTTATACAGGCAAAACTAAGCAGGCACTGAGAACTTGACTTTACCAACACTGCTATGCATTCAGGAACATGATGAAAGGAATGCTTTATATAAACATATAATAGTACACATGAATTTAAATTCTATTTCACTGACCACATGAGCGTGGGTCAACAGAGTGGTCTCTCCAATGATTATTTTTTTTTTTACAGTTAAAGGAGTTAAAATGGCAATTGAAATTAAATGCAACAGTTTGTCCGGGTTTGAATGAAATGGCTTTGATTAGCAATGTTCTTAGACCAAAAGCAGCTTATGCAATCTGACAGGTTTGCATGAAATGTTTTAACTGCAATTTTCCTATTTGTTTGCCTTGAATTTTAAAGTTTGTAGGGTGTTTTTACATGAACTCAAGATTTAGTATGGAAACTGTATATATATTCTTATACATCCATATTCTTAACTTTGTGTTTTTAAATGATTTAGCAGTTTAATTGTTTAATGGGGTCATGTGACATCAAAGGTACTATAAATTGTTTTAACTTTTTTGGTATGGTAAGTCCACTGTAAGTATGGTAAGTACCTGGACAAAAGCACTTAATCTGTGATTAAATAAATTAGTGTGGAGACTACCTGCTCCTGACTTCTCTTTTTTGTTTTTATTCTTTGTGCCATACTACAGTACTACATTGTTTCTCAAAAGGACAGTCCTGGTGCCTTACTTCAGATTCTACAAAGACAAGGTTTCACTGTATAGATTCCCTACTTGCTTATACATAGCAAAAGGCAATCAAGTGCATCTCTTTTACTTCAAATGATCAAATAGAGCAGCATACAGCTTTGAAATTTGACATTAAAAAATGCTTTCTAAAATTGCTGCCAAGTCAGGAAATATAATGGACTGTACAGAATATTTAAAAAAAAAAAGAGAGAGACTACAACCTCCTAAACTCCAAGAGTTATGGAAAGGCAAGATAAGGAAGACATCACACATAGGAGAACAGAAATAAGCCTTTTCTATAAAGAATGGGAAGAATTTGCTTAGCAATGTTCAAATCAGATTGCTGTTGAATAACACTTTAAATATACAGAATGATGTCAAGGCATGGTTAGAAATAATGATGTCTCACACATCAAAAGGAGTGCCAGCCACACAACAGTTTACTATGCTCAAACTTAAATATAATTGACAACACTCCCCATTGAGATTATTTAAGAGGGGGTTTGTCCACAAAGTCAAAAGGTTGTAGATATTTGTTTACAGAAGTCGATTACATGTATATAATATGGGAATAGCAAAATAGCATTAAAACTAATGTTAAAAATCCTACATGATTTTAAAGGAAGCTGTGGATATATGAAAGAAAGGCAGATGTCAGAAATGAGAACCAGATATTTAGGGCTTCACCTAATTCTTGTGTCTACCATTCTGCTGGCACTTAGATGATGGAAGATGCCAGTCAGCATTAGCTACCGAAAAGATATAGTGCTACAAGATAAATGTTTCAAAAAGTAACAGAAGCGCAATTTTTTTTACTGTAACTGTACTCTTATGTAGTTAATGAGGAATAGGAATACAGATATTATCAAGATGGTGTTGGTGGGTTTATGGGGGGAGGTGGAACATTTAAGGAAAACTGATATAGTAAATAGGAATGTTTTTCTATACAGTGTCATTGTAATAAAGTATATTACTTTGGTTACACATATTGAAATATGTTAAGATACATTTTTGGTCAATATTCATGACTGAAATATTTAAAGTATGGCAATATAGAATGGTGTGGTTAAAAAAATGTAGGGATAGAGCAAAACTTTGCGGCAAAAGTAGAGAAGTCCCTAAAAATAATGTGACTTCAGAGGTATATTCTAAAGACTATGTTATTTGATTTAAAAACTGTGGATCTGATAGATCAATCCAGTTTTGCCTTCATTACACACATTCATATCTCTGCTACCTATGGTTACCAAGAGGTTCCATATTTAGCCCTAAAAGTTTCTCACGATTTATTAACATCTTATCCACTAATCCTGTAAAATTTTGGATGATGCTATGTGCAGATAATATTGTTCTATTAAAAAGCTCTAATAATACATTCAGTTTATGATTTAACCTCCAAGACTATTTATGTAACTTCTAATTTTTTTAAGGAATAATCACTGAAATAGTGACTCATAACATTTGTGCTAACTTGCCTTACCTTGAATATCCTGTTGCCAAAAATTGTACAAGAAATGGCTTCCTTCCTTCTTTGCATAAACTAGTTCAGGATCACACTGGTTTGCACTGATGCAGATATGCAAATGACCTCTTTTAATACACTGTATTGTTTGTCATTCTTTACAGTTCTTCTTACTATTTCAAATGTTACCCATCTACTATTCACATGAAAATAATTATTAGTTGTGAAACTAGTTTATGATTTTATTATTTCATCAAAAACTTCATAATGTAAGTTAAAATGTCAAAATCTGTTAAACATGATTTTTTATTCCAAATGTTTGTTCTGTTTGAGGCTTGAGTACAATGTCAAAGACTATGAATACTGCAGAAAATCCCACACAAGCTATGCATAATTGAAAACAGAGACAGTTACTTCATTTATCACATACCAAATTCTGATATTATCCTTTTGCTTCTATGATTTGAATAGTGCCTAAAAAGAGAGCTTCCTCTGTACTTCTGTGTGTATTCAGATTTCAGTATAAAAAATCTGAAGTCAAGAAAGGAGAGGGAACAATACATAAAGAAAATGGTCTTGCCAACTATAAATACTTGGACTTCTACTTCAGCATTTTATTTAGCAGAAACAAGTACAACACTTTTGATGAGTGCCACTAACAGGGAAAAATAAGTCAGTCTCTGTGGTAGTAGGGAAGCCCTGCCTGACACTGATACCAAAACATTATCTACTAACCCTTAACCAGCTAACATTCACTCACTCATTACTCTATAATCCTAACTGCCCAGCACTCAGTAACTTAATTCAGCCATATTTTAACAGCAGAACTCCTAAGTCCTCTGATCAGTTTCTATAAGTTACTAAGGCCAATAACAGTTTTGGAGAAGCCCTCTTTTCCAACCACATTACCAAAAAATGGAACTTAATACCACAGCACATAAGAACTACCACTAATAAGACTACATTTAAGACACTTCTCAGGGAGCATCTTGCCAGCAACTGGCAATGTTCCTGCTATACTTCAGGCTGATAATCTCATTTTTCTCTCCCAGATCAGCTCTCCTTTTGCTCTGACTTCTCCCTAGAATACTAAACCTGCATTTTTTAACTATATACTCTGTTAGTTTTCTGTTTTATAAGAAATGTCAAACTATGTACTATTGTACTGTACTTTTTTCTTTTACTTTATATAAGATACTTTATGTTTTTACTGTACATTACTGAATAGTTCCTATTATGTAATTTTGTTCTATCACTCCAAACATGTTTCTGTAGCTTTTTTCTCCCGGGGCCTCTGCTAAAAATGGGCTGCAGCCCAGTCGGACACTCATGGTTAAAAAACGTAAATCAATAAATAAATAAAAAGGCTGGGGCCTGGTAGCTACATTAGCACTAACCAAAACACAAGAGTTTTGTCATTCTGTGATAACCTTATAACTTCTGATACCTGACTTGCAAAATTCTAGAGAGAAATTTCAAAAGCCTGAGCCAGAGGTGACAGTGAGAGAACAGCCTGAAGTTTTGCAGTCATCCAAGGCCACTTGCTTTTCAAATGAGCATGACTCAGTTAGTCTTTCCTTCTACCAGTGTTGACTACAGACGTTTGGCTAATAAGATTCTTCCTGTATTGTAAGGTGTGATCTCTGTTGAATGGAGACAGACATTAGTTTGACATGTGCATAACCAGCCTTCATCTATTTTGGTGGGTTCCTTACAAATCGTAAAGAATGAAGAGTCCACCTCATTTTTTGCCTTATGAGGAAGAAAGTATTTTCACATTTCATCACCTTGATCTACAATATATTCTTTCAAAGCAAGACCATACATCCTCACAGTCTTCAAGCTCTCCCACAGGGAATGCTATATTTAATGCAACATTTATTTTAATGATGAAAATTGTGATTGGGCCACTTCTAAAATCTTTGTCTCTAAAAGGAGATTATCAGAAATGCTTACAGTTCAGAACTCATGGGGAGAGTTGCCCCCACTATTAAAACTTTCCATGATATATGGAATAGAACTTCTAGGCATCCTGACAGTTAATCAACAGCTCACAGGCCAGATGACTTATTCTCTAAGCTTGACACAGAAAGAAAAACCTTTCTCTGCAACAAATTGAAATCAAATCACATAAAGTCAACCATACCTATACCTTTTGAGGGACCTAATATAAACTCCATCTTAGAAGGTACTTTACTATTTACAAGAAGAAGCAGGTTGTCAAACAGATACAGTAAAATAATTTATGCCTCTGGAACTTTAGCACTGAGCATGTAGTTACTCAGTTCACGGTATCCTTTCAAAATTCTGTCCTTGAATTTGGAAAACATTAATGATGTAACAAATGCTAAAGCAAAACTGAAGATTTTCATCATATTGGTCACTGGTGCTATATGGATTATATCCTACCAAAGATATAACTGCAGGACAGCTTCCAAACCTTAAGACCACCTTGCATGCACCCAAATTGTTAACTAGGTCGAGCAGAGCTGAATAAAAGAGTGGTTTGGGTGCCAAGCCCTTCTGAGCTTTCCTGCCACTGAACAGAACTCTTCTTGTGAGCTTTCAAGAATCAGTGGTTGGCTAACAATTGTTCACTGACGGACATATTAAGTTCCCTTTAGTGGAAAATACTTCTGCTTTTTACTTTTATAACAGAAAATGAATTTTTTTTCCTGAAATTAATACTTTTAAGCTGGTCTGGAAAAACTGTTTTTATAGACCATTTAAATGTCACCCATACAAAATATTTAGTAAAAGTGGCAAGAAAATCTTAGCCAAGCTACAGTTTTCACTGTGTAATACCTTAAACCTCCTATTGTAGAGGCCCTTGGGATATATGCAAATGAATCCGTAAGGACATACAGTTTTTCAGCTAATGGCTTTTGAATTACCATGGCTGTTTACTATTTAAATCTGTTAGAGTACAACTGAGGACAATAAAGCCAAACATCACTAGGTTCAAGGGTTCAGAGGAGATTACCAGGCTTACAAGCCTAGCCATTTTTACCCAGATTTTACCCAATTTTCTATCCCTACGGGAAAGATAACAAGGGTCAGCAAGTGGGGTTTTGACAGTTTTTGCAGATTGCCACTGTCCATATGGAACATGAGCACCACCTAGGAGTGAATTTGCGATTTTCCATCCATTGGTCCAGAATGTGCTTGAAGATGGTCTGGGAAGGGTTCGGCTTCACATGAACAGGAAGCCTGTTCCAGAGGAGAGGCAGTCTCAGGGACACACATCTATTCATATCAGAGATCAGGTTTAAATCCTTGGAGCAGGAAACCCTCAAGCAGTTAGTTTTGTGAAAATGCAACATTTCCATCAGGACTGGGATAGAGACTGCCTTGTAGGTCAGGCCTATATCACCCCTCAGTAATCTGCAGGAAACTGAATACAGGGACAGGGCTTTTGATTGGTCCACATATGGCATGTTGGTTGTACCCTGTATTTTTTTATCGAGAAACCTCTGAGGACACTGCAACTATTGAAGGTGCCTGATGAGGTACTGTACATGCCAAAGGTGCATTGTACTTGATTACTGGTCTGATGAGGGCTAAGTACAGTAGCACTATGACATCCTTAGATCTGGATGCCATGTCCTTACTTATAAGCTGAGCCAGCAGGTTTGCTATTTCTTCTGACTGAGTATAGGTATGCCATCTACAGCCAACTCAGCACATTGTTGAGTGTTTCCCTTACGATTTCAGGCACAACTAGAAATGCTTTGTGGTTATTGTTTGCTTGAGAGGCTATTTTGGTCTATTACTTAGTTTTTGAGGACTTGATTAGTCCCCTAATTTGCCTGTTGAGACTAATGAGAGATTTCTACCTTCTGTTGTATAACCTGTTTATGCCAGAGGTCCATCAGGGTGAAATGTTTCATTTGTGTATACTTCTGCATAGGCTTTTGTGTTTTTGGGGTTAAGGGGAGCTTTAAATTACCTATGCTATCTCTCAATAGAAAGTAATTTTCCTTGGAAAAATTCATTAGGTTTTTACGGTTTGATGGGGATTTATCATTATATTTATTTAAAAGGTGACAGATTTATGATCCGATCTTACCAATGAGGACATTGACCCCCCCCCATGTTCGTGAGTACTATGTCAAGGATATTTGAGCCCCTAGTGGGAGTGCAGACCAGCTGTTCTGAGCATTTGCATTGACAATGTTTAGGAATCTCTTAGCCTGCATGTTAATGGTTGTGTATGTTTCCCAGTTTATGGAGGGGTAGTTAAAATCACCCATGAGAAGTGTGGTGGGCTAAATGGCAAATTATACTACTAACTTTTGTATGTGGAGTAGTTTTCGTGGTTCATGTTTGGGGACCTGTAGCTAGCAATGGCATGATAGGGGATTTTGCCTATAGTCAGCTGGCCATGGAGTAGCTTAAGCAAGTCAATCTTGAGATGTGATTGTTTTTTATGTAAATGGAAACACCTCCTCCTTTATTTTTTTTTCTTTTTCAGAGAGTGGTCTGAATGTGTTATATGCATTGTAGCCTTGCACTGCTAGGGTGCTTTCAGCAGCCTCAAACCACATCTTAGTAACTGCTCAGCCATAAGAATTGAGGAAAGCTTCCAAGGAGTGCAGTTTCTCATTAAGACTCCTAGCACTGAGCAGTAGTAATTTCAGCTTGGCATTAGAAGAATTTGTTATGTTGGTAGATCTGTTGGGTTGGCACTTTCTAAAAAGGCACTGTGGGGGTGGCTAATGCCTTTGCCAGTATTCAAAAGCCTAGTTACCAGGTAGAGAAAATTTCTGGTAAAACAGCATGGTCTGTCAATCATGTCATCCCAGGCTGACAAATACTGGATCTTCCTGGAATGACACTTAAAGTCAGTAATTTTCTATTTGTATTGTGATATTTTTGGCAGAATGCTGCTCAGTGTGAGGCTTGTACCCACCTGCAACACATGTTCAGCGAGGTCCATCATTTCTGTCTTCATATTATCTAGGGAGGTACATCTCAGGTCATTCACACCCACATAGACTATGACAGAGTCATACTGGTACTTGTGGTTGAGTGACCTGAGTGTGTGCATGACCTAGCAAATTCTGGCCCCTGACTGCGCCCCTCTCTTTATTCAAAATAGTGAGGGGAGGTTGTCCATGTGCCTCACTGTGGACTCTCCTATGGCTAAGATGTTTGAATGTGTGGTGTTGTGCCTTAAGAGATTGCTTATGGAGACACTGTGATGTGTATTTTTATGTGTAGTGGTTGGCATTGACTTGGTTTTGTTTGCAAGTGCTTTCTGAGGGCAATATATGGGAGGCCTCTGAAGTTCTGTTGTGTTACTTATGAGTAATTCTGCATATGTGGGTTTATGTGTCAAGACCTTATTTAGTGAGGTAAATGATGTGCGTGTGCTGACAACCTATTTGTCATTTGATTTGTCAGTATGTGAGAGTCGTGTCTCAATTTTCATAGTGTAACTGCATCTCTCACATACTGTGCTTGTTTGTTTGTTTCAGGATTAAGAGGTTGTCAGCATACATGAGAAAACTGCTACATTGCCTCAGGATGCCCATGTCCGCCAGGCTGGCCACAGAGATAGCAGGAAAGTGTCTATACATGGTTTTAGTTTTTTACTGTTGGTCTAACCATGGAGAAAAGTATATAGATATAACTGGACTGGGATGATAGCACACAGATGATGAATGAGTGCCATACTCAGTGTGAACTACAGCTATCCAACAAGGTGATGCTGCTCTGCACACAACTCAGATGCTCCTACAGCAGCAGGGGGACTGGAGAAGGTTTCAGAGATAATTATTTTAAGGAAAACTTTAACTTGAAAGCGTTTGCATCTATGCAGGGCACTACTAACCAATGCTATGCAGATAGCAGGATAGCTCAAATACTGGGCTTATATAAAATCAGAAAAATCAAGTTTTACAACAGAAGGCTTATAGACCAATCAGGAAAACACACAATAAGCTTTCAGCCAGCAGCTCCCAACTCAGAGAGCTTTGCTACAGCACACTACTGCCACAAGAGTGCAGTCAGAAAACCCTCATATTGCAAAAATATTGGTTTTAAAGCTCAAGTGCAGGAAAACCACACAATCTAGAGACTATAGTCCTGTAAAACTAGCAGACACAATATAATTAAGTACAGTAGCAGCAATGGAAACTCTATTAAAATGCAAGAAATATAACAAATAATAAAGGATTCTTATGAAATACAGTAAAAATACTCAGCAGAATTGCAAAATTATACTTATTTTCATTCTTTTAGCATCAGGTGGCTTTAGATGCAACAGATTCTCTGTAATTCACAGGGGAACTAGCCAAGCCAAGAGCAGTTCTAGCTGTAGACATGCATCAGTTTGAGATCCGTTTGCAAGAGAGTTTGTAATATTGAGTTATGTACCCTTAGATTAGTTTATATAATTTAAGTATTTTTAACACGTTAATTAGAATTTATAGGATAAATGTAAGAAAGGTTGATAACACCAATCGGTGACCTAAAGAAGGCTATATATATCCCTTAGAGCCAATAAATAGCTTAGTAGCTCATCAAATATTCGTATCCTATATTTCATTTTATTTTATGTATTGGGGTTTTGTCTAGGTTTTCAGTGTGGACTATCACTTTAAGTTGTATAAAAGTGTTAGGTAGCATAGAAAATACTTGTGTTTTCAATTATATACATTTTTCATTTTTGTCTTTCATTTAAATGTCTAGTATGTTAAAGATTTATTGTTAGTTGTATTTTTTACAGTGTAAACCATAAATACTGACATTTAGTTAGGCTAGTTTGCCACATATGTAATGTAATGTACCTGGGTGCTCAGCAACCCATTTTTTAATCCATTTACTTTAGACTTCGTGAATGAAGGTAATGGGCGGGGACTCGTGATGTCGTGAATTAATTATCCATTATTTTCCCTTTCAATAGGTAATTGAACAGCATGTGATTTAGATTACATTTTAAGGAAGTGGTTTTTATTCATTTTTTGATTGTCTGATCAAGTTTGATCCTCGTATCAAATGAAAAGTATGTATTAAAATAAAGCAGCTTAACGGATCTATTTGCAGTTTTGTTTTTAGATGGCTTTTGTTTTATTTTTTTTAGTGGTTTAGTCTTGGTTTTTCTCGTCTGGCTTCTGCTGTTCCTTTGCTTGGCAGATAAGTTCCGTTTGGGGAAAAAAAACTTCCATTTTCTGAATATGGTTGCTGTTTCATCACTGTCCTCTTCAGGAAAATTATTTTAAGCTAGGAATTTTGTGTTTTAATGGACTGTCGCAAGACCGTATCATAGTTTTGAATCGGAGATTTCTTTTTTCCTCTTATTTTAAAAGTAGCGTAAAGCAATTAAACCTAGAAACTAAACTTGTCTTTTAGTCAACTCATCTTGAGCTGCCTGACAGTTTTGGTGCATAGAAGGTGCCCTGAAGCTTTGGAAGCTGGCCAGCTGCTATAGCTACTGCAGCAGTGATCATTCAAACATTTACTGCTATGGTAAGTTTATTTACACAGCTGTACTTTCTTCATTTTTTAAACAGTTTTGCTCTGTCTCTTATGTTCATATAGTATTATTAGTCTTAATACATGCTTTTCTTAAGTATCCATCTTCCAGGAAGAATAAAGAAAAATGAAGATCCTCCCCCATTGTAGAAAGAAGGCATAGTCCACAAAAAACACAAAACCTGACAGGACAAAAAACAGCTGTAATGCCATAAAGATGAAAAGTGGACTACTGAGGATAAAGAAGAAATTATGAATTGTTACTATTACATAAGAAAACCAGAATTCCCAGACAGAAGTTATTTAGAAAGATTAAAAGAAAAATTGGAGGAAAAGAAAGAAAAAAATGTTGCCCATGGAAAACTGTTAAAAGCTTAAAATAAAAATTTGCATTCATTAATACAAAGAGATTTATGAAAAACTCTATACAGACGAAGGAACTTTGGGCTGGATGGAAAAAGAAGTGACAGATGATGTTTAAAAATGTAAAGAACAAAACCCAGAGATTTTTGAAAGGTATGAAAAAGATAGATGGACACGGAAATGAAAAAGAGATCTGATATGGTACAACATTTATACAAAGGAGAACGGCAAACTAATCAACATAAAAGAAGCTCCATAGATATATTTGAAGAGAAATACAGGCAAAGGCACCCAGATATAAAAACTTTCACAATACAAAAACTGAGAAAGCAAAGGTGGAAGTAGAAAACAGAATTAGCAAAGCAGAAATTAAACAAAAATATTGAAGATATGGATTATCTGCAAAGTGAAGGATTTAGTGTAGAGAATCAAACACAGGCAATGTTGCAGCATGATGGAATTAAGGGTCTACAGATTAAGGAGAAATAGGTGGAGCAGGAGGCATCTGAAGAAGATTTGCAACATGATGATGCCCTGAAGCCTTCTGCAAAAGTTCAGTTGATGTTGCCAAACAAGGGAAGAAGCAGGAAATAGTGACACATCTGACAAGTAATGTTGTGTAGTGATGGGCCAAAGGATTCACGCATGAAAGAGCAGCAGATGAAGCAGGGTAAATCTGAGGAGGATATGTCACAGAAAGATTTAATAGAGAGAAAAGAAAGCACTCTCAGTCCAGAAGAGAATCATGTAAAGGAAGACTTGCTTGATTTAAGAGAGATGGATAGACATATTAAGACAGATGAAAGAAATAGATTACAGAAAGTAAATAAGACCCACAAATGTAAGAAGATTACGAAAATAGAATGATGCAGTAATCAGGACTATAAAGATAAATTCATGTGGTATAACAGAAATAAATAGAGTATAATACTGTGCAGTTAAACTAATAACAGATAATATGTTACTACAAAAATATAGAGTGGAAAGTAAAATGCCATCATAGAAGTATCAAACTGAAAAACTTTAAAGCAATTAAGACAAGAAGTATCACTATTAAAAGAATGCAAAAAAGGGAAAAGATAATCAGAAATACTTAGAAAGATAGACATGATAAAAGCAATGCACCATATCAAAACAGACCAAGATGTATCATATACTATTATCAATAACAAACTAAAAATATCAAAACAAGCAGAAAAAAATTAGAAGATATGCAGATAAATATAAAGGAAAAGTGGAAGGTAAAACAGACAATTCATTGATATCCCAAAAAGAGTTTATAGTGAATTGGGGAAACAAAGTAGAATGGATAGAAAGACTATCAGAAACAGAAGAAACAGGCAAATTTTTGGAATGATTTATGAAGACCATGTTGAACATGACAGAGATGCTGAATGAGTAAAATAAAAGAAACAGTAAGAAGCTCTAATGTAGGGGATATGAAATGGGATGAAGTAACATTCACATAAACTGAGACAAAATTAAGAAAAAGCTCATTAGGAAACCCCAGGCCCAGATGCAGTACATAACTTCTGGCTTGAAGCATTAACATCTTTCCACAAAGATTTAACCCTAAGTAAAAATTACTTATATGCGCATCTCAAATAGACACCAACTTGGTTAACAGCAATTAAAAAATTATACTTCTCCTTAAGGTTGAATCTGCAAGCCATCCTAAGAACTATAGATCAATAACTTGCCTTCTGACAATATAGAAACTATATACTGTAATTGATGCAGACAAACTTTATGGTAATTTAGTAAAAAAAACTCATTTGTAGTAACAGAGCAAAAGGGTAACAAAAGAAAGTCATATGGACAAAGGACCATTTATTGCTAAATAAATCCACAATAGAAAACTGTAAAAAGGGGAAGAATTTTAGTATGCCATGTTCAGATTAAAAAAAAAATTTTGACAGCATCCCACATTCATGGATAAAGGAAAGCTTAGAGATGTATAAGATGCACCCTACATTGATTGATTTTGAAACAGTTGCAAAACACTTTGCAGGTGAGCCATGTCAAAGGGCAATTTATTATCTCAGGAATAAAAATTCAAAGGGGGATGTTCCAGGGTGATTCTTCTTCACAGATGCTGTTCTGTCTTTTCCTTAACCAATTTAGCTGTGTCCATAATATATTAGGCTATGGTTAGAATTTGGCTCCCAGAAACAATGTTGTTTAAAGATTTCTCATCTACTTTTTGTGGACACTTAAAACTTTATAGTTCAGCCAATGAGGAGTTGATAGCACAACTACAAATGGTTACAACTTTCTTAGATGACATAATAATGACATTTGGTCTTGATAAATGTGCAAAAGCAACATTTTAAACAGGTAAACTGTAGCATTAAGAAAATATCAACATGGGACAGGAATGTGGCATAAAGCTACTTGAGCAGGAGTAAGTGTATAAATATTTGGGAATAGATGAAAGATTGACAATAAAATTTCAACACTTGTGAATAAAGTTCAATAAGGAATACTTCAGAAGACTAAAACTGATACTGAAAAACTGCAGTGACATCTAGGAATAAAGTCCAAGCTATAAATTGATTTGCTGTTCCTATTCAAATGTACAGTTTTGGTGTGAATGACTGGCCCCAAAAGTATTGGATTTACTGGACATGAAAACAAGAAAAATGCTTCATGCTTATCAGATGATAAATAAAAATCAGTGTATGGAAAGATTATGTATTCTTTGCTCTGAAGGAGATATGGCCTTCTTAAAATTGATTTTATATATAGATCATCATGGGACTGCATATATGTCTGCTGACCTCATCAGATCCAAACATAGTGAAGGTTTTAAAACATGAGGAAAAGTGTAATATTACATCTTTGCTTAGTTTAGCAGAAGCATTTCAGTGTCAAGTGGAAATGGAAATCAAACAATACAAAAAATAAAAACATCTGCCAACACCTCAATGTGCCAAAAAAGAAATAATATAAGATGGAAAAAATGAAAAATATGTAAATACAGTGGCAAGTACAGAGATCTCCTGGAACAACTTCATGTTGACCAAACTTTGACACAGGAATGGTAAGAAGTGAACTAAAACCAAAGGAGAGTGGACTGTGTACAGCTTGGTTTACAAATCCATTGAAAATGTAGGAGAGAGAGTCAAATGTAGGTTTTGTAAAAAAAATCTGGAAAGAGTTGTACATTCTGTAGTTGTGTGTGATACACATATGACAGAGGGCCTATTTACTGAAAGAAGCAATAATGGTGTTGCTTTAGGGATTGTACAAACACTACAATATAGAAGTACTTGAGAAGTACTGGAAACACAAACCACAAAGCATTGTATGGAATGATGAAGTGTAGATCATATAGGATCACCCTTAATCAACGGTTCAAAACACAGATGTAAGAAAACCAGATATACAGCCCATTAAAAAAGAGCAAAGTAGCATTAACACTGAAATTGTTATATACAGTGATTATGGTGTCTTACATAGGCACAAAGTCATAAAATATCAGGATTTGCAGGTAGAATAGAAATCACTGTGGAAGAAATATATCCATACATTTCCAATTGTAGCAGAGCAATGGGTCTAATAAAACAATTAACAGTCTTACTTAAATATGCTATCAATATATGTAACCCTATATGAATTATTGGAGGAGGCAATTCTGGGGATCTTGCAGATGTGGAAAAGAATACTTTTTTGCTGACATCAATTTCATGAATTCTATTCATACCCTTAGAAATAGGGTCTGTTCCCATCATGGCATTAGAAACCCAAAAAGACTTGAAGAAATTAAACCAAGGAAGAAAGGTAAAGTAAGCCCACAAGTTTATATTCCTATTTTAATTAACACAGCTGTCCCTGAATATAAGTATTTTCCAAAATGATACATTATTTCCTTTTTCCTTTCCATACAGTTTTCATTTGCTCCTTTTGCTCAATGTTAAAACTTCTTATATCTTCCAGGTATATGATAACAAAATATTATTGTAAATGGTATTACAATACCATGGCCATTAGCCTAGTACATAAGTTTGAATCCTTTTCTTTAATTTTTAATAATATTCATATTTAATGCTCACAGTGAAAAAAAAATCATCCCCCCCCCCTTTTTTGTTTTGCATTTTGTAAATGTAATAATTCTTTTATTTTATTGTCTCTACTTCCATTCATTCCACTTTTTTCTTCTCCATCAATCCATGCATATTCATTCTGGACATGTAGATTATACTGTATATCTTCATCATTATCATTCACATCTACCACATTCAAATGAAGATATTCACTGTCATCCTTAACAAAGTATGTACTGTACTTATATTCTTATTAATTTCTCCTTTCTACATTTGTATGTCCTGATTATTGTCAACCATTTCATTCACATGAATATAGTTAAACCAACAGTGACCTTCATTACTGCACTTTCTATAGTATACCAAATTAACTACTTCACTACATTGTGAGCATTTCTTTTTTGGAAATTATTGCATTAAGTGCTCAGTATCACTCTCATAAAAACACATATTTGGCTGTCTCTAATACTTAATCATACATCTTTTATTATTTACAAATACTGTCTAAATGTTGCATTCACCCTTCTGTAATATGCAAATTAACCCAAAGCACCCATTCCCCATTCCATGTATTTCTTTCATCATTTTTTTATTATATATATATATATATATATATATATATATATATATATATATATATATATATATGTATATATTTGACAAATGTATTAAAAAATGTCCTTTATTTCAGTTTTATTAATGTCTGAAGTTCAAAACTGGTTTGAAACTGAACAACTATTTTCTTCTTTAATATCAAGTTATTACCAGACATTATATAACCCTTCTGTGGTTCAGAGAAGGATTGTATATCATATGAAGTTGAGAATTTCTCTGCTAGCATTTCAGTTTCAAAAAATAATATCACAGTAGAATTCCTCTCCAATATGTATCAAAACTTTAATGTCATCTGCTTTGAATCCTAAATGTATGATACATTTATCTTGTACAAACTATTTAAAGTCTGATCAGTTTTCTTTCTTATTCTGATCATCAGCAACTTCCTCTCTATCTTTCATTTTCTCTCTCTCTTGCTTTCTCTCTCTCTCTCAGTACTGCTGTTTGCGCTTTACAAACTGGAATATGTTCTACTACAACATTTGCATAATTGTTTCCTTGTTGGAAAGTTTTGTTATTAAGACATTAGACTGAGGTGCCATCTACTTGAGCTGATAGTAGTTCAGGTGGATGTAAAATATTTCATAGCACCTACTAAAAAGAGTAGGGGTCCTTTATTTAACAATTCTTAAATATTTACAGCATAAATGGAATAAATAAATAAAATATGCTGACATTATTTACAATATTTTACACAAACTGTTTACATTGACCTTATAGTCACTTTTTTACATTCAAAACACATTTACATCTGGCCCCCATTCTACTTTACACAACCAAAATTTTATTTTTTAACATTTCTGATAAATTCCATTTATCATTATATATAATTTCTTTCACTCTTTGATTCCAAATTACCCACATACCATTACATATTTTTTATTATCCTTTTCAATAAACACTTTTATCTTTAGCTTTATAAAAAACAAATTCAGTCATATCCATATTAATATTTTTGTATCCCTTAACTTTCTCTAAATAATAATTCTCATTTTAATCTATACTGTATCAATTATTTTACATTTCAAAAAACATGTTCAGTATTTTCTTCTTTATGGTAATAATTACATATTTTTTCTCCTTTTTTATATGGCATGTTTGCTTTGACTGGTAATTTCCTTATTGTCAGTCTCCATAAAAAATCATGACATTCTACTCTCTTTTTAAATCTATCATTCCTTGCTTTTATAGCTCTCATTTTCACTTCCTCCAATTCTTTCTATGGGTTTACATAAAAAATATTTCACTATTACTTTTTTATACCACATTTTCTTTTGTCTTCTAAATCTTCAATACTTATTTAACACATTACAATTTTCTCTTGATATGTTTTCATTTTTCATTCATATACTCTTTCACAACTTAACACATTACAATTTTTTCTTGATATGCTTTCATTTCTTCATTCTTATACTCTTTTACAACTGTCATCATAGCCTATATTTTTTATATGTTTCCCAATAACAGACTTATTAAATTAAAATTTTTCTTTTGACCATTTAAGTATTTTATATAGATTTAATAAAACTGCAAATGCCACTGGATTTATAAGCCCTAAACCACCAACTTATTTGCTACATATAGTTTACCTCACTTTACAGGATTAAGACGATATCCCCATATAAAGGAGAAACAGTATTAATAATATCTTTTTCAATTAATAATGGCATACTAAACATACTAGCTATATGCAAAATATTTCCTAATACAACAGAGTTAATCAAATAAACTTTTTTCTTGAAAGAAAGTTTAAAAGACCTCCAGAAGGAACACATATTTTTGATTTTTTCATAATTGTTTCCTATTGTAGTAATAAACCATGTTTTCTAAATCTTATACATAATAACTTTATTTCTTGAGAACTGAGAACTAAATTCAATACATTTAATCCTACCTTCCTGCCCTAAACCTTTACATTTTTTTCTATGTCCAAACACATACCAATTTTATCTAAACAGAAATTCAACTTGCTTATAACTCCTTCCATTCCATTCAAATGTTTAGTAACTAGAATGAAGTCATTTGCATATTACAACATTGTAAATATATCAATACCTTCCTTTGTTCTGTATCTAACATTACCATCTACTGAATTAATATAACTAGTTATTGCATGCATAACTAATAAAAAATATAATGTTACTTAAAATACAGCCTTGCCTTAAACCTCTTTTAATACTTATTGCTTTATTCAGCCAGCCATTAACTTTAATTTTGTTCAGCGTGTAAGCTGTAATACACAAACTTCTATTGTCATACTTACATTATAAGCTTTGACTGTATCCCATAGCATATTATGGTGAATAGTTTCAAAAGCTTTGCTTAAACTTCCTACCATAATTAGTCTTTTCTTATCCATTTACTATGTCATCTACAATTTCTCTAAAAATCATTAATAGTTCTTGACATCCTTTTCCTTTAGCACTATATACTGAATTTTAGAGAATACTGCTAAGTTTTGATTCCATTCTTTTCTGTAGTGCTTTCATAAAGATTTTTATAATCAGTATTATTCAAAACAATAGGCCTCCATTTTTTTATATCTTTCCTCTCATGTTTTTTCCATACAAATTTAAAAACTCTGCTACATAATTCCTTATATTTAAATCCTTCATTAAACCACATGTTTAATATTTTTATGAAATACATCTTTTGACTTGCTATCATGTTCTTATACATTTAATATTCTAAGCCAAACACACCTGCTGCTCTATGTATATTTACTTGTCTTAATTCTATATCCAGTTCTTTTAATCTTATTTTTTTTTCCAAATTTATCAGAGAAAGTTCTTATTTTCCACCATATCCTTTGTTGTTTAATAATATCTTTAAATAAATCTTTTATATATTCTACAACAGTATGCATTATATCTCTTTGGTAGTTCTGTACTATCCTTTTTTATCTATTAATTCTATAATTATATTATCTTCCTTAACTATTTTATTTAAGTAAGGAGCTGTCTCTATTTTACCTTGTAGGAAATATTTTTGTTTATGCAACAGATCTTTTTATTTTTCTTGATTCATTGCATAACTGTTGTTCTTTCTTAAAATATTCATTTACTTTCCTTTCTAAATTTTAAGAAGTTATTCATTTAACTTAATATAACTCTTTTTCACTTCCTTTTTCTTGTCAACCTGCCATCCTTGATAACAGTTTTCTTTTTTTTTTTTAAAAGACATCCACTATTCACCTACCATTCTTGATAAAAGTTTTTATATATTTCTTTTTAAAATACATCCACCATGATACATCTCAACTTCTTAGGGCAAGAAATCTGGACAAAACCATAAATAATAGGGGAAAAGGCCCCAAAATATGGACAGTTTTAAATAGTGCTCTTACAAGCTTAGAAAGTTGACAGACTAACAGGTTTTGTGTTAGCATGAATTTTCTGAAGGGTATGAAATCTGAAACTCAAATATCTGACATTATTTTCTGACTTCAGTCTTTAATGACCTGGCAATGTTTTGTCAGAAAATCATAGTTTTATGAAAAGTGGACCAAAAATATAAAACAAAAATCTGGACATTCTGTGAAAATCTATATAGTTGAGATGTATGGCCACCATTCAGACCAATTTTTATGGAACTGTCACATAACATATGAGATCTTCCCATAATTGTAACTTTTTCACCCTCATCTACCTACTCTACTTCATTAATTCTTTTTAGACCTTTTCCTATCTTAGCATTACTAACTTTGTCTCTGAATTCTCTCCATATAGTGTTATGGTCTGAAAAGCCTGTGTCTAATGTACCTTCATTTTTATTTCACATCCTTCCAAAAGCAAAAATAATCCGTGTTCTCTATATTACTCTAGTATATGTCAATGAAATATTCTTAACTTCTCACATCATAATTTTTTCTAATTTTGTATATCATTCTCTTTCTTTTTGTTTCTCATGTTACAATTAAAGTCTCCTAATTTAATAACATCCATATTAATAACAATGTAATTCAATATTAAGGCAAACATATCTTCTCTTTTTTTACTGTTTACATATGCTTATAATGCAATTATTCTATAGACTTTATCTTTCCATCTAATATCAATAACCATAATCCGGCTCATTAAAATTATAGTATTATCAAGCACCTTAACTGTCTTTTTCATAAGTATTGCTATTCCTGAACATGAATCTTGTTCTAAATTCCAGTACATGTCATTTCCCCACAGATATCCTGTTTGAAATCTTTCTTTTCTTAAAAATATTGTATCTTCTAGTATAATGATATAACGTCCACATTTTTTATACTAGTCTACAATAGATAGTTTTCTAACTATGGTCTTAAAACTGTTAGCATTCATTGCTAATATCCTGCAATTGCCACTATTTCTATTTATGAAAATGTAAGGAAAAAGAATACAACCTTTATACTTTTTCTTTCTTGTTTTCTTTTGTGTTTAATCCAGCATTTTTTCTCTTCTCTCTCTTTTACCCATAGATTTTTTCTTTTTTTATTATATTTCATATAATTTCTTCTTCATCACAAACTTCAGTGCCTTTGTCTATAGTTAATTCTTCTTTTTATGTGTCATACTTTTATCATAATTTTTGACTGTTTATTCTGTATTTTACATGATTTTGTCCCTGTTCTTCTTCACTTACTGCTTCCATAACCATTTAAATGAGTTCACACACAGTAGCTTCATGTATTTCTACTGAGCCTTCTTTACAATCCATCAAAATATGACCTACTTTACTGAATTTATAACATTTTAACTCACATTTTTTAGCATCATGACCTAACACACCACATATAAAACATTTCCTTTTTGTACAATCAGCAATCTAGTGATCTGATTTTCCACAGTAGGAACGAGTTTTGAATTGACCCCAATATTTAACAACACCTTTTTGACCATCTATAAGATTAGGAATAGGAATAGGAGTGATTTTTATCATTTTTACATTTTTAGTACAACATTACAAACCCAAACACCAGTCCATAATTCTCTCTTGTGGAAAACTTTAGAAATATTTAAATGTCTTTGCAAAGTCTTTATTTCATTTTCTGTTCTAAATTGAACATGCATTTTCTTCTTAGTTTCTCTGAAAAAAGCTTTACATAAGCATTCCAGAGAGTGCAATCTTTCTTATTTTCATACTGACTCAAACATTTTTCCATTGCCTGACCATTTTCAAAAATTATACCACAAAACGTTTCTTTGCATATATGAATGAAAGTTCTTACCTCTGCTGGAGAAGTTCCTAAAGGTGAAATAACACTGTCCTATACCTCATATCTTTCTATTTCTTTTTCTTCCTTGGAGAAAATTCTATAGTATAACGTCTTCTTTGTTTTGTAACAGTTTCTTTTCCTGCTGTTCCTTTTTTGCCTTTTTCTTAACCATATCAACATAAGTTTTTGTCTAACCATCTCCAGTTTTTGCATCAAAAGTACCTCTTTGTTTTGGATATTTTGTCCATTATATCTGCCCATGCTACAGCCTTGCCACTCTCAGGTTCACTTTCCTCACCTAGTTTCTCTAATAAAACATCCTGCAACCCTCCTGACTGGAGAGTTGTAATAATGCATCCCTCAGCACACCAGTGCTCTTCATGGAATAGTTATTGATGGAAAATCTCTTCTGAATCTGGAAAAGGCACACCAGCTTTTTTTATGACTATGCACTCTTTCACTCTTTGAAAAATATCCATAGAAGACTCCACTGTCTTGCTATCTTCATTTCCCATCACTGAAACTCCAAAAGAAGACATATTTGCCTTCTCTCTCAATTCTCCAACCTCAGACACAGATATAGAAGGCTTAACTACTTTCTCTTCTCTCCTCTTATCTCTCAACACCTTTTTAAGCCAATTTGAAGGCTCGACCTCCTTCTTCTGATCCAAATGACCACTAAACACTAACTTGATTCCATTGCTGTAACTCCATGCTTCTCTGTGCAGCTTCCATGCCATTAACAGTAGCAGGAAGGACAACCAAAAAAATGTTCCCCCTTACAATGAAAAGAGTAGGGTTTTTTATTTGTATACATATATAGAATTCATATATTTACATATTAACAATAGTAACATATTTTAACATCATTCAATATATCAATATTTCTATTTTAAGTATTCCCCCCACTCTTTTACCCACAACCAAAAACATATTTTTCCAGTATTTTGTCAATGTTCATTTTCCATTGTATCTTATTTCAAAGTCTTTCATTCCATATAGTCCATGATACATAGAATATGATTCTGTCCATTTTCTTAGCTTCATTCTGGGAACTTGCCCCATAAAACCCATACTCTATCATGCCCATGTTTAGCATTTCAAAATGTAAATAACTTTTAATCAAATCATACTGCAGTGGTGGTGCTGCGGTAGCGTTGTCGCCTCACAGTTAGACGTTGCCCGTTCGATTCTCAGTTAAAGCGTCTTCTGTGTGGCAACATGCATGAACGGGCGTTCCTTCATTGAAGGTTGTGCATTAGGCCCGGCAAGCCAGCACGTAAAACTCTACTGCCAATCATTAGCGGACCAGAGTGTGGCGACCCCTAACCGGGAAAAGCCGAAAGACACAAACAAACATGTTTACATACTTCTTTCCACAGTTTTTGAATTCTCTCACATTAAAAAAAAAACATGTTCTGCAGTTTCCAACTCTTTACATTTATTACATATTCTATCCTGTTTTCTCTTGTATGGCATATTTGTCCCCACTGGTAAATTTCCTATGGACAACCTCCACAAAAAAATCATTGCATTCTTCAATTCTTTGATAATGTTTGTAACTCATCATTATTGCTTTCTTCTTATATATCTCTAAGTCTTTCCATGGACCATCAAATAAAAGGATCTCATAATGTTAACATACCATTCTTTTCTGTTATTTTCTATCGCATTATTTTTTAATTTGCACAATACAATTTTACTATAAAATTCTTTCATTTCTTCATTAATAACATTTTACTTCTTTTTTCATTTCCATTTCTTCCCCAGTTTCTCTATCTTTACAATACATTATTGTTTCTGCCAAATCTTTATTATGTTTCATTATTCCTTTTAATACTTTATACATACTTAAAGAAGCTGCATGCACAATCAGATTTATCAGCCCCAACTTCCCTTGTTCATCTTTCAGATACAAAATTCCCCTCTTAACCAGGTTCAATCTTGACCCCCAGATAAATGGAGAAATTATCTGAATAATTTCTTTTTCATATTTCATTGCCATTATATAAACATTTGCAATATAAGAAGAAGTTATGTACCTACCATAACGTTCCATGTTAGTTGTCTTCTTTTCGCCTTTTTTCTTGCTGGTTGGGTTCGGAGCCGGGCCATCTTCAAAAGCTCAAGAGCTGCTTACTGGCTCGAGGCCCCCCTATATCCCATGATGCCTAGCGCTAGATACCCAGATCTCATTTGGTAAGTCTAACTGCAGACATAATAATACAGGAATCCTATCCTAGAATGCATAAATCCTACTGGAGAGACTACTAGTCAGAAAGGAATAGCCAGAGAAGACTCAGCCAGTGAAAGAAAAACATAAGGAACTCTTCTCAGTCTACTAGGATAGGGGGATGGAGGGTGGGACGCAAGAAAGAAGGCGAGAAGAAGACAACTAACATGGAACTTTATGGTAGGTGCATAACTTCTTAATGTTAAGTTGTCTGTCTCGCCTTCATTCTTGCTGGTTGGGACAGCGTCCCTAGCACCTCAATCCTGGGTGGCTCATCGGAACAGACTCTTCAGAACAGTGGAACCAAAATCAGCTCTGCTCCTGGAGGTCACGTCCAGCTTATAATGTGAAATGAAGGTATGAGGATTGGCCCATGTAGCTGCCGCACAAATAGTTTCCATTGGCAATCTTGCCTGAAAAGCCACTGAAGTAGCTAGAGCTCTAGTGGAGTGACCTTTTGGTTTAGCAGGAAGCTCTTTATTCCTTAGCTGATATATCAATGTAATAATAGACGTCAGCCACCTAGATAAAGTAACTTTCGACACTGGTAGACCTTGTTTACCCTCAGCATAGGACAGGAACAGCTGGTCTGATTTTCTGATTTGCTTATTTCTATGCAAGTAAAAATGTAATTGTCTATGAACATCCAACTGATGCAACTTGTACTCCGCCTTGTTGGAATAATTTAGAAAAAACACAGGGAGATCAATAGACTGATTCAAATTATTCTCAGAAGAAACTTTTGGAAGGAAGGAAGGATTAGTCCTGATAGAAACTCTGTCCTTGTGGAAAACTAGATAAGGAGGGTGAACACAAAGAGCTTGAAGTTCAGAAACTCTTCTGGCTAAAGTAATTGCAACCAGAAGAAGGGTCTTTCAAGAAAGAAACTTCAAAGAACAAGAAGCTGCAGGTTCAAAGGGGGGCAATATCAGGGAAGCTAAAATCAAATTTAGATCCCACGGAGGCGGGGGATCTTTCACTGGGGGCCTGATTAAATTAGTCCCTTATGGGACATAATACTAGTATCTGATAGGCCTGTATGGAAGTTTGAAATTGCAGCTAATTGAACTCTAATCGTGGCAGAAGAAGATCCAGCATGAAAAAGTTCCGCTAAAAAATCCAAAATATGGTGCACAGGGGCTGAAAAGGGATCTATATTTCTAGCCTCTGCCCAGAAAGAGAAATGTTTCCACTTACTAGCATAAGTCTTTCTAGTGGTAGATTTATGTGATGATAAGATGATTTCACGCACCAAGTGGGAGATGTTCGGAAGCCTGGCGAAGGTCAGAAGTGGAGCAACCAAGCAGTAAGCTGGAGAGATTGAAGGGATTGGTGCAGCCCACCTGACTGATGGATCAGGAGGTCTGGAACTGGGTCCAGGGTCCAGGGCTGCTCCAGAAGGTGATGATGCAGGAAAGGGAACCAAATTTGTCGAGGCCAGTAAGGGGCAATGAGGATCATCTTGCATCCCAAGATGGTAGCTTTCTGTATTAGTTTGGGAATCAGGGGAAATGGAGGGAATGCATAAAGAAGTCCCTGAGGCCAATCGTGAACTAGAGCGTCTCTGGGGGAGAGTTCAGGAAGAGGGAGGATAGAGAAGAAATTGTTGCACTTGCTGTTGAATGGGGTGGCAAAAAGGTCACATCAAGGCTGACCCCATTTGCTGAAGATGTGGTCCGCCACTGTCTGATTGAGAGACCACTCGTGAGACATGAGAATTCCTCTGCTCAGCCTGTCCGCTATAACTTTGGACTTCCCAGGGATGTGCACTGCTATCAGAAACCGTTGGGAAGAGATTGCACGCTGCCAGAGTCTGAGTGCTTCTTGACATAGGGGGAAGGACTTGGTTCCGCCCTGCTTGTTGATGTACCACACTACCGACATATTGTCTGTTTGAATTGCAATGGTCCCGGTGGGAAGAGAGTTCTGAAGAGCTTGCAATGCCAAAGGCACGGCCCTCATCTACAAGACATTGATATGCAGATGGTACTTGTGAGGCTGCCAGGTGCCTTGGACTGTTCTTCCCTGAAAATGCCCCCCCCCCCACCCGATCAGGGAGGCATCCGTGGTCACCGTAGCCACTGGAGGAGGAAGAGCAAATGGTCTGCCCTGGGGTACTGATGGGAAAACCATCCACCAAGCAAGTTGTTTTTTGCATGTTTGTGTGATCATTATCTTGTGAGACATTGGAAGTTGCTGGAAAGACCATTGGGTGAACAGCATCCACTGAAGAATCCTCATATGAAAATGAGCAAGGGGAACTAGTATGATAGCCGCTGCCATGAGACCCAAAGTTTTTTGGACGAATCTGGCCTGAATTTTTTTGCATCCTAATAAGACCTGCACATGTCAGCGAATGTGTAACACTCTGTCTAATGGCAGTCTCGCTGACATGTCCTTTGTATTTAAGTTTGTGCCTATAAAGGTAATAGACTGACAAGGCGACAATGCAGACTTTTTGAAATTTATTGTGATACCTAGTTTGGAGCAAGTTTGGATGGTGTAGTCTCTGGCTCACAGCAGGTGATATCTGGTGGTAGCAGTAAGGAGCCAGTCATCTAGATATGGAAACACCTGGAATCCTTGCCGTCTCAGGTGAGCGGTAACTACTGCCAAACATTTAGTGAACACCCTGGGGGCTGTGGTGAGACCAAAGGGCAGAGCTCTGAACTGATAATGACTGGCTCCCAGCCAGAAGCAGAGGAATCTTCTGGAATGTTTGTCCATTTTGATATGGTAGTACGCATCCTGAAGATCTATGGAGCACATCCAATTGTCCTGACCCAGAAAAGGTAAAATGGACTGTAGGGTGACCATCCAGAACTTTGTTCTTTGAACAGACCTGTTTAGTCTGCTGAGATCCAGAATGGGTCTCCAGTCCCCTGTCTTTTTTGGTACCAAAAAGAACCTTGAGTAAATTCTGGATCCTTACTGGTCTGCTGGGACTGGCTGGATGGCTCTTTTTCCTTAGCAGTTTTGATATTTCTTGAACTGTTTGATCCCTTAGATTGGGTGGAACATCTGGAAGGGATTTGTTGGGAATGTGGGGGGGTGTAAAAGAAGGGGATTTTGTAGCCTTCGGATATGATAGACAGTATCCATTTGTCTTGTGTTATACTTTGCCAGGCTTTTGGGTACAGTGATAATCTTCCCCGACTGCCTCCGAAGGTGGACAGCCGGGCAGCACCTCAGGAATGCTAGAAGGGCTTGTCAGAGAAAGATTCTCTGTTGTCCTGATTTTGTGGACCCCCTCTGCCCCGAGGGCAGCGTCTATTGTTGTTCCCTCCTCTGCCCCTGGAGGGGAACTCTCCACGTGTGTCAGGCATGGCTCCCTGGGGTTTCCGGAACCACATCTTCCCACTCTTCTGACCCTTGGGATACGGTCTAGAAGGAGTGGAAAAACGGACTACCACAGCAGAGAGAGTCTTGCCATCCTGCTCACACCTGGTAAGGGTATCCTTCACCTGTGGTCTAAAAAGAGCAGAACCATCAAAGGAGGTGTTGGTGAAAGACACCCTGAAGGGTTCTACAAAGTTACATAACCGCATCCAAGCATGCCTCCTCAAGGCCACGCCTGTGCCTATGGCTCTACTCGCACCATCGGCTGCATAAGAGATGAGCCGCATGGAGGAGTTTACTACAGAATTAAGAGTCACCAGCTGGGAGGCAACCTTATCCTGGGTCCCTGCAGCTGATGGATCTTGAAGGGTATCTCCTAGCTCTTTAAGGAGATCTCTTTGAAGGCAGGTAAAGTGGCACAAGTAGTTCAGCGACCTCATGGAGAAGGTCGCTGAGGAAAACATCCACTTCCCATATCTGTCCATCATTCTAGATTCCTTATTAGGGGGATGGACAGATGAAGACGTTTCAGCCAACTCCTTTTTTGTGGCCGCTGCTACCACCATGGCATCAACGGGAACACCCTTCATCATAAATTGCTTGTCCTGTGGTGCAGTAATAAATTTTGTGGGTCTTCGGGGGGGTTGGTTCTACTGTGTCTGGGGCTGACCAAGCCTTCCGAGCCACAACCGACATCAGTGGATCGAAAAGCGGAGACACCCAGGAGGTGGAGGGTCAGGAACCAAACGCGTCCAGGAATACCGACTCATCCTCGAAAGGGTTAAAGGTAGTCCAGTTCCCCCTCTGCCTAGGTATCTCAAGGATGTCTGAGAAAGAGATGTCCTCAGAGGGGGATCTCGGGGACCCTTCCGAATCCTCTAAGTCGGTATCTGAAGTGACAGACTCAGGGGAGTCAACATGCTTCCTGTTGCATTTCCTCTTTCGAGGGGGCTCCTCTGAATGATCAGAGGAGGCCTCGGAAGAGGAAGATACACCCAATGGGGTGCCCTGGAGCGCTTGTTCCCCACGCTTGGGGTCTGGAGGAGGGGCAGAGGTAGACGCAGGTACCATGTGGGGAGGAGCTGATGAGGCTGATCGTGGGGCTGACTCAGAGGCCAGCACACTCCTCATGACCTCGAAGGCACCCCTTCCCGATAGCAGAGAAGGCTCCGGCTCCGAAGAGACTGGAATCCTTCCCGGCACCGAGAGAGATGGCTCCGAAGCCGATGTAGGAGCTGAACTCACCTGTGCCGAAGCTCTGGGAGGAAGAACGGGGTCGGACAAGGGTCCGATGCCACTCGCCCCTTCGGAGCGATGAGGGAGTCCCGGCGCCCAGATCCCTCCAAGAATGGCACCATGGAGGCGATTGGAGCCAACGACGGAACCGAAAGGGTAGGTATCAGTGCCGACGGTTCCACGATCCGAGCCCCAATAAGCTCCGGCTCCGAACTCAAGGGGTGAGTCGAAGGAGGAACTACTGCAGAGACAGGCGGAGCCGAACCCTGATGAGGGGGGCTGGATAACATTTTAGCCAGGGCCTGCGATTTTAGAAGCCTGCTCACCACTCTCTCCAAATCGTGGTCAGATAGTCTAGAAGACCGAGAAGAGTGGGACTGGTGACTTCACTCTGACTGTAACAGAGGCGACCCCGGAGCCAAGTGTATCGACTCTAGGGATGGAGATCTAGAGCGTTTTTGGCTCCCTGATGGTTCCGACACCAGAGTCAGGGCTGACTAGGAGACAGGTGCTTCAGTTCCAGCTGGAACCGAAGTTGAAGCAGACACCACACCCGACAACGGCTCCGAACTGGGAGCCAAAGGCTTTGTTGGCTTAGAGGGTTTCACTGGCTGGGCCTTAGCCAGTGACCCTTCACGTTTGAGCAAACCCCTAAGGATTAGCTTATTCCAATGCTCAGGACTCTTGGACTAAAGGCGTGGCACACCAAACAAGAATCCTGCAGGTGTAGGGTGCCCAAACAGTAGACACAAGAAGTGTGACCATCTGTCAGTGACATCTTCTGACAGCATAAGTCACACTTCTTGAATCCAGATACCTTCGTATCTTTAGACATTCCTGTAAAAGGAAATATCAATCACAGAGAAAAAGCAACAGAAGGGAAGTAGGCAACTAGTAAAACGCATGCACTCAACACAAGTTACCATACCCTAACAGCACACACACTCTATTATCCAAGAAAAGGTAAATAAACCTACTGATCTACAACAATTTCTAATAAAAAAAACCTACTAAATAAAAATGTAAGAACAAGGATTAGCCTCTAACTAAAAATGGCTACCTTGAAGAAAACAAAAGGGGGAGGGGGGAGGGGAAAACTCTCTAACAAGAAAACGAGTTTCCAAGGGAAGGAGACTAAATTACAAATAGATAACTATAACTACTATAACTACTATAACTATTCTAAACACCAACTACAATATAAATTTTTATATATACTAACAATAAAATAGAAAAATATGACCTGAGCCAGCAAAAGTAACCTTGCAGCAGAAGCGGCAAACGAAATCTGGGTATCTAGCACCAAGCATCATGGGATATAGGGGGGCCTCAAGCCAGTAAGCAGCTCGAGCTTTTGAAGATGGCCGAGTCGGAGCTGAGGATCATCTCCGAACCCAACCAGCAAGAATGAAGGCGAGATAGACAACTTAACATGCTATTTTACCTATTATTATGGTGTTTATTAAATGTGCTTTCTTTTACATGAAAAATGCTATATTTTCCAGAATGTGATCATGTCTTTGATTCCTTTAATAACTTTATCCTAATGTTCATGTCTGTATTCTGTCCTTCCAAATACTATTCCTAAAATATCTATACTTTTTTTACTCTTTTTTTATTTTTTGCTCTGTTTCAGTGGTATTTAACAATCCTGTGTAGCTCTTGGGTTGTAGTTGTTAACAGAATTCTACAATAGCTGTTTTTTATGTTTTGTGAACATATCTCATACTTAAGTTCCAAGGTTTCTTTACTTTTATTTACTCGTGTTTTGTTTCAGTCTCCATTTTTTTCCTCCCATCTTCCCCTTGATGGCTTTTGAGTTGCCCATATCTACTATAAATTTGATATTGAACACTCCTCCCAGTCCCATTGCATCAGCTCATTCTATTTTGCAAAGTGTGATCATTTTGGGGAGCCCCACCCCCCCCCTTAGTTTCGTAACCTTGAATTATCTTCTGTTTCTTCCCTTCCTACTTAACAAAAAAAAAACTTTATTCAGCTGTTTTTGTGTATCTTCCTACTTTATTACTTTATTCTGCTTTTACTGCTTGTTCTTATATCATTCAGTTGCATTTATTCTGCTGCATTTATTACTGCTTGTTAGTAGCCTGATTAAATTGTAATTGTTACTCCGTGTGTCCTACTTTTGGTTAAAGGACTTGGGCTTCAGGCCAGTTATTTCACATTAAGGTTTGAGGTCTGCACTCTTGTGGGAGGACAGGGTAGCCTCTGTCCTTCTGAGCTGGGAATTGCTGGGTGATGGCCTATTGTACTTGTTGTTCTAAGTGTCTTTGCTCCACTTTAAGCATGTGGGTTCCAAACCAGTTATTTTGCATTAGGAAGATTTGTGGTCTAGACTCTTGTGGTGGGAGAGTATAGCCTACACCCTTCTAAGCTGGGAATTGCTGATTGAAGGCTCATTTTATCTATTAGTCTGTAAGTGTCGTAGTTCTGGTTTTAGCACTTGGGCTCCAAACCAGCTACTTTACATGGGAAGGGTTGTGGTATGGGCTCTTGAGGCAGGAGAGTATAGCCTACACCCTTCGAAGCTGGGAATTGTTGGTTGAAGGCTCTTTGTGTCTGTTGTTATAACAGTGTCTTTGTTCTGGTTTAAGCACCTAGGCTCCAAATGAGTTACTTTACATTGGGAGGGTTGGGGTCTAGACTCTTGTGGCAGGTAAGTGTGGCTTACATCCTTCTAAGCTGGAAATTTCTGGTGAAGGCTTATTGTGCCTGTTACTTTAAGTGCATTTATTCTGATGTAAGCACTTAGTTTCCAAACCAATTACTCTACATTAGGAGGATTTGTGATCTAAACTCTTTTGGCAGGACAGGATAGCCTACACCCTTCTGACTGGAAATTGTTGGTTGTAGGCCTGTTTTGTCTGTTATTCTAAAGTGTTTTAATTCCAGCTTAAGCACTTGTGCTCCAAAACCAGTTGTTTTACATTAAGAAGGTCTGTGGTCTAGACTCTTGTGGCAGGACAGTGTGGCCTACACCCTTCTATGCTGGGAATTGCTGGTGCTGTATTATTTAAACTGCCTTCTGCTGTTGTGACTGTGATTTTATGCACTTTGAATTTCTAGTACTTCTGCATTTTATGGCAGAGGTTAGATTCAGACTCACTGAACCTGGACTGTTTGGTATCACTTGAGCACTAAAACCAGCTCTACACTGAGATACTGAAATATCTGAGGCATCTGTTGCTTCCAACTAACTATAAATGCCAATTTTTGCTCTAATATTGCACTTTTAATGTGTATTTGCATCCCACTGTCTGTTTGAATTGTCTGAACTATTTTTGGTCACACTTTACTGTACACTGTACTAGGTCAGCTGTAGCACTGCCCAGTTCTAAGTTTGCTATTTCAGAGTCTGTTTTGTAATGTCTGAGAATCAACTTTAAGCCACCTTTGTTGGATAAGGCCCTTCTGCACCCTCGTGTGAGGAGAGTGCTGTCTGGGTCCCAACTAATCAAGGATGATTGTACTAGAGTTCAGAGAGAGCATTCTTATTGGCTAGTTTCAGTTAAAAAAGGGCATTTTCTTGTTTTATTTAAGCCCTGCATTTTCACTTGTTTGCATGTAGTACTCCATCATGCATTGCCAAGTGGTGGTGGTTACTGTTGGTGGTTATAGATGCAAGCATTTTGTTTGTTAAATTTTCCCTTGGGACTTTGCTTGTGGTCTACTATCAGTTGGAACACTAAACCTAGCCTCTGAGGTATCAACACACCTCTCACTCACTAGCCACTCCTAAGTGTGACCTCTTTTCCCGATCATATAAATTTACCTACCACTATGGACAGACAATTTCCCACAGTTTCTGCAGCCAGCTTGAACAACATTGGCATCCTAAGGCAGTGTAACAACTGTCTCATGTTCACTGAGAATCCTCTACTCCTTGTCCACTCAAACAAAACTTGTGAGAGATGCAGCTATATTAAGAACCTTGAATCCATGCTCTCTCACACACAAGTCAGTACATATGACAATGAGCAGGTTGTCAGCATGAACACCTCACCTCATGTCCTACTCTACCTAAACCCACATCACACAAACCTACATATGCAGAGGCCCTCATTAGAAGCATACCTAAATGCCGGAGACCTCCCAAACACAAGCACAAACATGCTACACATAATACTTCCTCTTCAGAATACATAACACATAATAGCTCATGCACCAGTGTCTCACCAGTCAAACCCTTAAGGCAAAACATAAAATCAAACATATTAGTCATAGGCGATTCTATTGTGAGGTACAGTGATGTCCTTCTTACCAAGATGGATATGGAAAAGGTCATGGTCAGCTGTTTGTCAGGTGCTAGGGTACTCCATATCACACATGCACTCAAGTCTCTCAACAACAGGTATTGTTATGACTCCATCATAGTCCATGTTGGTGCAAATGACTTGAGATGTACCTCTCTGGACTACATGAAGAGCGACATAACTGAGCTCTCGGACTATGTGTCTCAGGCAGGTATGTCCCTAGCCTTAGGGAGCATTTTACCTTCACCTAGGATGATGCCTCAGTACAAACAGAAAGTGATTGACTTCAATAATTGGCTTAGCTTCAGGTGTCATTCTAAGGGATCCACTATCTGTCAGCTTGGGATGACATGATCAACAGACCTCAATGCTTTGCAGAGATGGTCTTCATCTGTCACCCCTGGGATTTCGGCTACTGGCTAAAGCTCTTGCCACCCCCATAGTGCCTTTTTAGGCAATGTCTCAAGAACAAAACTCCAAATGTAAAAACTCCATCTAAAAACAACCTCAAGATTATGTTGCTAAATGCTAGGAGTCTCAACACAAAAGTGCACTCACTGGAAGATGTCCTCACCTTGGTAGATGCAGACATTTGTGCAGTCACTGAGACTGGGTGCAAGGTTGTGGAGAGTACCCCAGCCATACCGGGTTACACCTCCTTCAACATGTTCAGAACTTAAACTGAAGATATGAAAACTAAAGGAGGCAGTGTATCAATATTCATTAAAGATAAATACATCTCCAGATTGGTTAAACATTATGACTCCCTGGAGACGCTTTAGGTGCAGTTAACTGTTAGACACCTATTCAAGTAATTGTCAGCTACAGGACTCCCTCCATGAATCAAGACACCCACTCTGCCTATTTGGACCTACTTGAGTCTATCAAGATATATCTAAAAACTATGGTTTTGGGTGACTTTAACTACCCATCCTTTGCCTGGGTAAATTACTCATGCTCAAACTCACTTGCTTAAAGGTTCCTTGACTTTGTTAACGCCAATGCCCTGGACCAGCTAGCTGACACCACCACAAGGAGTGCCAACATCCTGGATTTGGGGCACATCAATATGGGGGACTGCTGTAGCACCCACACTGTGAGATCCTCCCTGGTGAGATCTGACCACAAATCTGCCTCATTTGAAGTAACTATCACACCTAACCCCCCCCCCCCCCCCCAGCAGCAACTAAACTAAAAAACTTCTCCAAAGCAGATTATAACCTCTTACGGGATGGTATAAATAGCTTCACTGCACCTCCTCCCTCAGATGAAACTGGCAAGTATGCTGAGCTTTACACTAATGCTTTATACAAACACCTGTATAACTGCATTGACTCGACTGTACCTGATAAGACCAAAACAAGCTACTCAAGGAAGAGCAAACCTGCCTGGTGGACAATTGCCATTAACAGACTTTACAATAATAATAAGAAATTGTTATCTACGAGTAATAGGGACCGAGACCTCCTAAAGTGGGAGCACTATCTCCTCAGCTTAAACAAGCAAATAAGACTTCCTGTGAAATCCTCCAAAGCAAACTATGAGTCCAAATTAGTTTCCTCAAGAAAGGACAACCACAAGGCATGCTATAATTGCATCTGTAACCTAAAAATAAATACCCAGATTTGTGCAGAACTGTTAGTTAACAGTACCACATATACTGAACCTGTGGACATAGCTAACCTGTTGGGTGACAGGTTCTGTGAAAACTTCACTCCTCTGTCCCAGCCAAACATACCTCATGACATTCCTGCCACATGTCCCCTACCTTGTATCTCTAAAGAGCAGGTTGTAAGTGCCCTCTCTAAGGCCAAAAATACTGCATCTATGGGACTTGATAACATTCCAGGCTGCTTCCTACATGGGCTCCAACATGAATTAGCAACACCATTGGGTACTCTTTTCTATCATAGTCCAAGGACCCGCTTCATACCAGCTAAAAGGAAAACAGACACCATTATTTCCTTGCATAAAGGTGGTGCTTCCACTGACTCCGGGAACTATAGATCTATTAGCCTGACTAGTCTTATCTTCAAGGTCATGGAGCAAATCATCATGGACCTTATCAACAAAGATATAGGTAATTGCCAAACACTTGTCCCTACTCAGTTTGGATTTGTCAAAGGGAGATCATGAATGTAAAACTAGGTGGACTTCTTTGAGACAGTCACCAAGGCCCTGGATGAGGAGAAATCTGTACAGACAGCCTACCTGGACTTAGCCAAGGCATTTGACACTATCCTCAACTCAGGCATCATTGACAAACTCACCCAACTAGGCCTCAACCCTTATATCATTAGATGGGTTGCTAACTGGCTCACCGATAGAACTCATATAGTCAAAATAGGGGAATTCATCTCCAACAGCAGACCTGAAACTAGTGATGTTCCACAAGGATCAGCCCTGGGACCTCTACTATTTGGAAGGGTCTTACACAAACAAATGATTGGTGCCAAAGTCATGGCCTTAAACTCAATGCAAAAAAATTATCATTCCTTTCAGTAAAAGCAATGTTCCTGCCAACTACCACATCAATAGCAATACCTTAAGTACACACTCAGTGGTGAGAGACCTAGGCACCTAGGTTGACAGCAACCTTACTTTTGACCACCATGTCTCCTCCACAGTAGTAAGAAGGGCATTCTATATTGCTCGTCTCATAAGTAAGGACATTGCCTTCAGAAAAAAAAGTTATAACTTCCCTGTATTCTTCCCAAATCAGGCCAGTAATTGAGTGCAATGTCACCTTTGGTGTGTACCTTTCTAAGCACCTGTTGCAACTGGAGAAACCTCAAAGGTTCCTCACAAGGAAAATTCAAGGTCTTCACCATCTATCCTGTGGGGATCATCTGAAATCACTGTCACTTTATTCTGTTTCATACAGACTACTCAGAGGTAATCTCTGACCCTGCGTTATTGGAAATGTTTCATATCCGAAAGTCAAATGGTACATGGGTTACTCACTCTAAAGACCTTAACCAGGTATGTGACATTAATAAAACCTGCTGGAGTGACAGATTTGTCTCCCAGAGGTTACCACACCTTTGGAACAGACTCCCACTTCACGTCACAAACAGCACCTCATTGGCTCTCTTCAAACACAATCTGGACAATTGGATGGGTGACTGTAAATTCACCCCAGGGATTCCACCTGTGTCCCTCTTGGACAGGGGCAATAGGTGCTGATCATGGAAACAAGAGTAAGAACATGGCTAGGCTTATAAGGACCCTCAGGCCATTAGCCTAGCAACATCCTATAACCTAATACTCTTTTTATTATATTCCACACCTCTTATAATACCTTCATACCCAAATCCTTTGCTTTTCTCTTTATTTATTTATACTTAAACCAATTTTCTTCAACCATGTACTCAATTTCCGTTCATTTGTTTTCCATCCAGACTTTATTTTTTGCTATTACTACAATATCATCAGCTTAAGTATACATTATTGGTAACTGTATCCCCTCCATCATTCTATATCCTCCCTTACTTTATATTTTATTAATTTCCATTACTGCTGTTTTCATAATTATAGCAAAGATCATACTCCTTGCAGGGCATCCTTGTTTTATACCACACTCTATTTTCAAATCTTCCCAAATCCAACTACTTACGTTCAACTTCAAATAATTATTTTCATATATTGATTTAATTTACTTGTAATATTTGTTCATTTATGTTATATGCTAGTAAAATTCCCCATAATGCTTTATACTGAATATTATCATAGGCCTTACTGACATCACCTATCATGATTTTTGTTTCCATTTTTTTTATTAATAATATCTTCAATTACTTCCCTTATTATCCACAATAGGTCTTGACTCCATTTTCCTTTTCTCTCAAACAAATTTAATCTTTCTGTTTTACATTGTAGTCTTTTAGTTACTATTCTTATGAAAATGTTATAATCTGTGTTATTCAGTGTAATTGGTCTCCAATTTTTATTTCATCTTTATCTCCTTTCTTTAATATAAATTTTATCATACCTGTACAAATTTATTTGTACTTAATTCCTCTTTCTAGCTACTCATTTATTACTTCTAAAAACACCATTTTTTGTCATTCATACATTTCTTTATACATACTATATTCAATTCTGTCCAAACCTGTAGATGAATTAACATTAATAGCTTTCAAGATCTCATTTAACTCATTTATATTTATTTTTCTCTCTAAATATTCATTATCTTCCTTATTTAATTTTCACCATTATATATTTGTTCTATGTTAATGCCGCGGTGGTGGTGCTGCGGTAGCGTTGTCGCCTCACAGTAAGACGCTGTCCAGTTCGATTCTCAGCTAGAGCGTCTTCTCTGTGGAGACATGTGTGAATGGGCGTACCTTCGTTGAAGGTTGTGCGTCAGGCCTGGCAAGCCAGTATGTAAAAATCAACTGCCGATCATTAGCGGACCGGAGTTCCGCTGTGGCGACCCCTAACCGGGAAAAGCCGAAAGACACAAACAAGCAATATATTTGTTCTATGTTAACTTCTTTTTTACTATATAAATCTAATACATATTCTTTAATTATTTGATATTATTTGATACCACACTCTATTTTCAAATTTTTTTTTTAACTTGTTTCCCTTCTTTATTTTTTTAATTCTCTTATCTTTCCACTTTTTACTATTTTACATAAGTATGGTGCTACTACTTCTTTTTTCCTTGTATGCAATCATTTTGCTTATATAAAAATTTATTACCCTTATCCTGATTTCTTCTATATAATTCTTTTTCTTTTTCACAAAATGATTTTTTTCTTCTCTATCGAGTCTTTAAATATTTTTTGACTTAACATTTTGTATTCCATTTTTTCTTTTTCCTTTTCTTTTCTGTATAGTCTAAAAATATTTTTTGTATTTCTTTTTTAACTGAATTCACTATATTGTCCAATTTTCATAAAAATCTCTCATACTGATACGTTGTTGTCATAATTCTATAATTTCTTTTCCTTCTCCTGAATCTAACCCTTTTTCATTTACTCTTTTTATGCCTTTTCCTGTTTTAGTATATTCCTCATTTTCATGAATTCTTATCCAAATTTCCACATGATCAGAGAACCCATTATATTTAATTCCTTTATGTGTAATTTGTAGGCCTTCTGATATCAAAATCAATCGATTTCTGTCTTAATTTCATTTCTTTTGTAAGTCCAGTGTTTATTTTCCATATTTTTAATTTTCCACCTTTCATAATTTCAGTAATCATTTTAACATCACAACTATGCATCTGATGTTGTTAATCTTCTTTCCATTCATCACTGATGGGTTCAGTTCCGAGCCCTTAAAACCAAGTCAGCCTTTTTACCAAGCTCATGCCAGCCAAAAAAAACTCTCAAGCTAAGTCTCTACCCAGAATGCCCTTCTCCCTGTTACCCCAGATCTAGTTTGCCACGTAGCCATAAAGCCGCATTTCAGCCGAGCTCTCAGCTAAGTGGAACTTTATTTGATATTTGTGTAAAATATTTTTGATATCTTCATATTTTATTGAGCAAATAGTATTTCTGGTGTGTTTTCTTCTGTCTGACCTTGTTTTTTTCCTCTCTACTCTACACATTGTTACCGTTGGTAAACTTTCAAGTACCATTGTTGGTACGGCCTTTCCTCCCTTACCCTTGTGGTATTCCTTCAATACCATAGCTGGTATTGTCTTTCCTGTGTAACCTATTAGCTTTGGTTTTTAGTGAGGTGTTTTCTTTTTTCTCTACGTATCACTGTATTGCTATTATTGTGACTTCTTTGAACGGTGTTTGATTTTTGTTCTAATTGGATTATACTTTTGGCCTGTCATGTCCATCAAGATGTCAGATAAGAAGGGTACTTCAGGTTTTAAGTATTGTGCTTCATGTAATGGCAAATTACCTAATAGTAATTCTCATGATGACTGTGTATACTGTTTGGGAGTGCCCCACCTTTCGGTGCACCCTTCGTGTAACATTTGTCAGAGTTTCAGTCAACACACTCTTAATGAGCAGAAAAATAAACTGATTCTGAAAGGGTTACTCAAGTCTCCCTCTTCAGAGGCCATTTCTGTGATGGAGGTCTCAACCCCTCCTACTAAAGACAAAAAGAGGTCACACTATGTTCCCTCCTCACAATCGGGTGATCAGGGCAAGCATGTAAAATCAAAGGTTCCAAAGCTGTCTTCTGAGCATAAATCTGCTTCTATGGCTCCATCATCCTTGGCTCTGAGCATCTCAAAACCTTTGATACTGGCGCCAGTTTCAGCACCTGTTTGCCTCCGGCACCGACTATAGACCTTACTATGGCTATTTTGACTTTGGCACCTGTGGCCACTTCGGCTCAGGGCACACCTTCGACTACTTCCTTAGTTACCATTTTGGAACCGACCATTTTGGCTCCGAGTGCCACTTCGACACCGACCGTTGTACCGACTTCACTGAATTTGACTCCTTTACTTCCGGTCTCAAAACTATAGACTTCGGTGCCAGCAAGCCTTGCAGCACAGACCTGATACTCCCCTTCTGTAGATCCATTTCTGGGCCAAGCGAATAGCCCCTTCACTGAACGTCCTGACTCTCCATCCAAAGTATCCACTAGATCCACCAGGAGCCTGTTGGAACATGATGTGGTGCATCTTGTGGACCAGCTGTTGTTAACCAAGGGGATTTTCACACTTTCTAAGACCCATCCACCTGCAGGACTTGAGTTGACTTATCCATGAACTCCATCTTACACTCCTCCTTCAACCATCTCGGTTCCGAAGCCTTCTGCTCCGACATCCTTCTTGGAACCCATCACCTTGATGCCTACAGTGCATCTCACTCTGGCTTCGAGTTTGCCCCCTTTGGTCTTCGGTTCCTGTGGAACCGGTCATTCCTCAATCTGGGGATTGGGAGACGGGTGCTTTTTTCCGGGGCACAGAGCCGTCTTTCTCCTTGGTTCCATCCTCAGTGCCAATAGCCATTTCCGTACCAATCTTGCTTGAGGCTCCAACCATGGGTTTCAGGTTTGTCGAAGCGGGGTGTGACCCCAGTCCAGAGGTTGTCTTTCTCGGTTCTGTGCTCCCATCCCTCTTTGGGTGGGCCTGCCTTCTGCACAATGGAGAGGGCTCTTGCTTCTGCAGCACTTTTCTGATGTTGGAACCCAGTTTTGGAATCGATATCCAACTCGTCCATGAGGTTGCTTTCACATACGACTGAAAGGGTGGCTAGAGCAGCGGGTTCAGGCATTGTTATAAGGCATCATGCCTGGATGCACATTTGTGACCTCACGGACCACTTCAAGTCTTCCTTTCTGAATGCTCCCATCGAAGCTTTATCCCTTTTTGATTCCAAAGTGAAGGACATGCTAGCCAAGTGCGAGCAAGATGGAAAGATCCTGTTTGCTGTAGGCCTACAGTTTTCCAATCCTCAATGTACCTTCTCCAGGAATCAGAGTAGTGGAAAAATGTGGCACAAAAAAATCTCAGGGTCCTTTCCATGCCGCATATGGTGAAGATACCCCCAGAGGCAGAGGGGGTAACAACTCTGGAAGACGCCCCTATAGAGGCAGAGGGGGTCCTTGTAACCAAGGCTCCAGGGATTCCTTCTCAGCCTTACCAGCACTCCTGAGGAGCAGCCTGATTGATTACCTCTGGAAGCAGTCGGGGGTCATTTCTCTCTGCACTAAGCTACCTGGCAATCTATTGCCACTGATCGTTGGGTGCAGAGTATCATCACCAGATTGTACACCATTCCCCTTTCTTGTCAACCATACCTTCCAAGAAAACTTCCCAATGTTCCACTCAGTCAAAGGGAAGAAGCAGCTTCAGAAATTATAAAGCTGTCTCAAAAAAGAGTCATCCAATCAGTCCCACCAGACCAGTGTGGATCTGGATTTTACTCGATTCTTTTAGATGCCAAAAAAGACAGAGGACTGGAGATCCATTTTGGATCTCAGCAGCTTAAACAAGTCTGTCACCCCAACCAAATTCCAGATGGTCACAGTTCAGTCCATTCTTCCCTTTTTTAAGAGAAGGTGATTGGATGTGCTCAATAGATCTCCGGGATGCATATTACCATATCAAGATGGACAAATGCTCCAGGAGTCTGCTTTGCTTCTGGCTAGGGGCCAGTTATTATCAAGTTTGTGCCCTGCCGTTCGATCTCTCTACAGTCCCCAGAGTGTTCACGAAATGCATGGCAGTGATCACAGCTCACTTGAGATTACAAGGATTCCGGGTGTTTCCATATCTGGACGACTGATTCCTCACCACCCCCACCGAGCATCTTCTTGTAACAGCACTGCATCATACTCTCTCTCTGGCAAAAATGTTGGGAATAATGATACATTGGGAGAAATCAAACCTTACTCCTACACAACAAATATAGTTCACTGGAGCAGTGTTCAATACTCAGTCTTGTCTAGTATCACTCCCAATTCACAGACTCCACCGATTGGGGCTCTCTCAAACAAAAGTCTCAGCAAGAGAAGTTCTTCAGGCCCTAGTCTCTATGGCAGCTTCAATCCCAATAGTACCTCTAGAAAGCTACATATGCGGATCCTGCAATGGCTCCTTCTTTGTCAATGGTGCCCAAACTATCACCCCCTCTGTTATCAGATTCGAATAACCAACTCCTGCAAACAGGACCTTTTTTGGTGGATGAGGCCAGACGTAGAACTTTGGAGTCGCCCATTTCAAACCCTTAGCCCTGAACCATTGTGACCACGGATGCTTCCCTGATTGGGTGGGGGTGGGGCCATTTCCAGGGAAAGACAGTCCAAGGCACATGGTCCACCTCAGAGGCCCACCTGCATATCAATGTTCTAGAACTGAGAGCTGTGCTGTTAGCGTTCCAGGCTTTTCATTCAGCTCTCCCTTCCGGCACAACTGCAATTCAATCAGACAATATGTCAGTGGTGTGGTATATCAACAAGCAAGGATGAACCAAGTCCTACCCCCTATGTCGAGAAGCCATGAGAATTTGGCAGTAGGTGATAGCTTCCAACCGCTTTCTGATAGCAATGCATATCCCGGGGAGCTCCAACATGATTGCGGACAAACTGAGTGGATGCATCCTCATGCCTCATGAGTGGTCTTTCAACCCCGAGGTGGTAACAGAAATCTTCAGTCACTGGGGCCAACCTTGCTGTGATCTTTTTGCCTCCCCATCGAACAACAAATGCAGCAGCTATTTTGCAGTGGGTGATAGCTTCCAACCGCTTTTTGATTGCAATGCATATCCTGGGGAGCTCCAACATGATTGCGGACAAACTGAGTGGATCCATCCTCATGCCTCATGAGTGGTCTCGCATCCCCGAGGTGGCAACAGAAATCTTCAGTCACTGGGGCCAGCCTTGCTATGATCTTTTTGCCTCCCCATCGCACAACAAATGCAACAGCAGCTATTTTGCCCTACTTCTCCCGGAGGGGAAGTCATCGAGGGACACTCTAATCCATGATTGGCCCACAGGACTTCTTTATGCTTATCCTCCCATCCCCGTGATTCCTCAAATTCTAAAGAAAGCTCATTGGTTGAGATGCAAGGTGATCCTCATAGCTCCATTCTGGCCTCGACAAGTCTGGTTCCCCTTTCTTCGGCCTCACCTAGTATACCCGCCGTGGATTCTGGACCCACTACCAGATCTGATTACTCACCCCCAAGGGTTGAGTCACCCAAATCTGTCCAGTCTCAAGCTGACAGCTTGGTTTCTCTACTTCTGTTAGTCACCAGGCAAGCTAATCTCTCCTTGCCTTTTGGAGACATCATTCTGGCCTCTCATAAACCATCCACCAGAAGACTATATCAGGATAAATGTAAAAGGTTCTCCATCTGGTCCAAGTATAACATGTTAGACCCGTATTCAGCTCCAGTAACTGCAGTGGTTCAATACTTGGCTATGTTTTTTGATAATGGAGCCTCTGCCTCTACCATACAAGTACATCTAGCGGCAATTTCTAATTTCCACAATGGTATAGATGGCACCCCTCTTATCTCTTTATACCTATGCAAGGCCTTCCTCAAGGGGACCTCTCAGATCAGGCCTCCTGTCAGACAGCCCGTGGAACCATGGAGGGTCTATATTACGTTATTGAACATTTACATGTACGGACGTCATATGGTCGACACCATATGATCGAACATGTAAATGTTTGAACGTTTCAACAGAGATCTCCTTACAGTGCAGAAATGGAATTTTCCATTGTCTGCACTGTGGTGTGATCTTGGAGTTGGTATATTTAAGGAGTGGGTGGTGAGGGGGAGTGCAGCCCCCCACGTAAGGGTGCAGGGGGCTTGCCCCCCCTGCTTAACTTTTCAGGTAGGTTATTTTTTTTTGTTTTTTTTATTTTCGAAACATATGTTGTTGACCATATGGTGTTCGAACTTTTAATTATTCGATAATCTAATATAGACCCACCATGGAACCTCACTTTAGTCCTTCAGTTTTTTACTCAAAAACCTTCTGAACCTGCTGTGAAGTGTGACCTAAAGTTTTTGTCTTGGAAATCATTGTTTTTGGTAGCCATCACATCTGCCAGAAGGGTCTCGGAGCTGCAAGTACCGTGTATCAAGAGACCTATCTGGTCTTTCATAAAGACAGAGTATCACTTCGGACGAATCCATCCTTCTTTCCCAAAGTTGTTTCTGAATTCTCCATAAACCAGACCATTGATCTACCAGTGTTCTTTCCGAATTTTCCCAATAGAGGAGAGTACTGCCTTCACTCCTTAGACGTACATAGACAACTGAGATTTTACCTAGACAGGAGCAAACCTATCCGTAAATCTGAACAGCTTTTAATCTCCTTTTTCTGGGCCCAGAATGGGAGAGACTGTTTCCAAGGATATATTATCAAAATGGCTAAGGGACTGCATACGTTTCATCTATTCCCTCAGTAATGAACCTATGACAAAAGTTAAAGCTCACTCCACTAGATCTATGGCAACATCTGTAGCTTTCCATTCTAGGGCTTCCATGGATGACATCTGCACAGCAGCTACTTGGGCTAAGCCTCAAACCTTTATCAGGCATTACAAATTGGACTTAGTCTCTAGAGGGAGAGCTGCCTTCAGCTCAAGGGTACTCAGGAATGTTCTTCCATAAGGGCCGCCCATCGACCTCAAGGTAGCTTGGGATTCTGTCCCATCAGTGATGAATGGAAAGAAGATTAACATCAGATAAAGAAGTTATGTCTTACTGTAACATTCCATCTGTGTTGTTCATCTTCTTTCATTCATCACTTCAAACCCTCCTTCACCTTCCAAAGGGATGCTTTGGGTCTACGTGGTGTCCTAGAGTATTTGCACAGAAGTGGCCTTGGCTTTACTTCTCTTTCTCTAGCAAACTTGATCTGAGGTAACAGAGAGAAGGGCATTCTGGGTAGAGACTTAGCTCGAGAGTTTTTTTGGATGGCGCAAGCTTGGTAAAAAGGCCGACTTGGTTCTGAGGGCTTGGAACTGAACCCATCAGTGATGAATGAAAGAAGATGAACAACTCTCTCTTCTATTTTTCCATAATGTCACTCCAGGATATAGCAGTTCCACATTCTGGCTCACGCTGGTCAACTAGTTTCACCAGATACTTATCCTTCAACCCTCCTGTAGAATACTGTGTGTGTGTTGTACCTTTAAGAACCATTTTAAAGTAAGCACGTGCATATAAATAGCAAGCATGTGCCAGCTTCAGTGCCATTTTGAGATTGCAGCCAGACAGTGTGCATGTATGAATGTAATAGCTAGTCTGTTTACAAGTCTATGTAAGTTAAAGTTATTAAGCCTCAATCCTGATGTGTTTGTACATAATAAAGCTGCTTGAACAGAAACCACAAACAACTCTTCTATTTTATCCTGACTGGAAGGTTGAAATAACTCATTTTTTCTGCCATTTCAATTTTTTCTGGAAATTTTATTCTGAATCCATCTCCACCACTGCATTTAGCTCCATCTCCTTCCTGATCTCCTCACCATCAGCAGACAACATTTTCTCTGCTCCCTCTTCACCTGAAAACATTTCTGGTAGTGATTCTACCATTCTGTCTTCATGTTCTACACATTTAACTTCCACATTGCTTTGGCTCTCAGCAGCCATGTTTCTCCCAGTTTCTCCTGGCTGCCTCTGTGCCTGGACAGGAAACAGGAAGTCAGGATATGTAACACCCAATCTCTTTCTCCAACTGAACAGAAGTTCCCCAATGCTTTGGTCAAATTTACCCTAGAAGTATAAATATCATCCCAGGTCTCCCCTGAAAAGGGACCACTAGCCTAGTAGGACTAACCCAGTTAACAAAGGATAAATAAAACAAATAAATTATATAACACTGTATTATTTTGTTCAATAGTTTTATCAGTATTTAAGTTTGAGTTTGATAATTTCTGATTTCTTCAGTTCATAAAAAAATCTGCTGTCATACCTTAATTCCCCTCTATTAGAACACATTTCTCCACAATTTGGAAATTACATGTTCCTGCCTTATCTGTCAGTTCAGTTTTTGTAGCTAAATTTTGTAATATCTCATCCACTAATCCTCCCTCCTGTATCTCCATAATAACAGTTTGTTCTTTATCATTAAGCTGCAGATGTTTTATTCCCATAGCACCTCTAACATCCATATCTAGACTGAAATCTCCTTATCGTGGTCTTTCTTACACATAACATGGATAGCTTGCTGTTGGCCTCCTCTCATCAAAATGATTCTTCCCTCACTTCCTTTGGCTACTCTATAGCTCCACCTACTGAAATAAGTAGAAGATGTTCATCATTAGATTACTGTTGCAGTAGACTAAGATATATGGTATAGGATAACTGGCCAGCTTTCAAAGCTTTAGGGCACCTTCCACATGGCCCTAACCATTGAGCAGCTCAAGGAAAGTGGTATAAGATCACTGATTAGATAACAAACCCTCAGAACATTCTTGTTATTGAAGTGCACTGTTCTCTGCACGGTTCAAGTGATCAGTAGTCAGCTACTGCTTCTTCAAGGTTGGGCAAATAGGTATCTCACAGGGGGAATACCTTCCATTTTATGGGTTTATATCATATGAGCGAATCACAGAAATTGCAAACGCTCATAATATCGAACATACCGGACCTCGAATTGCTTTTTCTGAGATCGTGGTACAGTGAAGAGTGGGATATTTCCCCTTTCCTCACTGTAGTGTGATCCTGGAGTTGGAATATATATTTAGCGGGGGGTGTGGGGGGCACATCCCCCCACAATAGGAAGTTCAAGATCCGGTACGTTCGATATTATGAGCATTTGCAATTTGTGCTATTTGCTTATATGATATAGACTCCCATTTTACCATTTTGTGTGTGGAAAAGTATAATGTTTCTGTCAAAAGGTATTGCTAGGGATTACGACAATTGTTTTTGATGGTGATCACTAAAATGTTCAGTTCTACGTCACCTGATCCCCAAGAAGAAAAACATTGTATGGGAGGCTTTTGCTGTGGCCACCATGGCTACCTTGGACCACTCACTTTCTTTCAATCCCATACATCCCACACTAATTATATATACAAACTCATGTAAGAACTGAGAGACAGGAATGTCCTCGGCTATCCTCTAAGGCCAAGGGAGAGAAATTTTTCAGTATTGGAGGAAGGAGCATATATTGTTTCTGAAACCACTTTGAAAAGCTTGATTACACAGAAAGAACCATTTATCAGGGTGCTCTTTTTCTGGAGATCTCCTAGAAATTGGAAACCATAACATTAAGTACTTTCCATCACATGTGCTACATTGAACAGACAAGTGGGAATGGCTAGGATTTGTTAATAATTTATTTCAAGCCTTTCAGTCTTCCCTGATTTTAAAAAGGAAAATGTTTCCGTTGTTTCTATTTCTGATTCTTAAATTGAAGGACAGAAATTAAGCTTGACTGTGTTTCTTAACTTTTTACACCAAAGAATGGGGAATCTGACTCTGAAAAAAGTTTTTCTTTAAATTCTGCATTTAAAAAATGATCCTTTTCTGATACTTTTGCCAAAATTAAGAATTTCAGTGGGAGCAAAGTGAAATACTACAATTACAGCAAAGCTAAGAATTATAACAGGTAGATTTTCCTTAACCTGCAGCTATTTCACCTGTTTTGTCAACATTAAAGGGTGCTTTTTTTGCAGCCAGCAGTTTGCCTAATGGTCAGCAATCTGTCCCCAGGAAGTCTGATAAATTATATAAGTTTCCTTAGACCCACAAATGTATTTTTCAAACCGTAGATCAGGCTCTGTAGTGATGTATCTGACAAAGCCAATTTCTACCAAACATCTTTTGGCAGCTAACCATATTCCTTCTGACAAAGACAGAAAAGCCTTTGATATATTTGGAAATAAAGTTTTTACTTATTCCACTTTAACCTTCACATTAGTGAATTTTCAGGCTCATGTGCCCAAGCTCTTACTGGCTACCTTTACGATATCAGAAAGTTAATTGCTGACTTCACTTCTTTAGAGACTAAGACATCTCTGAATTCTTTAATATATTTTGTGTCTTAGGTAACCAAACACTCTAAAATGTTCTTCTGAAAGTGCTGCTGTCCCTATAGTAGGTGAAACTGTGTCAGTGCTAAGCCTGGCTATGTTCCCAGAATTTACCAGAGGATGTCCTGAATGCCCCCTGGATAAAGGGGTCCTTAAAGATTTGATGAGGGGGAAAGATCATTCAGTGAGTTATTCAGATTTGTCAGCCCTCCATGCCAAACTACAATACTAACTTTTCTTCCAGTTCATGTTCACTTTATAGGAAACAGAATAAACAATTGCAGTAAGGCACAAACAAATACGATTTCAGGAAATAATGGCAAGGAGATTCCAAAAAGAAGAGAGGATCCTTCCAGAACCAAGAACAGTCTAAAAATGCAGACTGACTACATGCCCCCAACATATTTCCCCCTCACCACCTTGCATTCCAGTACAGCTTTCCCAAAGTCTTGGACTTCACTTCCCTCTGTTGCAACATATAACTTCAAATACTTGGGTTATCAGACTCATTCAAAAAGCTACAACTGGCAATGGGACTTCTAGCCTCCTTTTCAAGGGACTGCTCTGCATCCATCCAATCAAACCTCCTGTTTTTCTCCTATCCTATCCTAGCTCAAATGATATCTCAGGGGATTATATGGTTGTAGAAACTGTTTCCCCAGAACACATAAGGAAAATGGTCCATTCAAAAATCTTTCTGGTGTCAAAGAAGGGAGACTTGTCCTAGTTATTTCTTTTCTAAACCTTCACATCAAACTCCCAACATTCAAAATACTCACTGTATAATCTCTGTTATCTCTCATTCCACCTTTCAGTTTTCTAGTAACTCTGAATTTGAAAGATGCTTACCATCACATTCCAGTTCTCAAAGATTTCAGAAGCTTTTTTGCATTTTGCTTTGTCTGATTTACATTTTCAGTTTTTCTACTTTACCGTTTGGGTTGTCAACAGCTCCAAAAAATGTTCACAAAGTTCCTGGCTCTTCTAATAGTTCTTTGAAGATTACAAGTCATTCACATTTTCCATATTTAGATGACTGCCTTGTTTTTTCAGATTCTTTTACAGGTTGTCAAGATTCCCAGGTTTGGGTTAAAAAAAAAAAAAAAAAAACTTCTTCTCGGTCTGGACTTTCATGTGAACAAAGAGAAATCTCTCATTCCATCTCACAGGATAGTGTTTCTGGGATGTCTCTATCCTAATCCCTCATGATGGCTTTGACAACATGAAATGTTACAAGGAACAGTTTCTGACATTTTCCAACAGACTCTGGCATCTGCCAGGGAATATCTCAGGATTCTAGGTTTCCTGGTCTCTTCAGTTCTCATGCTTCCTTTGACCGGACATCACGTGGGGAAAATTCATTGGTTCATCAAATCAGTTTGGACCCAACACCAGCACTCCCAGTCTTTTTAGATCCCAGTGCTAGGGTTGTATAAGGGGAGTAACTCTGACAGGCAAATTAGCTGTCTCTCAACCAAGATATAACTTTTTCTCCTCCATTCAAAACTCAGTTATTAACCACAAATGCCTGAGATATTGCTTGGGAAACTTTGTCTGAGGGGTTGACGTTTAGGGCCTATGGAACAAACAGGATAAATTAAAGCACATAAATGTGAAAGAAATGATGGCTCTAAAACATGCTCTTAAATCTCTGGACACCCTTTGGATTCCAGACCCTCTACTAGTAATCACAGACAACACCAGAGTGATGTGGTACATAAAAGAATGGTGGTGGGGGGGGCAGATCCTATTCCTTTTGTAGTTTAGCAATGGTATCCGGGGAACTAGCAACTCAACGCAATGTTGCCTGTCTATGCTATTTACATTCCATCAGAGCAGAATATTATAGCCCAGTAATCTGAGTAGGACCAAAACAGACTTTCAGAAATGGAAGTTACACCCAGGGGTTTTCTGGGAATTTACCAAGCTGTGGGAAACACCTCAAGTAAATCTGTTCACCTCTAGTCACAACAGGCAGTTAAACAAATTCTGCTCTAAGACTCCTTGCACAAAGGCTAGGAAGAAAAATGTCTTTTCATTCTCATGGATGGGGATTTTCTTGTATACCTGTCAACCCATTCCTATGATAACAAGTGTTCTTCTAAATGTTCAGAAGGACTCTCTAAGGGTGATACTAGTACCACCCTCATGGCCCAGGCAACAGTGTTTCTTCCTTCTTCTCAAACTGGCCAAGGGCAATTACCATCAGCTTTTTCATAGGATGAATTTACTCATAAAGGAAGGGGGATGTCTGATACACCCCAACTTCAATTTCTGCAACTCACTGTCTGGATGACAGAAACCTTTTAAGCACCCATTTCTGAGGATGTGCAGTAGGTATTAAAGGAGGCTAAAAAACTTGCTACTAGAAAATCATATTTGGCTAAGCAGAAAAGATTTTCTAGATGGTGTAAAAAAAAGAACCAAGATCCTCTTAAAGCGAAGACACTTCTTCTGCAGTATTTGCACAAGTTATTATCCTCTGGCCTTTCTTAATCATCAAGCAAAAATCATCTGTCAGCTATCTCTGCTTGCCTACCAATGGATCCCCCTTTCTACCCTGCTTCCTGGCAAACAGTCTTTGAAAGGGGTTTTACATATCCATCCATCTGGAAGACAGGTGGCTCGTTTATTGAATCTGAATTTTAATACTGTTTCCTTTTGAACCTTCTCATGGGACTGATTTCAAGTTTTTATCTTGGACAACACTGTTACTCATTAGTCTGATTTCTGCAAGAAGAGTATCTAAGTAGAGGCTTTTATGGTGATTCAACTCTATTTTATTTTTCAAAAAGATGCCAAAGCTGGTTTCACGCTTTACATTAGACCAATATATTACTCTTCCTTCTTTCTTTGGTGATCACAAAAAAAAAAGAAAAAATTTCTCTATAATCTGGATGCCGACAGGCAGCTCAAATATGCTTGGGCAGAACAAAACCCTTAAGGAAATCTGATCAGCTGTTTGTCTCTTATGAAGATAAGAAAAAAGGACAACCATTGTTAAAGCAGAAAAATTCTAAATGGTTGTCTCATGCTATTGCTTTTTGTTACTCTCACTATAACAAGACACTCCCCAGCAAGGCCAGGACCCACTCTACCAGAGTTTTAGCTACTTTTGTGGCTTCATGGAAAGTGGCCGACTCTAGGGACATACTAGAGACAGCAACCTGGTCATTTATGCACACCTTTACCAAGCATTACAAATCATACCCTTTTTCTAGGTCCACAGCAGGCTTGGCCCCTGGACTATGATACTTCTTCTTCCTCCTCCCTTTTGTTCTAAGATCGGGTTTTCAATCTGTATAGTAGGCTATTTAATTGTGATATAATGAATGACACAGTGTAAGTGTGTAAGTAAACTTACCATAGCACTAAGTGTTCAAATAGGTCACTGTTGCAGTAAGAGCACCCTCCACCTCCCCCTTTGTTTATTATGTTTTATGCCAGGATGTGGATATTTTTCCCTTTCTCCTAACATATACTTATCTGGTAGGGCTCTAACTTTCCTTACTCTGAGGCAAGAAAGCTCTGAAGGTTTGGTAACCTAACCACTGACTTTAAACCACTTTTCCTGAGATGTTTGGCAATTAGGGTGTGTGTTAGGTGTCCTAAAACGTTGTAAATTGTCCAATTGTCCTGTCCTTGGCAGTGTACAACCCATACAGCTTAGGCTATTACAACAGTGATCTACTTGAGCATCTACTGCTATGGTAAGTTTATTTACACAGTTGTACTTTCCCTGGTGTCCTGGCCAAATTTTCCTTAGTCAGCATGAATACCACATTGGAACTACTCGGTAAAGAGGCTTCTGGCCTAGTCAGACTAACCCAATCAACAAAGGGTAAATAAAATACATAATAAATAAACAGGTAAAGGGGTGAAAAGGAAGAACTGGGTCTCTAGCAAGAGTGGTAGATATGGTTGTGTGATGGTAAGGCCAAAGGTTTTATACTTACTTTCTCTAATTATGATGATCTTGATTTGAAAAGGCTGAAAACACAATACATAATTTGTGTATATAATACGCTCTGGAGGATGAATCCTAGAAAAGGAAGGCAAGGAATGTGCAGCAGGAGGAAAGGGGTCATTGGGAATACGTGAAGTCCAGTCATATTCACTAACATATAATGTATGGCAATGGACTTGTGATCAATGACAGAGCAGTAAAGAGTGGAGGAAGATTTGGAAAGAGGGTACTAGGCAGACGGGGAGAAGAACTTTTTTTTTTAAGGACTGGACAGTGGAGAGGATAGGGAATGGCAGAGTGAAAGAAGAAATATGAGACAGTCTGAGTATCAAAACAGGGAGCACACCAGTAAAAATTAAGGAAAGGAATATTAGGAATATAATAAGATGGAGATTAATCCATTTAAAAGAATACATGAAGAGAGAGAACAATGGAGCTACCAGATAAAAGAAGAGGCTTTTATGGAATGGGAGAAGAAAGGGCTGGGAAGGGATAAGATGCAGAAGAAATAATATCAGTTGAGAAAAGTAGTGTATGATAAAGGCTGGGAGAAACTAAATGAGCAGAAGATGTAATTCCAGTTAATTAAAACAGAGGGTGATAAATGGTTGGGGACTACTATATAAACATTTAGTGGAAAGATGGAAGATGAAAAAAAAGAAGTTTAGATATTTGTAGAAAAAGGTGAAAAGTAGTTGGGGTCAGGGAGACTGGAATGTGATAATAAAGATGTTACACTTAGGCCATTCAGTTCAATGCTGAATCAGAAGATGAGAATAATCTGAAATATTGTGATAATAGGTCTTGAAAGGAGATGATAAAACATTTGAGCTGAGGAGGGAAAGAGGTAGGTATAAATCACATATTTTAGGAAAATGAGAAGGCAAAAAAATGGGAAAAAATGGTAGAAGAATAGAGTAGGTGTGAGAAAAATTAAATTGGAGGAAGATGGTGGTTATTATGTCTCTTAGACGTAGATGAAAATAGAGGACATGGGATGAAGAAGCATCAAGTAATGTTAGCTTTTTCCCACATCGACCAAAGGGAAACTTGAAAAAATGAACAGAAATCTGACCTGGAACATAATGAAACACTATAGTTAGAAACAGACCCCCAGTCACTTCGTTCTCAGTATCTTGTTACACATATCAACCACCTTTTCTCCTCTGCCCGCAGGCATCCTGTTATCAGTGACTACTACTCTTACATCCTGCCTCTCTTCCTTCCTACCTCTGCATATTGTCCACCTTTCTCTGACCATCAGACTTACCTGTTGTGTTTCTCTCACTTTGCTGACTGTCTTCCTCCACATTCTGCTCTATTATCTCTGCCCACTCCGTCCGCCCTGTGGGCTCACTCCGCTCCCCTACCCTACCCCCAATTTCCACCCACCCCCAAATACTCCTACTTTTATAACCCTAGAAACCACACCCCTACTCAATTGACACCAATTACACAAACCCTAATTACAACACCCCTCCCCTTTAATACACCTCACCTTTCAATTACAACACTCTCTTCCACCTTTAACTCATTACAACTTACTATACTTCTCAAACTCTATCTGACCTACCATTCTTCATACTCCATCTATAACCTCACTTCCCAAATATCTATATAACAGTCAATCCTTCTCAAAACCAAATACTATTCTTCCTAGTACTCTTAAGTCCTCTTATTACATCCTATTTCCTAACCTACTATGAACAACCCATACACTCCATCTCTATATTTCCCTCTTTTCAAACGTCATCATCTATAACACCTTCACCTTTGACATTCCAAAACTCCATCTATAAATCCAACTACTCTCCAGCTAAATTTCACAGACTAACTCATATTATTTTATAACCAGAAAACAAAGAAACTTGCCTACTACTTTGTCATAAACCTTAAACCCAAACAACAAATACTCCACAACACACTTTTAGATGGAGATATTCATCCAAACCCTGGCCCACTGCACACCCAGACCTTAACTACCAAAAACAATGACAACCCTAAACCTATACCAACAACCAAATCTACCAACTCTCTCACCATAGCTCATCTGAATATACATAGTATTTACAACAAAATTGCACAACTACATGCACTCCTTGATGTCAACCAATTTGACATCCTATGCCTATCTGAAACATGGCTAAAACCCACTATTAATGACTGTGAAATTACCCCACCAGGATATAAAATAATTAGACTAGACCGCACAACAAAAAAGGGAGGAGGTGTTGCTGTTCTTTACAAAACTCAACTACAAATCAGCACCATCAATCTGAACCTCCCCTTAAACAATAACACTGAACTAATATGCTCTAAACTTCAAGTAAACAAAAGTAAAGCCATCTATATTATTTGTACATATCTCCCCCCAGGAGATAACATTAACACCCTTGAGTACATTCTCAACTGGCTCGCTTCTAATGTCCCACAAGAAACGATAATGCTAGGTGACCTAAATATCGACTGGAATCACTGCAACCGCTCAAACCCCACCTCCCATATTAATCTCCATAGCTTCTCTCAACTAATTTCAGGCCCGACCAGAATTAACAAAAGCAACAATAAAGACTCTATTTTGGACTGGATACTTACTAATACTCCCCAACAAACCTACACTTCAGGCACCCTACCAGATGACTCTCCATACTTGAAAAAAACTAACCAGAACAAAAACAGACCAGCAAAATGACTCAAAGGAAGCAAACCAAGCAGGAACAAATCACACCACAAATTTACCTAGGTTTCGTCTTTAATCAGACTTCTTCAGAATACAAATGTTAAAAACCACTCCCATTTTATATATAACACATGATAATGACATCATCAAATAATTAGTGATACAAGTCACCTTTAAAAATAAAAGAAACAAACATTGTTAAAAACAATTGACATAAACCCAAACTAAAAAGCAGTTACAAAAACTACTGTGAACAAATAAATAAACAGACACTGGTAGTAAGGTCAACAATAATCATTAAATATGCGTGTATGTAAATACAAAAAAATTCAGTGACAAACCTACCCTAAAATATTCCTTAGCCTGAAAATGGGCATAATGCTAATGCAATCATTAATGCCTGGAAACACCAGAGCATTTAATTTCAACTGCCATTTCATCTCACAAATGTCTAGATGTACTTCAAGCTTCTTACCCTGAGTATCGACCAAAACTTGCTGTATAACACTAAATTTAAAAATGTGACCCGCGTTACATTCGATATGCCTGTATAGAGCATTGGTCTTTTTCTTTAACCTAATGTCAGATTGATGCTCAGTAATACGGTCCCTAAGTGCCCTGCTGGTCTTCCCAATGTAAAAGGCCGGGCACTGCCCACACAGAGCCACATATACTAAACTCCTACTATAACAGTCAAAATGGCCCCCAGACCTAATAGTAACCCCAGCCACTGTAAAATCGGGACTGGTTGGATTAATCAAATGACATACACTGCATCTACCACATTTGAAAGTACCCCTGCTCCTGTTGGAAACAAGGTGAGATGACTCATCCCTTTCTAAAAGCTGCTTGAATGAGCGACCCTTCCTGAAAACACATCTGGGTGGTGCCCCTAGTTTTTCACTGACCCTATGATCAAGCCTCAAAAACTTCCAGTTGTTCATAACTATCTCAGCAATATACGGGGCATCAAAGGAATAAGTGGTGATAAATAATAAAGAGTTAACCTCATCAACCCGTGTGGGATCAGCAACACTCTCAGATCCAGCTAACACTGCACCAACACTCAGTGTATCCCCAAAATTAACACCCAACCGCACTGATTTAACGTCAGGTTTCCCATGTATTAAAGCCCAATAAACACCACTTGCTCTTTTTGATATAACCTCATCAGCAACACAGGTACATAATGCTAAACTAACCCTACCAGATGATCTAAGCGATCACCTATTAACCTATATTATTAGAAAAAAAAACATCATCACTTTTCCTACCTCATTCCGTACATTACGCTCAAAAAAAATTTAATTCAGAACTCTTTCTTACACAACTACACCATTGTAACTGGACTCCTCTAAAGTCACTACCTCTCAATGATGCAGTACAATACTTCAACTCCACATTCTTATCTATTTTAGATCAGCATGCACCAATACGCAAGATTAGAATCAAAACCAAACCTGCCCCCTGGATTAGCAACAACACTAGACAACTAATCATTACCAGAAACAAATACTGGGCTAAATGGCATACTTCCAAGACCCAAGCTGACCATCAAACCTTTAGAGAATGTAGGAACAAAACTAAAAAAGCCATACTATCTGACAAACAGAACTACTACCTTCGTCTACAACAAATATCCAATAAGGAACCTAAAAAATTTTGGTCCACCATTAATAATCTTCTATCCCCAGGCCAATCAATCACACCCAACCCACAGGACTCTAACCCTGATAACCCTATACAAATAGCTAATGCCTTTAACTCCTACTTCACAAATACTATACAAAATCTGGCTAGTCACCTATCTCCTGACACCACAAATCTACATCCCTTCTCTGTAAATACACCACCCTCATTTCACTTCCTTCCCATCCCTACATCATATATTGTATCACTACTGCACAAACTAAAACCTTCCTCCCCCTCTGAAAACAAACTCCCTGCTGGGTTTCTGCAAATAGGAGCTAAAGCTATTGCTTATCCTATTTCTATACTGATAAATAGATCCATCAATCTAGGAACTGTCCCTGATATCTGGAAAATATCCCACATCATCCCACTACACAAAGGGGGAAACTCTATTGAACTGTCTAACTATTGTCCCATTGCTTTATTATCCCCTATTGCCAAAATCTTGGAACAATGTATCCATAAACAACTCCTAAACCATCTTCTCCAAAACAACCTACTTGCTAACTGTCAACACGGCTTCAGACCTTCCCACAGTACCACCACTGCTCTGCTCTCATTCACAAACACCATCAACACTAACCGCAACTTAAACAGTCTTTCATCTGCACTATTCATTGACTTGTCTAAAGCCTTTGACACGGTGAATCACAAAATGCTCTTACACATTCTCAATTCTCTCTCACTGGATCCTAACAGCATAACTTGGTTTAAATCTTACCTCAAAAACCGTCAACAAGCAGAAGTCTGGAAAAACTCGCTATCTGACCACCTTCCTATCTCCCTAGGTGTTCCACAAGGCTCTATCTTAGGTCCACTTCTTTTTTCCATCTTTATCAATGACCTTCAATCAGCTATCCCTTTTTCTAACTGTATTCAATATGCAGATGACTCCACTATTATCTGCACAGCTACCTCTCAATCTGAACTTCAGTCTCTTACCCAAAAAGCCTTTAACACAGTAGAACAATGGTTCTCCCAACGCTGCCTTCTACTCAATCCAAAGAAAACAAAACTTCTACTCTTCTCACCAACACGCAACCAAATCCCCCTAAATTTCTCTATCACTTCCAACAACAATACTAGTATCTCTCCCGACACCACCACAAAATTACTAGGAATTACAATAGACAATAAACTCAATTTTGAAAATCACATTAACTGTACTATAAAAACTGTGAACAAAAAGATAGGAACCCTATATAGAATCAAACCATTTCTTACCCCCAGCTACTAGAATTACCCTAGCCAAAACCCATCTAATATCTACTTTACTCTATGCATGTCCTATTTACACCAACCTGTCCAAAAAAAACTTAATAAACTAGTTATATCCTACAACAACATTGCTAGATTTGCTACCGGATCTCCTTTTAGGACCCACCACCGTATTAATCTAAGACAACTTGGCTGGCTAGAACTTCCCAATCAGATCAAACTACAATAACTAATAATAGCTCAAAAAACCCTGTACCAACCCACCAAAACTCCAATACTCACCAGCCTTATTACCCCTTATTATAACCTTAAACATCTATGCTCCTCCAATAAACTCCTGATCAATAGGACTACACCTAATAACTCTGCAGGAGATAGCTTATTCTCCAACTCAGTTGGGAAACATTGGAACAAATTACCCGCTGATATCTCATCCCTGACTTCTCTTCCTATTTTCAAGAAGAATCTCAAATTGTACCTTAACAAAAAATGGCTATACCCCTGCATTAACCCAGACTAGCCTTGCTCTTCTGTCTCCTACCTCCCTTTCCCTCTCCCCCTTCTTCACCCAATAACCCAGTTGATGTTTCCTAAGCTCCACAACTACACATTAAGACAGGAAACTTACCAGTTGAATAAGTACCAAAAAGTTTTTTTTTTCTTCTTTCCTCTCTTCTTAGGTGTATATTTTTGCCTCTCTTTCATAAAAGTAACAATTTTTTAGACCTAGGAAAATAACCTGTTTCTCAACTCACCCTATTCTTTCTCTGATACCTTTCCTATCTTTCCTTCACCTCATTTCTTACTTTATCCTTTTTTCATATTAGCTACTTTATAAAATATTGTTCTTTGCCCATCCCAAAAAAAAAAAAAAAAAAATTTCATTTTTTATTTTGTTTTTTCCTGCTTAGTGTTTTACTGTTATTACTTTTATGTAGACCAGTTTTTTAACTATGTATTAATACTTGGAGCTTTTCTCCCCAGGCCTCTACTGAAAATGGACATATATCCAGTTAGACTAGCCCGGTCAACAAATGTAAAATAAAAAAATAAATAAATAAAATAAAATAAATTATAGACATGCATTGCATGTGGAAAACAGCTAAATTAAGTTAATGCTCAGCATTTACATAAAAATGGAAAAACATTCATTCTTTTTGAACTTATGCAAATGCCATCTCTCATTTGTCAGAGTTACACTGCTGTTCCCCCACTGTGATAAGAAATATGCTAGCAACATAATATAGTAACACTAACAGTGCAAGTAACTCTCTGGAATTATCAATTTTTTTTTTTACTTCTGTTTAATAGGATCTCTTTGCAAGTGCATGTATTGCACAAAGGTTTTGACCTAGGTTTTATATCATTAACTTAACTTGTTAAAAGCAAATATTATAGAAATGATAAGAAAACAAATCATCCATAATAAATACAGGAATTACGAATGATGATTACCCATTAATGCAAACTACAAATAATGCAGTTATTTTGAATTTTTAATACAGGAAGCCAGAAGGATACGGGTAGACAACCACAATAAAGAAATAACAGAACGGTTATTTCAAGTTGAAAATGTGGAACGAGAAAGAGAAGCAGTCAGAGCAAAACAAAGAATGCACAAGCAGTACTGAATACAGAAAATTTGTACTTCCTTACCAATTAATTTTCTTTTTCCATCACATGCTACCTAATAGTATAAAGTGTCACTGTGGCTCTAGGAAATAATCAGGTAATAGTTATCTGATTCCGCTATGATAATCATTCCAGATTCACTTAGGAACGTATTCAGTAATATCTTATGCTCATATGTAATAAACACATTATAAAATATTTGAATAGTCCTAAATGCAGTAACTACCACTAATACAGTTACATGTAATTTTTTTCAAAGTTTTGTGTTGTTTTCTTCTAATATTGCAGTGCATTTAAATCATTCTACTAGATACTTAAAAGTCTTTTTTTTAATGTGAAAGAAGGGATAAGTGAGAGTCTCATTATTATCAGCATTACCTTTTTTTCTTCCTAACAGCTCTCCTCCTGTTGGATATCAAGAGCAAAACAATGACTGGCTTTATTGAGTTGCTTCTGAGTGAATCTTTTCTAAATGTCATAATGTCTGGCATGCCTCTTGGCCAGACTAATATCTCCAGTTCACTCTGTACACAAGCACACCGTAATAGGCCTTGCCCTAGTTGGTGCTCTCGCCATGAGTCTTAAACCCCCTGATGGCAAGCATGTATCAGTTGCTCACTTCCATGCCGACTTGAACAGTGACTCTACGACTCCACTGACAAACTGCTAATCACACACAGCCTGTGCTATAGTCAGGGCTTAATCGTGGAGCTTCTTCACTATTAGAAAACATAAGACAATGATGTTAAATGATTATCTGTGGGCCAAATCTGTCATGCACTGGCTTGCTGGTGAATCTCACCTTAAGTTTCCCACTATGAAGGTAAAATTATGCAATCATTTGCATTAGCATGATATAAAAAAATTAGACTTAGAGCTGGAGAAAGATTAAATTAGTACCACTGCTTCACTAGACTGATATAAGTATTCTGTTCTGTTCTGATCATAATCGGGTAATTAGGGCCAACATACAGTAGTTTCAGCTCTAAAACATTCAGACAGCTATACAGTATAAATCAGCCAGTTTTTCTACACCCATTCAGTTTCTTAGGAGTGATCGTCATGTCCATTCACAGCCAGCCTCTAGGGGATTTTTATCAAACTGTAATTCTGAACAAGCCTAAAGTGTTCCATTTCAGTTTAAGTATGTATCACAGTACTTTGTAACTTAAGTAATGTAGGTATTTTCTATCCCATCATAATAATATGAACGGTTTCTAAATAAGAAGCTTTGTAAGCTTTTTATCAAGGATATGCCCATATATTCTTCTGTATCCCTTAGTGGCATCACTGAATTGTGTTTGTGTGTGTGTGTGAGTGTGTGTGTGTGTGTAGGGGCGTCCATAGACTTTAATGTTTGGGGCCTTGCGCATGCACTTTGGTACATCCATAAAGTCTATGGGCACACCCCCGTGCTATTCCTACATTTTAGTGATGTCAGTTAGGTAAAAATATTATGTTATTTAGGTTTTCATTTAAACATCACCTTGTGTAACAAATATAACTGAGAGAAAAATGCAGCATGACACTTGAGGCATCACATGGCACAATGCATATGTTAAGTACAAAAGTGAGACTGAACACTGTAACATTCTTCTAATGTAAAAGCTTAATGCTTGCATTTCAGCTGGCTTGCAAAAGTGTGTTTGAGCATTGCTTTGGTCAAAAGCTTGGGGGACTTCATTCTTAGGGGGTATTTATAGAATGGAGAACGTAAACAGTAATATAAGGTATCTGTCTTGTGCAGTAGCCAGAATATCAGATCCGCAGGTTTATTTCATCAGTTGAATAGGATAGTAATCTGGATTCCATTGTCCTTGGAGATACAACTTTTCTGACTGGAAATGTAATCAGAGCAGCACATAAGTAGTTTTTAGAAATGGTAAGAATGGCCTTACTAACACATATGCTAGTATTTTGGGAGTACATTTTTGTTGGATTCTTGAACTCGTGAGCAACAAGTACAGAATATAAAGCAATGGCTTAATTGTGGGGGCTAGTAATGTCCAAGAATGCAGACCCATTCTGACATGATGGTCACTATCTGTCTTGGTGAAGAAATTGAACAGGAACAACTGGTTTAAGTGTTTTGTTAGTAAGCACTTAAACTAAGGGGGAAATGCATAGAAAAGCTTCATGGATATCTTATCCTTTCCTCTCACATCATTAGATTAGCTACCATCCAGTAGTGGATCAGGAAAAGATCAGTGGTAAATATGAATAAAGGTCCAGATAACATACATGGTAAATACAAGGGAAAGACAAAAAAACACAAAACAAAGGAAAATATAAGATAATGAAAAACAATGTTCTACAATGCAGGAGAAAAGCTGCCTGAGTTTTTAGCTTTCATGGAGAAGCAATATCTTGATCCAGTGTCAGTAACAGAAACATGCTGCATAGACCGTCTTGAAGGGGATGCACATATAAAGATGTATAGAGTTTATATGAGAGGGCACATAGATAAAATGTGAAGAGATGTATCAATAAGAGAAGGGATCAAAGAAGTATACAAATAACTAAACAATGAAAAAAGGAAGCACACACTGGAGACTACAAAATAACAGCAGTCTAGAGAGACATTATACAGAGCTCATCATTATGGCAGGGAATAAGTTAAGCAAATGGTAGTATGCTTAGTATGACAAAGAAAGTGGAGTTATTTTGGTGAGAAAATGTAATCTACTGAATCTTAAATTGAATAACTTTATTGCAACAATGTCCATTAGTAAGATCATCTGTGGTGTCCTAAACGTAGTACTATAACCTCCCCAAGAAATGTTAGCTTTTGACCTGGCATTCTCAAATGGTGATGTCAGACAGTCTCTAATTTGCAAGTAGAAAGCCATATCAGAATAAATGATCACAAGACAGGAGGGTGTTCATCATGAATTTATCCACTGAGCTGAACCAATCAAAAGTGAGAGTTCAATAAATCCACAGTAGAAATATGAATACAGAAATACTGTAACATGAAATGGCAACTCTGTTAACTTGACAATGCAGAAAGCCATAAGAAACAAGGGGTTTTGTTTTTGCAAGAGCAAGCTCCCATGCACCACCACACTCATGCATCTCTAAATATTCTAACTCCCAGGGGTACTGCCACACATTTACATTTTATAATCAAACCTAATGTTGTTGCACCCACCATCTACCTAGCAATTTAAAAATGTACTCAACCCTCAAAATACTAGTAACTCCAAGATCACATAGCCTTGGAGGCAAGGAGAAACACCTTTAATCTCACACTTCTATGATCTTACTGCAGTCCTTATTCTTCAACTAAAAACAGGGCAGTGTTAGATTAAAAATTTATTTTATTTTATTTTTATTTTACATTTGTTAACTGGGCTAGTCTAACTGGATATATTTCCATTTTCAGTAGAGGCCCGGGGAGAAAAGCTCCAGTGAAACAAAATAAAAATTGAAATTAAACATTTAAAAATTAAAAAAACATTTAAAAATTAAAAAATAATTAAAAAACAGTTAAAAATTAAAAATCAATATTAATACATAATAAATGAATGGATTTCAATAGAAGATTATTCAAAAAGCAGGAAGTAATTAGAATACAATAAATTACAGCAGTATTGTTAGAGTAATGTAGGTATTTACAATAGTAGAGGTGACAATATGTATAGGATAATTCAATATGCAGTGAGATACATGTAGACTAAGGATTGACTATTCCTGTTTCATCTTAATCTGGTACTTTCATACCTAGGTATCCTGAGTTCAATAATCTAGGAGGGCAGTCTTTGATAAAAATGAGACAATACTTCATAAAAGCTCCAGTCAATGGCAGCTGACCCCAGAGGTACAGAGAGAGGAATCCGTAAACTGTGAAAAAAATAACTCATGCTCAATTAGAGGCATGGGTACTAGATGGGCTGGGCTGGGAAGGATCAGAATGAATGGCCAGTGATGTCTCAAGTACCATGGCGGGTGGACACAGTTCTGACAAACTGCTTGGGTGACTTCTAGAGGAAGCTCTAGGTGTTACATGCATCTGTCATAAGCTTGCTGAGCACAGACTGCCAAGAGGTGTTGTTACACCTGAAGCCAGGGATGGCATCTATGTGATGCCACACATGCATTCAGCAGTAGGCAGCTATGGTGGCGCTCGAGGGAGTTGCCACGGGGAGTTAGCACCTACTGAATGGCCCACTCCCTTACCACCCAACTCTTGTCTCTCACAGAGGAAGAGAACCATGTGAATGTCACCTAAGAAAGGGACTGGCCCTAACCTCTTTGAATGAGAACACTGATGACCTCAACTACATAGCATGAATGGGTCATACGACTCTTCAGTGAGTATCAGTATGGGAGGAGATTGGTGAACTCACCCTGACAACCCACTCCCATTTTTATCAGAAGTAACAATTGTGTCAATTGGATGAATGTAGTGGAGCAAGGTAAAGGTCAGGCAGACTGGGGGGAAGATAAAAGCAAAAAAAGCTGTAGTCAATGGGCATAAAGGTAGTATGAAATAACAATGGAATAAAAAACAAAGCCAGTTTCAGAAGTAACACACTTTAGCATGAAACAAGTATTGCAGGCCAAAAAGAAGGAGAAAATTGTGTTCCTCAAACATGGTGATATCAAAAATTGAGGAAAATATGGGTAATTTACAACAATGTAAAAATAACACAAAAGTAAGAAGAAAACAATATTATTAAAGTAGAAGCTAGCAGAAAAAGCAGTAAGAAAAACAAAAGCCCAGACTGAGAAAAAGATACAGTACTGGATTTAGAAAAAATTCCTTTAGCTCCGTGATAACAGAGCCATAGTTGGCTCATTTGGTGCCCAGTGCTGCTCCCCAATCTGAAATCCTTCAACACTAGCTTGAAAAAAAAGCTCCATTCTGGTGCTCCCCAACACTACAGGGGTGCCAAGTCCAAATGCTGTACACCATACACTCTTATGCTTTAAGTGAGAGCAAATAAAGGGTCCCTTCTCTGACATGGCACTCCTTCCTTCTTAAGGTGGAGCATCTTACACCCTCATGCTCTATTGTACCCTCTACTGTTATGTGATGAAAAAAAGTAAGCCCTTCTGCCCTCCGCCCCCCTGCACCACTTTAGTAATGGGTGCTAACCCTAACCCTAATGCTGCCCCTTTCCCCAACTGTAACCCTACACCTTAACGTCATTAAAACCTTCCTATAACATTGCCACTATTCAGACAAATTTGAGGCTAGTGTTATGGGTAGTTAGTTTTAATAGCAGGAGAGGAAATAGTTTTCCTCTCTCAATATTACTGTTTTCAGTTATGTTTTTGTTCACTGTTGTGTATGATCAAACTTATTTTGTCATGTATATACCAAAAGGCGGTGACCACTCAAAGGATGAAAAAAGTACTGGCCAGGAAGCCACAGAATCTACTAGTACAGAATATTCTTTCTTCATGTCAGCACAGACACAGGGCTTGCCATCACAGTCAAACAGCTATTTCCATCTAATTCACTATAACTCCAGTAATCAGGGCAAAGGAAATTGTACTACAACTATATTTCTAAACTACTAGTAACCACAGGAAATGCTGTAAATAACACAAATGCCAAAACTCCACAGCAGTGCAGAAAAGAAAGCCAGTAAAAGTCCATACACCTATAGGCAAAGACAAAGCCAAGCCAAATCAATATGGTATAAAGTTTAATACAAAATATCTACACCAAATAAGCGCTTTCATTTCACCCATGGAAACTTCATCAGAATGGTGTATTGTCACAAACAAACTGTTAAAATAATCAAAACTTGAATGTGAGTGGCTGTAAGTTAATTACACAACGTTTGAAAATTGAAAGAAACATCACAGAAACTTGTGCACTATTGTTTAACATATATACACACACACACATATATCAACAGCACAACTTGGTAAAAATATTTACAAATATTTACAAAAATATATGTACACTCACATTCAGGTTTTGATTATTTTAACTGTTTGTTTGTGACAGACAATACACCATTCTGATGAAGTTTCTGTGGGTGAAAAGAAAACGCTTATTTGGTGTGAATATTTTGTATTAAACTTTATACCATATTGGTTTGGCTTGGCTTTGTCTTTGCCTATAGGTGTATGGGCTATATTTCTAAACTGCTTGAAAGTATTTGGCCTGGTAAACTGCTTACTATTCAATGTGATTAAAAGCAGCAGTAATTGGCGATAGAACAAGTAGATAGTTTTAGAGCTACTTAAATCATGCTGAGTCAGTATTCTGACAGAAAAGCAGCTTATGCTTTTACCAGGTAAAAATGGGAGTTTTCCAGGGTTCAGTATTATAAGTATTATTACTTTCTTTATTTAATGACAGAATGTTTGCATATACTGGAGAGGCATCCCTCATACAATACACAAGACATTTGCACTCACTTGTGCAGTATAAATTGTCCTGCGTCTTTGCCAGGTTTCAGCTGTCTTTGTTAGTGGTTAATTAACAGGTGATTACTTCTCTACAAATGCAAAACCAAAGTTATGCTATTTAGTATATACACAGAAGTAGTGGTGAAACCTCCCATTGCACCATTGGCAGTGGAGATGGGCCTCTCAACGCAGAATAGGAAATATCTAAGTGTCTCAAAGGATAACAAGTTGTCTGTCTTCTACTCTTCGTTTAACAAAATTCATATAACCATGTCTGACCTAATATACTACTATTTAACTGCACCCATTGCTGATTATGCTGCTGCAAAATAAACGTATGTCATAACTGTCTGCTTTATTCATTGTTACATTGTATGTAATGCTGCTAATGTTGCCGCAATCTGTATGTTATATAACTACGACTGTAAACCATTCAAGTGAAGTTTTGTGTGTACTGCTACTAAATGTTACCCAAGTATTCTGTATGCTGTATAAATACTACTGTTATAATAATATGTGATGCTTTTCTCTCTGGGCCTCCAATTAAAAGGGGCTTGTTCACCTAGTTGGACTTTCCATGTAGACAAATGGAATGAATGATTAAATAAATTCTTTCAAACCTAGTCAGCGTGTACTAGAACACCTAAACCAAAATTTGTGGTGCTGCATTAAACTTAAGTGTTGGGATGCTTCTAAATCTAGACTACATGTAGACCATTCTAATTGCAAAAGTATTCTGTTATTCTGCTGTGTTAAGAAATATGTAAAACAATGTGCTCTATATGTGGCCAGATCTTAAAAAAGCATGTCTTACAGCAAATTGGCACATTCAGTTTTTTTGGCCACAAACTTCTGTACAAATATATGTGGCTTGATTTAGCCCATTAACAATCTGGCACAATGGTCAGCCTTATACATAGGCCAGCTAGGCATCCACCTAGGGTGCTATGCTTCTGGGTGCACTCTACAACAATGAAATACCTTGCTTCTTTTCTCTGAAAAAATAAATAATGTGCTCTGGTTAAAACAAAACAAGATCACTACATCTTAGGCTTCTCAGGGGAGAGGTGTTCCACTTGACTTGACCATTCAAGTCATGTCACATCATGTTAGACCTGTACATTGTGAGACCACAAAGAAGACACTTTGGCAAAACATTCAAATGTCACTTAGGAATTTTTTATCTACAGGATGTATTTTTTGAACAACAAGAAGTGTGCATCTTTAACATCCAACTTTACTGATTGACTGTAATTTTTTTGCAGTTTTCTAGATCACAAAAACTTTTATGATGGACATATCCAAAATATGAGATAAATTCAAAGTCAAAGTAAACTTTGTTGTTTAAATTCAGGGACATTCTGCAGAGTTCTTGAATAGCTGAGAGGAGTGGGTGACATAAGTATTATCATTTTTTAACAATGATACTGGTAGCAGTCGATATTTTCTGCAGTACTTGTTTCATAAAAAGGGATAAAGTTGAAAATAATTAGAAGCAGGGCATGGAAGCAAAGGCCCAAAGTCAGTGACATATTTTAAGCATTACTCTAATTTAATTGAAAGTAACAATAACAAAACAAAAGCTTTTGTGTATCAGCATTCATTTTCTGAACAATAAAAAGTATGAAGCTCTGATGTCTAGTATAATGACTAAATGTAATCCTCAGTGATTTACCAAAAACTCATAAATTTTATGATATTTATTTTATGATATTCTTTATTTTCATGTAAAGAAAATTGATTCCTTCATTTTTAGCATCCCAAAGGTACACAAGTCAGTTTCAGAACCTCCTCTACAATCAGACTCTGCAGCTGGATGCTCTAAAACTGAGCATGTTGCTAAATATATTTATTTAAGGTTAGCTTTTTTTTTTTTGAGGATAGTCCCTGTGTACTAATTAATTCCTGTCATTTCCTCAAGAGGATGGATGAATCCAACTACTTAGAGCAGATTATCTTTGTAGGATAGATGTTAAGGATCTTTTTCTGGTACTATATCTTATGATGGAGGATTAGAATGGTTAACTAAGGCCTTGATTAATGATGAGCAATTTTCTCAATAAAACATCAAAACATTAATAACTTTCATGGAATTTTCTCTTGTTAATGATTGTTTATTTTGTGGGAGAATACTATAAATAGACCACAGAAGTGGCGATGGGAGCTTTGTCAACTCCCATTTTTGCCAACATGGTTTGCTGGTGGTGAGAACTTCACTATATATTCCCCGCTCCTTATTGGAAATACATATTTAAATATTTTTGTTATTTGGATGATAAACTAATATTATGGACAGCAGGTATGATAGTACTGAAACAATTTCTTGAGTGATCAACAGTACTACTACTGTTTTACAATTCATCTATGACGTACGGGCAGATGAATATAGTTTGTTTGGATATCATCCTTTTTAAGAATATCGACACAGAAGATCTGAGTCAACTATACATAGGAAAGCAAGTTACTTTATTAGTTTATTGCACTGCAGTAGTCACCACCCACAATGGCAGAAATAGAATCTTTTCAAGGGACAAGTGTTAAGATTATCTAGAATAATCGCAGACACATTCAAAAATGATCTAAGGGCTCTTCAGGAAATGTTTCATGACAGATAGTATCCTAAACACCTGGTAGAAGAAGTCAGTAACATAATTCTTACTAATAGGAATGATAAATATTCAGCTATTTTTAGTTTTCCGCATGTTTACATCTTGTTAACAAAGGGGAAACAATTAGTTATGTACTCACCATAATGTTAGATGTATGTAGTCCATCTCGCCTCACATTCTTCACTTGTGGGTTCAGAGCCGAATGTCGGCTCCGACTCGGCCTATTTACTAGCTCAAAAGTCTTTGATTGTCTGGGCTAAGATGGTATCCCACAATACACTGCACCACATCCCCAGATCTAATTTGCTGCCAACAGAAAAATCATATCTATCGCTGAAACGTACACACATACTCATGACAACAAGGTCCAACAAATTATCCAAAGGGACTAGTAACATGAGATATACAAGGAGATACTCCAAATCCTCCAGGCGTGGGGGACGGTGGGTGGGTAATGAAGAATGTGAGGCGAGATGGACTACATACATCTAATGTTATGGTGAGTACATAACTAATTGATGTTATGTAGTCCTATTTCGCCTACATTCTTCACTTGTGGGACAGCGTCCCTAGCACCTACATCCTGGGTGGCTCAATGGAAAATACTCCTGAGCACTGTGGAGCCAAAAGATGACCTGCCCCTGGACACCACATCCAATTTGTAATGGGAAACAAACATATGAGAAGAAGCCCATGTTGCAGCCGCACATATATCATCCATCGATAACCTAGCCTGAAAGGCTTTGGAAGTGGAAACTGCTCTGGTAGAATGTGCTCTGACTGGAAAAGGCAGGCTCTTTCCCCCTGCTTGGTAAATAAAAGAGATGCACCCAGCTATCCACCTAGAAATGGTGACCTTGGAGACCGCCGACCCCAAGCAATTTTCTGAGAATGAAACAAAGAGCTGGTCTGACTTCCGCCAATCTTTAGTCCTGTGCAGATAAAAGCGTAGTTGCCTATGAACATCCAACAGGTGAAACTGGTACTCTGCCTTATTAGAGAAGTTGGGGAAGAAGACCGGCAGCTCTATGGAGCGATTAATATTAGATAAGGAAGCCACCTTGGGAAGAAAGGACGGGTTTGGTCTGAGAGAGACCTTATCTTTATGGAATATCAAATATGGGGGCTTGACTGATAGGGCCTGGAGTTCTGATACTCTTCTGGCCAATGTAATAGCTATCAGGAAGGCAGATTTCCATGTAAGAAACTTTAAATCGCAGGAAGCCATGGGCTCGAAGGGTGGGAGAGTGAGGGCCTGCAGAACAAAATTGAGGTCCCAGGGCATAACAGGTTGAGATACAGGGGGACGAAGGAGAAGAGTACCTTTCATGAATGCTCTACACAGCCTGTGTGCCATTAAGCTAGGTTCATAAGCCACATGATAATTAGAAATAGCCGCTAGCTGAACTTTGATGGTGGCTGAGGCAGACCCTTGGTAGAATAAATGAGACAAAAATTCCAAAACAGAGTCAATGGAAGCCGTGTAGGGGTCAATACCTTTTGACTGGGCCCATACCGAAAACCTTTTCCACTTGCTAGAATAGATCTTCCTAGTGGACGGTTTATGAGAGGATGAAAGAATATGGACTACGTCAGGAGAAAAATCGTGACACCTGACTACGGATGGAAGTGGAGTAGCCAGGCGGTCAGCCGGAGGGTCTCCAGGGAAGAGTGGAACTGTCCTGACATATGTGTCAGCAAGTCTGGACGAGGGTCCAGAGTCCAAGGAGCATCCACAATGTAAGGTTGAAGGAAGGGGAACCATACTTGTCGAGGCCAGTGTGGCGCGATCAGAATCAATCTGCTTCCCAAGGATAGCGCTTTCTGGATCACCCTTGAGATGAGAGGAAATGGAGGGAAAGCATACAGCAGACCCGAGGGCCAATTGTGCGCCAGAGCGTCCCTTGGAGATCCCCCGGTGGGGAGATCAGCGAGAAGTAGTCGCTGCATTTCGCATTGAGAGGGCTGGCAAACAGGTCGCAGCAAGGCTGACCCCATTTGCTGAATATGCTGTCCGCCACCTGGCGGTTCAGGGACCACTCGTAGGGCATGAGGATCGCCCTGCTTAGCCTGTCTGCGATCACATTGGTTTTCCTCGGGATGTGCGTTGCCACCAAGGCCCGCTGGGAAGCTATTGCCCAATTCCACACTCTCATGGCCTCCCTGCATAGTGGGTACGATCTGGTTCCTCCTTGTTTGTTGAGATACCACACTACTGACATATTGTCTGAGTGTATCGCAATAGTCCCTATGGGGAGGACATCTTGAAGCGCCTGCAACACTAGGAGCACTGCCCTCATCTCCAGGACATTTATGTGCAAGTCTATCTTGTGCTCCTGCCACGTGCCTTGGACCATCCTGCCAAGATAATGCCGCCCCACCCTATCCGGGAGGCATCCGTGGTCATTGTGGCCACCGGGTTGGGTGAAACAAAGGGTTTCCCTACGTCTAACTTGTTGGTACCTAGCCACCAACCGAGGTCCTGCTTGCATTTGCCTGTGATTAAGATCGGATGGGATAGTGGTAGTCTTTGAAAGGACCATTGGGCGAATAGGAGCCATTGTAGGATCCTCATATGCAACCTCTCTAACGGGACCATCATGATAGTGGATGCCATTGTCCCCAGTAACTGAAGCACAAGTCTTGCCCTCATGCATGCCAGAGGCATCATCATCCGAACCTGTCGTTGTAACCCTGTGATCCTCTCCATAGGTAGGAACGCTCTCAACCGAATAGTGTCCAACTCTGCTCCTATAAATGAGACACGCTGTGAGGGTAGCAAGGCAGATTTTTTTCCAGTTTATTGTGATGCCTAACTGGTGACAAAGATCGATAACAGTATCTCTGTTTTGAAGAAGTAGATGCTTGGTGGGGGCGGATAGGAGCCAGTCATCCAGGTAAGGAAACACCTGGAATTCTTGACGTCTCAAGTGAGCCGTCACCACTGCCATGCACTTGGTGAACACCCTGGGGGCTGTGGTGAGACCAAAGGGCAGGGCTCGAAACTGGAAGTGCCTGGCTGCCAGCCGGAAGTGTAGATGACATCTGGATGCTCTGTCCATTTTGATGTGGTAATAAGCATCCTTCAGGTCGATGGAGCACATCCATACTTCCTTTCCCAATAACGGTAGAATCGATTGCAGTGTGACCATCTGGAATTTGGACTTGTGTACATAATGACTGAGTCGGCTGAGATCCAAAATGGGTCTCAGGTCCCCCATTCTTTTCAGCACCAAAAGGAATCTCGAGTAAGTCCCTAATCCGATCTGGTCTGGGGGGACTGGTTGGATTACTCCTTTTTCTACAGCTGAGACACCTCTGCTGCTGCCTGACCCCTTTGACTGGGTGGAACGTCTGGGATCCTTTTGACAGGAGGAGGTGTGGAGTGAAATGGGATGGTGTAACCTCCGTCGATTATCCCCAATACCCATCTATCCTGGGTGATGTTGACCCAGACTTCCAGATACTGGGAAATTCGACCCCCGACTGGCTCTGGAAAAGTACAGCCAGGCACACCCTCAGGAATGAGAGTATGGGGAACCGCGGAAGGAATCACGGTCCCCCGAATTGCGGGGGCCCCCTCTGCCTCTGGGGCGATGTCTCTCTGAATATGACCCCCCTCCCCTGCCTCGGGGGGGGGGTTCACCCTGTGCAGTAGGAAAGGACCTTTGCGATTTTTTGAACCACATCTTTCCCCCTCGCTCAGCCTTGGAATAAGGCCTTGACGGGAGGGAAAAATGGACTCCCACAGCAGACAAGGTCTTTCCCTCTTGCTCGCACCTGGTGAGTGTGTCTTTGACTTTGGTCCCGAACAGGGAGGAACCATCGAAGGGGGCATCAGTAAAGGAAGACTTAAAGGCCTCCGCAAAATGACACAGGCATAGCCAGGCTTGCCTCCTGAGGGCCACCCCTGAACTAGCCACCCTACTAGCTCCCTTGGCCGCATACGAAATCAGTCACATGGATGAGTTAGCAATGGAGTTGAGGGTAGAGAGCTGAGCGTTGACAGTCTGAGTCACTGCCTCAGGCACGTTACCCGTTAGAGTATCTCCTAACTCTTTAAGGAGATCTCTCTGGAGTCACGTGAAATGAGACAAATAATTCAGCGACCACAAGATAAAGGTCGCTGAAGACAGTGTATGCTTCCCGTACCAATCCATAGTCCTAGACTCCTTGTTAGGGGGATGGACCGAAGAGGAAGACTCAGCAACTTCCTTCTGTGTGGCAGCCGCCACCACCATAGCATCTACCGGGACTCCCTTTGTCAAAAATTCTTTCCCTTGAGGGGCAGACAAAAATTTGTTGGGGCGTCGAGTAACCGGCTCCACAGAGTCAGGAGTTTCCCACACCCTTCGACAAATAAGGTCCAGGAGCTCGTCGAAGGGAGGAGACACCCAGGAGGCAGAGGGCTGAGCGCCAAAGGCCTTAAGGAATACTGACTCCTCCTCGGAGGTGGGTTTGGAAGGCCAGTCTCCTCTTTGTTTCAAGATCTCCAGGATATCGGAGAACGAAACATCCTCAGAAGAAGATTTAGGGGACCCCTCCGACTCCTCGAGGTCAGTATCGGAAGTGAGGGACTCGTCCTGGGAGTCTATGTGCTTCCTCTTGCAAGCTTTCTTTCTGGGGGTTCCTCAGGCACAGACTCTGAGGGCCCCTCAGAAAGAAGGGGACCACTCATGGGGGCATCCTTAGGCCCCTGCACTCTGCTATCCAAGGATAGGTGGATGTCAGAAGCTCTCGCCGGTGTCGTAGGGGATGGAAGGACCGATCTGAGAGAAGTAGCTGACCTAGCCATCACACTCCGCACAGCCTCGAAGGCAGGACCTTCTGAATCGGAGGACCGACCACCTTCCAAGGCCATGACCGGGACCAGAGTCTCTGCAGCTGAGGCACCAAGGGGAAGGCTCAGCACTGACTGGTGCTCTGAGACATCCCCCTTGGGCCTGACAGAGGAGACCCGAGTCTTGAACCCTGTGGACGGAGCCGACAGGGTTGGAGCCGATGCTGGCACCGATAAACCCCGCTGGGGGATCGGCGCCAGCACAGGAACGTCCCTCGGAGCGGAACTTACCGGCTCCGACAACAAGGATGCGCTCGGAGGAGGAATAGCAGGTACAACCAACAGAGCTGGCTCTGGAGCCGAATGGGTCGGAGCCGAGAAAAGTTTGGCCAACACCGGCGACTGTAGGAGCCTCTGCACCACCCTATCTACATCCAAATCGGAAAGCCTGGAGGATTTGGAGGAAATGGATGGAGAAGCAGACCTCCTATCTGGAGAAGCATGCCTTAAACTTGGCGACCGGCTCCGAATCAGTTCCAAAATTATCGGAGCGGACGCAGACTCAGTTGATACAGTTACCGCCTGTGGCCCCGAAGTTGGTGGAGCCGAGGAAGCAGATTCCACAATGGAAATTTTAGAAGGTGGCTCTGAAACACTAGATGGAGCCGGTGACCTCTTCTTGGATTTGGAGGATTTAGACTTCGGCTGGGAGCCGAACCTAAATCCTCCTCAAAGGATGGTTTTAGCAGTCCCTTTAGAATCAATTTGTTCTTTAGACATTCTAACAACTAGTAGCAGCCGCTACTGAAAAAAAAGGTGGGAAACCGCTAACACAGAAGGAGAGAGCACGAAAGAACACAACAAGGCACAGGGGAGAACCTCTAACTAAAACGGTTCTCAACGTAAAGTAAGAAAAATTAACCAGACAAGTACACGAGGAGGACTAGGTCCTCTAACTTAAACAGGCCTAGCCCGAGGGTGTAAGGGATACCACACACAACACACTCGCACTCTACAAAAATAATGCAGCAACACCACTAAACCACTCTACTGAGTAACACAATTATTTTAGCCAAGAATTAGCGAAAAATTTTCCAGAAGAAATAGACTTTTTCAATACTTAGCCACAGCCAAGTCGAGACCACGTCTGAGCTCTACAAGCGGCAAAGGAGATCTGGGGATGTGGAGCAGTGTATTGTGGGATACCATCTTAGCCCAGCCAATCAAAGACTTTCGAGCTAGTAAATAGGCAGAGTCGGAGGCGACATTCGGCTCTGAACCCACAAGTGAAGAATGTAGGCGAGATAGGACTACATAACATCAGATTTTTGTACAGCCACGCTTTTGTTGTACAACATTTCTAATAAGGACATGGCTAATATTTTACACAACTAAGGGGGTGTCTTTGAGACTTTTCATTTAACCAGGACTTTAGGACCTCATCCAATTATTGTTTGAAAAAAGGGGGAAGAACTTAAAAAATACTTTTGAGTTAAAAGTTAAAACTGAGAAATTGCCAGGCATGTATGCTCAAATGAAACTATAAATAATAATAAGAATTATAAATAAAAATAATAAAGAATAAATTACATACTAATTTTTATAAAGATATTGAACATAATAGGAAACCATTTTATAGGTACATACAAACTGATAAACTGTCTGCAAATTCTAAAATATATTCTCAGACACAACAGATTGTAGATATATTAACAGAATATTTTGCAAAACAGTTTGGCTCCACAAAGCGGGTGATAAGTTGTCCTAGTGACATCCAGTTAACCTCAGATATTGAAATCCAATTAGATTATATTGAAAAAGAACCATGCAAACTAGATCCAAGCACAGCACAGAGAGGAGGTGGCATTAGTAATAATGACCTGAGAACACTTCAGCAAGAACTGACATTATATCTATTACTTACAAGGTCGTATAAATATGGGGAAATTCCTCAAGACTGGAGACATACAATTATTAAACCTGTCTTTAAGGGAAAGGAGAGTAGGACAAATCCAGAGTCTTGCAGCCCCTTACGTCTACTTTCATGTTGTGGAAAAATAATAAAAAAGGTAATATTTGATAAGTTATTGTCAGAACTGGAAAGGTTGGTCTTTAAAAACATGTATCAGCATACATATGTTGAAAAAGAATGTATCACTGCCTGTAACATAATAACAGCTATGAATGAAAAATTGTGCTGGGATTTAATTTAAGTTGGTACTTGAAACCATACATCAGCATGCATATGTTGAAAACAGAGCTATTACTGCTTGTAACATAATAATAGCTATGAATGAATGAAAAACTGTGGTGTGATTCAACTTATATATATTTAACTTAAGCATTTGACAGGGTCATACACAAAACACTGCTCAATAAATTGAGTGGATGCTGCTGGCATTGAAAGAGAGCACACACAAGCAGAGGAGAGAGAAAAGCAATGTCAGCATGGAAAGTAGGTGATCATCCTACACCAGAGGCACTTGAGTAATGAGGAGGGGGAATCAGACCCAGGAAGCCAAGGTCAGTACAAAACGGTTTCATCAACATAAGGGGAGAGATGTTTTGGATTGTTTTATAAGGGCCTTTGAAAGGGTGTGTATTCAGCACAAAGGTGACCAAGGGTGTGGTTTTTAATGTTCTTACTCATGGGTAAAGCAATGCATGCAGCTACTCAGTGACTTCACTGTTTAAATTATAACAAAGTTTAAGAATCTTTGCTTGTTTGTTTCAAATTGTCTCCAAAGCTGTAAAGAAAAAAGTTTAGAGAATACAGCAGAAGGGCAAGTGAAAGCACTTATTTTCAGATGGATGAAAGGTCACTACATCTGAAATGCCTGCAGATGTGTGTGTGTGTGTGTATTTTTTTAATATATATATATATATATATATATATATATATATATATACACACACACACATATATATATATATATATATATATATGTGTGTGTGTGTGTGTGTGTGTGTGTGTGTGTGTGTGTGTGTGTGTGTGTGTGTGTGTGTGTGTATACATATGTGTGGGTACGTAATAGTACTGGATATAGAAAGTGGATACTTTCCCATTACGCCTTTAAATATATGCTGCAGTGCAGAGTATGGAAACCTTCTTGCAACATTTAGGCAGGAAAACACCCAGTATTAGTCAGTAATTACCGACTACCATGCTACAAAAGGAGGCACCCAGTGCCAAGGCTTTTAGGAAGTTACCTCCTCATCTGTAGGATCATCTGAAGGAAAGACCTGGAAAGATAGAATATCTTGGCCCAGTTAAGGGTAAGTCGTGAAGTGCACCAAGGGGGTACCTATGACAGACAACTGAAATGGGAAATCTGTGTAACCTACACTTTGAGCATCCTTCAATAGCATATTTCCTGGAGGGGCTGTGGGGATGGTTTAACATACCAAAAAGGTACTATTTTGTTGAAATGCAAAAAAAAAAAAAAGCTTGGCAGTCAAGAAATGCTGCTACTTCCATATTATTTTTTAAATGAAAAGCCAGGAAGTCTTATTTTTGTCTACTGACTAGATATATACATTAAACATCTGGCAGTGTTCTTTGGTACTTATTCAATATACAGCTAGAGATAGAGAAAGATAGATAGGCAGACAGGCACATATTTTGTGATTTGAGTGACAATCACAGACTGGTCAGAATGTTGGTTAAAGCCTAGTTGCTGCTAATCCCCTAAATGCTACAGGTCTCCCTCAATTCAAGTATATTGATTACCAAATCATAATAAATAGGTCCATCCAAGAATCTTATTTTCCCTCAAATTGGAGACAAGCATTCATCATCCCACTCCATAAAGGCGGTAAAAACACTGACACCACTAATTTCTGTCCTATTGCCATACTTTGCCCACTCTCAAAAGTCCTGGGAAAATGTACTCACTCACAACTGATGCCATATCTATGGATTCCATCCTGGCCACAGTACCATCACTGCACTCCTCTCCTTCCTCGTCCAATAACCATGTCCATGACTCCAGCAAAATTGTATCAACGCTGTTCCTAGATCTTTCCAAAGCCTTCAACACCAACACAATCTCTCCCCTTCTACCACAGCTTGTTTCGCCAGCTACCTCTCCAAAAGACAACAAGCTATTAAATGCAAACATTCCACCTCTTCTTTTCTATACACCCCTACTGGGGTACCCCAAGGTTCTGTCCTCGGCCCCTTATGTTTCAATATACTCATCAACAACTTTCACCACTCCATCTCCAATTCTACACTAATTCAGTATACATATGATTCAACAATCATCTGCTCAGCTGACACCCCTTCTGACCTTCTGCAGATAACCCAGTAAGCTTTCTCAAATACTGGAACCTGGATGCAAAACAACCACCTAGCTCTTAACACCAATAAAACCAAATTAATGATTTTTCCCCATCTAAACACTCCCCTATTGATAAAAACTCCTTCAAGATCATAAGCCAGATTAACACCCCCATTGCAATTGTCCCTCACACCAAACTGCTTGGCGTCATTATTGACGAACATCTAAAATTCGATATCCACATCCAAACTAACATTAAAAAAACACCAAAAATTAGGATTCTGATATAGGCATAACCATTATCTCACCTCCTCCACCAGAAAGACCCTCACCCCCACATACCTTCTCACCTTCCTAATGTATGGCACTTCTCTGTTCTTGAATCTTCAACTCGGCCTTCAAATCAAATTAGCAACCTGCTACAATAAAATCCTGTAAATTTGCCACCAACTCTAGGAACTCATCCTATTACTGCATCTCCCTCCACTCACTGCAATGGCTCAAGCTTCTCAACTATCTGAACCTCCTTAAACTCACCACTGCTCATAAGCTCATATTAAACCCTTCTTCTTGTCCCTATCTCTCCACCTCCTTAACCTCCTATAGTCCTAATCACTCACTTAGATCAGAAAATCAGAACCTGCTCAAAATCTATAAACCTTTATGGCCACCTGAACACACACTGCTATCCTGCTCCTTAGCTAAACTATGGAACTCTCTTCCTCCCTCCCTTAAAAATGCTCATAACCACTCTAACTTTAAAGCCCTCCTCCATCCCTACCTATCTTCAAAGTGGGAATGCCCTTGCTCCTTCGCCACATAGGACCCTCCTATATCAAAACCCACCTTCTAACTCTGTGTATCATCTCTGCACTCACATCATTTTATTTATTTATTTATTTTACATTTGTTGCCTGGGTTTGTCCAACTGAGCTTAGTAGCCCTTTTTCAGCAGAGGCCCGGGAAGAAACACTCCAACTAAGTATACATGAAAAATTTACATAGTCAATTTACAGAATAAGCAGAGGTATAAAACAGAACAAACAAACAACTGAAAATGTATACACTGTCAAATTACATACAGGCATACAGTATTTCTTAAACAGCATAATAACACACAGTAGACTAAATCATCTAATAGGTTAGAACAGTGTGTGTGACAACTGGCAGGATTAATGGATAACTTTGCTAAGGAGGACAAATACAGTGACAGGTCCATTACTGTGCAGGTATTCTCAGGTAGCAGCTCTAAACATTTTCAGTTGCTTATATGACCTAATGGCAAGCTTTGTTGGGGTTATAGCTGTAAAGATTACATCCAAATTTAGTGTTTGGTTTATGAGTTAGTAGAAGGTCTTGTGTGAAGGTCTGGAGAGGTCTGGCAGGAGAATAATGGGAGATTAGAGTTGAGAGTGTGGGGCAGTAGGAAAGCTGGTAGAGGATGGAGTAGATAACTTGGAGCAGGAGAAGAAGGACCAGATGTGGTAGTTCAAGCCAGTTTAGCTGCACCAGAGAGAGGCAGCGATGGGACTTATAAGTTTGCTGGGCTGCAAATTTGGCTATCTTGTTATAGGTAGACTCAAGTTTGGTAAGAAGAGTAGAGTTAAGATTAGTGAAAATCTGAGAACTATATAGTAGGGCAGGTAATACGTAGGCATGAAGAAGAGTTATCTTAGCTTCCCTAGAGAGAAATGTTTTGTTACGGTACAGGAGACCAAGTTTCTGGTGAGTTTTCCAGATACAGTTGTTGATATGTAAGTCGAATTTGAGCTGATCATCAATAATAACTCCTAGTAGCTTTGTGTTGGATTCAGCCAAGATTAAGGTGTTATTTAGAGACCGTATTGAGAAGGAGGATTTGATATGATTACATTTTTTTGGTAGAAAAAGTACTAACCTGGTTTTCTTGGGGTTGAGTATTAGCTGATTTTCAGAAAGCCAGTATTCGACAGAGTTAAAGGTAGACTGTGTGGCAGAGATGAGCTCAGTGGGGGAGTCAGCAGTAGTGATGACAGTAGAGTCATCTGCGTATTGGACTAATGATGAGAGGGGACAGGAGGAGTAGACAGAATTGGTAAAGATATTAAAAAGTAGTGGTCTAAGGATGCAACCTTGTGGGACACCCATTTTGACTGGAAGAAGTGAAGAGTGAGCAGAAAGCCTTTTCACTGCTTGGAGTCAGTCAGAGAGGTATCTAGCAAACCATGCTATGGTTACTGAGGAGAACTTAAGAGTGGTTAGTTTTTGCAGTAGAAGAAGATGGGACACGGTGTCAAAAGCCTTAGAAAGATCTAAGGATAGGCAGGAGATAAGTTTGTTGTTTTCTCTAGCAAAGCATATGGTATTTAGGAAGGATAGTAGGGCAGTGGTGGTGCTATGTTTGGGTCTAAAGCCATGTTGAGTTGGTGTAATCAGATTTTCCTGAATTAAGTAGTCCATAACTTGTTTATGAATGCATTTTTCAAGGATTTTGGAGAGCGGTGACAGGATAGCAATAGGTCTGAAGTTGGTGTTGTCTGTGGTGTTACCTTCTTTGTGTATGGGTAGGATGTAGAATTGTTTCCAGATGGTTGGTACTTTAGTCTCTGAGACTGAGTGGTTAATTAAGATAGGGACAGGAAGAGCAAGAGAGTCAGCAGCTATCTGAAGAAATAGAGAGGGGATATTGTCAACAGAGGGAGAGCAGGGTTTTAATGTAGAGAACAGGGATGTGATGTAGCTGGTGGGTACAGGTTTAAGCAAGAATGTATTAGTAGTGTTTAAGTTATGTGCAGATTCTATATAATTAGAAATATTGCTTTGGGTGGATGGATTGGGGTTTGGGTTAAATAGTTTGGATATGGAGTCAATGAATTCAGTGTTGAAGGTGGAGGCAGTATCTTCAGGAGTTTGATCTGGATATGGATTAGGAGAGCTGGGAGTACCAGGGTGTAAAATTTGGTTTATTGAGTTCCAAAATTTTTTTGAATTAGCTCTCAGGGCAGGGGGGGGGTTAAATTAGAAGTCTCATTTGTCTTTATTTAGGTGTTTTTTGGCCTGATTTTGAAGTTCTTTAAATATTTGTAGATCAGCAGGGAGCTTTGTTTTTGTCTATGTTTTCCATGCTTTATCTCTATTTTTTATTAGAGTGCGGATGGCATTGGATAACCAAGGAGAAATATTGGACTTTACCCGGACAGTGCGTAGTGAGGCTAGAGAGTTAAGAATGTTAAGGAAGATGGATTTAAGAGACTGGACAGCGTCATCCAGGGGTAGATGATGGAGAAAGTTCCAGTTTATTTCAGAAAGGAGAGATTTAAAAGTTTCTGGATGGAAATTAGATAGTGTTCTCCAGGTTATGAATCTGTGTGGTTTGATATGGTGGGGTGAGTATCTGAGGACATTTATAGGGGAGTGGTCACTAAGGGAGTTGGAAAGACTCTTAGGGTTGTGATATTTGGAGAGATGGGAGACTAGCATCCAGTCTAATAGGGTGCTAGTCGCTAATGAGTTGTTTATGTGTGTAGGCTCAGAAATGATTTGTGAAAAGCCGTACAGATTTATGTGCTGAGAGGTTTGAGGTGAACAGAAGGTTAGCCAGTTGAAAATAACATCACCAAGAATGATAGTTTCATTAGTGATGTGTTGAGAGAAGTATGAGTATGTTTTCTAGTAGGGGAATATTGTCCCCTGGTGGAATGTAGATGGCAGCTATAGAGATAGTGGTATGGTTATTTAGCATGAGGTTGGCAGATAGTATTCTGGCAGGGGGGAAAGTGGAATTGGGTTTTTGAAATTAGTAAGAGTTAGGTGGTTAGAGTATAATATGGCAACTCCACCTCCTTTTTTGTTTTGACGATCTAATCCTTGTCTTTGTGTTGAGATTTAAGCCAAGTCTCTGTAATGACAATAACAACGAGGCTGTGTTGGGAAATCCAGGTGTGGAATTCACTTACTTTATTTAAGATGCTTCTGATGTTTATTGAGTAAAAGGAGATGTGCTTATTTGGAGTGTTTGAGGTATCTAAGTGAGGTGTGTCAGTATTACTGATAGGGGTGGGATTTGTGGGACCAGGATTTGGGTGAATGTCACCTGCTTTAAGTAGTAAGTTGTTGAGGCAATAGGCTTTGTTCAAGTGAGGTATATAGGTATAGTATTTGATTTTGATTTTGGGACGATAAATACTGGTAGGAAGAGTTTTGATTTTGGTTAAAGGGGTATTGGTTGGAAGAATAGAGGACAGGATGGAGAAAGAAAGTGGTGGAAAAAAGGGGTTAGTGTTATAGGGATTTGTAGGAGCATTGTCGTTGGTGATAGAGTGTTAGGTGAGATGATATAGAGAAAGAAGATCAGTGGGAGTAGTAGGAGGTAAGTGGGGGTTGAGAGAAGAAGAACTTTCATGATGGAGGAGTTTTTAGGTCTCTTAGATTTGTGGGTAAGAAGGGAAGTAGTTCTATTAGTAGTTGAAGCAAGATTGAGTTTGAGTAGAATTAGGGGTTGTAGTGGAGGGAATGTGTGTAGAGTAATAGTCAAGTTATGAGGCAGCAGGGTAGAGGTATATGAGAGTCTTAACAAAAAGGGGTGGGTAGTGTGGATGTGGGAGGGGCAAAGTAGTTACATATAAAGGAAATGATATGGGGGGGTGGGTGGGAATGCAGTTTGGAGGGGAGCGAAGTGAGCCCAAGCTTAGCGGGGCTACCCCTGAAACAGAGGATATCCCCAAAAAAAAAAAACAGTCTGAAAGTACTGTTCTTATTGGAGGAGAAACAATATTTGCCCAAGGTAAGGTGACAGTAAACACTTTATAACATTATTATCCTGTGTACAGGGAGTCTTTTTATTCCTTGGGAAGAGGTTAGAACAGTAAAAAGTCTGCCAGACAGATCTGTAAATTTATTTGGAGGTGAATTTTCAGAGTCGGGGATGGGGGAGGGTGGTTAAAAACAGGTCAGCAAGTAGTGGGGCTGGACGCTTTTAATATTGTGCTCACTGCAGCTAGTTTAGATGAAGATATAGATTATAATTTATTATGGTAGTTTAACTTTTCATTCATACTTTGTAAATGGCTGCTTGGTAGGTGGAAGATTGGCATTAGAAGCAGAGGTCATTCCTGTTAACGGCTCATAAAAACCAAGAGCGTGCACTGGGTTACAGTCTTATTAAAAAGGTACAGGGAGAAGCTAGGAGGTAGGGAGGAAAAAAAACAAGATATAAATATAGTTGTAACAGCATGCAGATGGGATCAGGCAATCTGACAAAATTACACTCGCTAAGTAAAAAAAGGCTCTATGCAATCAAGAGCCAGCACAACACAGTATATTCCTGATTAGGATCATTGACTAAGCTACTTTAGAGATGTAAAAGCTACAATAAAGGATTTCTGATGACAAAATATTTACAGACTATTCCAGAGCCATACATTTACAGAAGCAAGCTAAGAGTACTGGCATGCCTATCATACGTGTGCAAGTCAAGCATTGTATAGGATGGAGTAGGATGCAGCCGCGATCCGTATTGAATGTAACAGTAAATTATTACAGCGAACAGACTTGTATAACTATACAATGTGGCAATCACAGATGACCAGTTCCTAGATGCTACAGTAAAAGTGCAACAGTTACTGCTGCAGGTTAAGACCACAGGTAATGCTTTGCAGCACAGCTACAACATGCTAACAATACAAGCAGCAACAAACAGCGTTTTACAATTTCAAACAGCTACACCGTAGAACAAACTATTATTGCTGATATAAGTGTTTACTTTAGGTAAAAGGCACAGGAGTTTAACAATGATCTTTCAGAAACAGTCACAGTACCTTAGCAGTTTTTGTTCAACAAGTACCTGGTGAGCACGGTATCACAGAAAGCCGCACTGTAGGGGGAGGGCAAATAGGTATTTCAGGTTAAGAAAAATGGAGCCTTATGTCTCCTTCTCCTCCTTAACCTCCAGATTTTGTTAATAGTTTATTTCCAACAATTTCTCGCCCTCAATTGTAATTCACTGTTAATGACCCTTAGACTGTTCTCTTGCTAGATTCTTACTATTGTTATTATGGAATGTAAAATTTCAATTGTAATTCACTGTTAATGACTTTTAGACTGTACACTTGCTAGATTTTATTATTATTGCAGAATATAGATTTTATTTTACTGTAGAATGCTGCATAAAGCTGTATGACTTCTTTGCTTTGTATGTGTATATGCTAATATGTATGTCATTGTTACTGAAGCTTTTCTCCCAGGGCCTCCACTGAAAAACTGGCTGTTTTTAGGCCCAGTGGACTTCCCCGGTCATCAAACTGAAATAAATAAATAAATTAATTAATTAATTAAATAAATAAAAATCACTTCCTCATAAATTTTTTACCAGGTGGTATCTCTTGCCAAACAGCTTTTTAGGTCATTGAGAAGTAACTATGATCCAAGTACTGATCTGGTGCTAGGCTGCAAGTACTGTGCTACCTCTCAACCTCTTGGAGCAAAAAATGATGGGGAACAAATAGGAACAGATTTTAAATATTGCTCTTACAAACTTAGAAAGTTGATAGAATAATAGGTTTTGTATTAGCATGAATTTTCTGAAGGATGTGGAGTCTTAAACTCAAATGTTTGTCATTATTTAATGACTTCAATCCTCAGCTATTTGCCAGAAAGCTACATGTTTTAGAATTAACACACCAAAAATATGAGGCAAAAATCTGAACATTCTGTGAAAATCTGTACAGTTGAGAGGTATTCTGTGCATTTACTTGTGCGTATTCACAGAGTACCAGAGTTTTTGTTTTCTCAGGGGCTTACAAATTCTACTGAAGTCGTCACCTCCTTCTTTTGTGCTTGGTAGTACTGCCATCTACTGGCCTTTCAGAAGGTGGCATATCCCAGGGATGTGCAGGCAGGAGAAACTAGAGTGTTTTCAGAGACACTGAAGATGATCCCAGACCATACCTCTCAACTGTCCAGATTTTTGCTTCATATTTTTGGTCTGTTCTTCATAAAATGTTATGGTTTTATGGCAAATCACTGTGTATTAACATAATATGTAACTAAATAATGACACTCACTTGAGTTTTAGACTTTATATCCTTCAGAAAAATGCATGCTAACACAAAACCTGATATTCTAGCAACACCTTATAACAGCAATATATAAAATATGTCCATATTTGTGGGCCTTTGTCCCCCCCATTTTAGACTTTGTCCAGATTTCTTGCATTAAGAGGTTGTGAGGTATGTCCTAGACATGAATAATTGCTGAAAAAATAGAGAAAAAATATCAACCATCTGCTTTTACTGGGAGGCTGCAACACATAGCATAAGGGGATGTGGTAGTATAAAAGGGACATATGGGTGTTATAAAACTCAGAACTTTTTTGCTGTTAGTGTTACCATGTTCATTCAAACTTTCATCAGTTTTGTGGCTTGCAATACTGACTGTTGTCCTCAGCTGCTTAGACTTCAGGCAGATGTATCCAGGTGGGGACCCATCCTTTTTCTCTAAAGAGTTATTAAAAATCTTATCTTATGTCTGTCAGAAAGGCCGTGTGTGATTGTGAATGACAAATCCGATATAAAGATTGTCATTCTAGGTGTGTTTTCTCTCGTGAAGAATGCAAAGTAAGGTTGTATGTTATTTGTCTTTCACTAAAAAAGTGTTTGCTGAAAATAGACTTCTGAGGGAATTTGCATGAGTTGGCATGTTGACTGATTCCCCAACAGGGGAACCCTCTGCCCAAGAAAAAGAAGTTGACAAAAAAGGTGAGTGGACAGAACTTGTATGAACATCTCTATTGTGCAGTCTGAGACCAGTAACATCACTGAAATGATTAATTACCTCTCAGGTTATCACTTTGCTTTGCTTCTCCAGGTACTTCTAATGCATCTCCCTTTGGAGGCCATAATGGCCTGTGATTTTCACAGATCCCAATTAACTATTTATGTAGCAGAGTATGTCTAAAAGTGAGAGACACGTATTATCTTATCTTTGGGCGAGAGACATATATTAGGAACTGATGAGGAAAGACATTGTCAGGACATTAATGGAGGTCCAGTCTATGGCTTTGACCCCCAAAATACATATGCCTGGAGTCTCCAAAGAAGTGCACTGAAAGTACTAAATACTTGGTCTACTATTATTATTCTTTCTTCTTAAACAGGGACTCAGGAAGGTTGGTTTAATTTTGCACTGGGATTATTTAAGGCTATGCAGTCCTTTATCCTCTTTCCAAGCCTTTCTTTTCCACTCCAATTATAGTAAAGTGAGATCCTTCTTTAGGAGAAGAGCTTCTGTCAGAATCTGATCAGGAAGGATTAGATTACACTTCACAGATTTCTTCCACCATAGTTTGTGAATTTCTGGAAATACTTTTACTTAGGGTTCTTCAAATGAGAAAAATATCAGAGATACTATTTCAAATATGAAGGATCTGATGCTGTCTTCTTTTGTCTGATTCAACCTTTATGTTATCAGATCCAACTGGATCTGACCTCGGTGCCATTAGAAGCTGTGGATCCAGCACTGTGACTCTTCTCTTCCTCCAAATACCTCAGATCTCATTTGCCACCTGATCTAGAAGGTCATGTTTTCAAGGGCTCTGATTTGTATTGAATGGATAAGTGTAATTTCTTGTTAGACCATATCTTTGTGCAGTTACTTTTATATTACCTTGTTACCTTACTTTCACCATCCCCTGTTTAAAAAAAATGTAGATATAGATATAGGATGGCGCAGTGGTGCAGCAGTAGCATTGTCGCCTCACAGCAAGAGGTTCTCCAGTTCGATTCTTGGCTGGGGTGCCTTCTGTGTGGAGTCTGCATGTTCTCCCTGCATTCGTGTGGGTTTCCTTCGAGTGCTCCGGCTTCCTCCCACAGTACAAAGACATGTGTCGGGAGCATTTCTCCCCGGGCCACCACTGAAAATGGGCTTTGTTCCAAGTCGGACTTTCCCGGTTAACAAATGTTAAATAAACATAGGTATAGATATAAGTATATATGTCCTACAGCTTTAGTGTAGTTTATATTTTCTACTACTGTTAGTTCAGTTGTGTTTTTTTTCTGGTAGGCAATGTGTTTTTCCTTGCGGGTTCTATTACCATTCTTATGGCAGACAAGATTCATGGGTTTAAGAAGTGTATGGCCTGCAGATATAAGATTCCCCAAGCAGAACCTACACCCGCTCTGCATTTATTGCCCGCTTAGACACTGACTGTGAGGCTTGCTCTTCCTTTGGCTCTAGAGCCATTCAAGGCCATATAGGCAGTTTAACCTTAGAAGAACTTATACCTCCATTAGGACAGTCAACCTCATCTGTTTCTTCACCAGCTCTGCTAAAACCATAAATAAATCCAAAAAGTCAAAAAAAGAAAGACAAGTCTGAAAAGTGTTCAGACAAATCAAAAAAATGTCTCTGGTCCCATTAGAATTCTCGGGTTGGGTTCAGCACCAAAGTTATTTAGTCGGATCTGCCTCTTCCTCGGATCCAATTACCTACACCTACACCTTGTTTCTCATGGGAGACGATGAGTCCTTGGCTCCATTCTACTTTTCTGCAAGAGAGGCATACAACAAGACCACCATCAGCAGCATCATCATCCAGGTCCATTCGATCACTAAGGAGCCTTACTGAAGCACACATCAACAAGATGGTGTGAGATTCTGTCGGACACAAATTCAGCTAGGGTTTCTCCTGACTCCATCCACCCAGGATGTTCTAAAAACAGTTCCAATGACCCCTCCACTAATTTCTCCTATCCTGGTCAACCCTTTGGATCTGAGGTCTATGGATCTATGTCTCCTAGTAGCACCCACATCAGGATGACAGCCCTGTCAACTTTGACTCTGGCTATGTCCTTTACTCTTACAACTCTGATGCCTCTGGATCAGGAAGAGTCTCAGAGCCAAATCATTGGTGTCAGGGTTTGGAGCACGGAGTCAGTACCAACATTTTCAAGGTGTCTCTCTTGCTCAACACTTATGCAATAGATAATGTGGCTCTGATGTTGGCTTTGGATCCAGATCAAGTCAAGTTGGGAAAGCACTTACTTGATCATGTTATGATGGGACGGGAGTCTCTTCTGGACCAAACTATTCCTCAGCATTTAAAGCATTCTTCTGATCAGGCCCAGAGAAGAGGCATTCTCAATAAGCTCAGTTCCATCCCAACCTCTTCTGGATGTTGCATCTGACTCCACACTTCCTTGTTGACATGTACAGTCAACTTCCTTTAGCTTGGAGGTTGCTTAGCATGTGAGTTCCCCATCTGATTCAACCCCCCTCTGGAAGCCCAGTTGAGGCAAAGTCCTAGGAAACATACATGTTAAAGGAGACATTTAGATTCCTCTCTGTAATCAGTCACTGAAGACAAAGACTTGGATAATGGGGATGTGTCCCCAAAATCTCCTTTGGAGGATGTCACCTTTGGTGAAATTTTGGAACTGATGAAACAGTGAGGGGGGGTCAGTATACTGATATGCACTTTCCTGAAGGGTCTGTGTTCCTTGAGGCTCTTGGAGCTGGCTCTTCTACCTCCTGGGTGGTACTGCCCACCGATGCACTTATAGACATCGTAGCTCAGCAGGCTTGGAAGGATCCTGATACAGTGGAGCCAATTCTTAAAAAGCCGGACAAAATTTCAATTCCACCTAAAGACAGAGCACACTGGAATATGGGTCCCTGTTTAGAAGACATGGTTGGGATGGCAGTGACATGAAATGAGCTTTCTGAGGACAGTATATCTGTTTAACAGCCTAATAGAGAATCTAGAGCACAGGAAAGATTCAGAAAAATAACTTTTTCTTCAGCGACTTTTACACTTAGAGCATTGAACTACCTGGTCCATATGACATATTTCCAGAGAGAACTGACAAAAGAATTTTACAAGTCCTACTAAAGTAACCGACTGACAAACATCCAAAAACAATGGAGTCTCAGTTGCCTACCTTATAGTTAATGTCCTAAGTATCCATGTGTCTCCTTTTTAATGCAGCTGGTGGTATGACTAGAGCAGCAGGCACTGGTATAGCCATCTGCCAGCATGCCTGGATGTGACTATGTTACTTTGTGAAAGGCTTCAAGACATGCTTCCTTAATCCCCTCATCAACAGCTCCACACTCTTTGGGCCAAAAGTTAAGGAAACTCTCACCAGTAGTGAGCAGCATGATAATACTCCTTCTTCCATTGGAATCCATTTCTCTATTACTCAGAGAATCTTCTCCAGGAATCAGAAAGGTGGTAACAGGTTCATAGGTGTGTACTAGACTAATGACCACAAGGGCCTTAAGACATTGGTTCAGAGGTTCATATGTGTATATTAGGATAATGATCACTAGGGCCTTTTTCAGCCTAGCCAAGCATCCCAAATCTCTGACACGTTCTGGTACCCTAAATAAGTGTAAGCAGGGGCTTGGGAAATAAAACAGGCTGCCTATGTCCATTAGAGACATGGGTGCAAACCCAGGGATGAATTTCCTGTTCCCCATCCAATTGTCCAAGTTACACTTAAAGTGGGTTAAAGAGGAACTCTGCTTCACATGGATGGTGAGCCTGTTTTACAGAAGGGGTAGTCTCTGGAATACATATCTGTCTTTCCAGCAGGTCCTATTTATATCACAGGCAAGGTTTAAATCTTTAGAATTGATAATTCTGGTGCTGTTTTTTTTTTTTGTGGATATGCAGGAGGACCATCAGGGTGGGGTCTGACAATGCCTTCCTTCTACAGCTTATAGGAGATAGAATACAGGGATAGAGCCTTGAGGTGATCTGCATAGAACATGTTACTTATACCCTGTATTCCTTTCCAGTTGTTGGATGTGCCTGTATAGCTACATACCAACGAGGTCATTGTACTCAATGATAGGTCTAATGAATGCTGAATACTGTGGAACAATAACCTCTACTGGACGTAGATGTCATACCTTTGTTTATAGGTTACACAGCATAGAATGCCCATCACCTGTCTACATTAGTGAGGAAATCAAAGGCTAGATTACTTTCTATGGGTGTCCCAAAGTCCTGACTACTGGTCAACTCTAAGGAGTGTGTTGTCAATATGATAGTTACAAGGGGTGGATAACTTCATTAATGATACTGTTATGCATTTTTTGGTAGTTTTAGTCCATGGCTATGACACCAGTTATTTGTCTATGTCGGCCCTTCCTGGGGAACATTTGTGTCCATGGGGGGAATCTATAACTGCTCCTAATTTGCAATCATCTGCAAATTTAGTCAGCCAGAGGCCATTGATATTGGCCCTGACTTCAGTGAACTAAATGCTAAAAATAAGTGGTCCCTGGATTGATCCATTACGGACACCATTTGTGATCTGCCTCTTTTATAGACATGGACTCCCTAATTCTAACTTCCAGGATCCTTTCTGTGAGCCAACTGGCTATCCACTGGTTGACATAATGGTTTATACCTAACCCCTGAAATTGTCAACAATGCCCAAGTGAGGCATTGTTTCAAATGCCTTGGCCAGGTCAAGCTAGGCAGTGTGAACCATTTTATCATCATCCATTATTGTGGTGACCTTCTCAAAGAAGTGTACCAATCTGAGTAGCATGACCTGCCCTTGATGAAACCAAATTGTGTCGGGTCCAGAGTTTGGAGGTTTCCTATCTCATTACTGATCCTTTCCAAGATAATTCTTTCCAAGCCCTTGAATATAAGATTAGTGAGACTTACGGGTCTTCTAGTTAGCCCACCTTTGTGCAGAGGGATGACTGTTGCTGTTCTCCATTCATGAGACACGAAGCCTGTTTGGAGGCTACAGTTGAATAGCAGTTCCATAGGGCTTAATAGGTCATGTTTCATGCTCTTTACAAGGCATCCTGGGATATTGTCTGGGTCCAGTGCTGCAGTGTTCATGGCCTCATTCAGAGATTTAAGTTAATGATAGTAGGGGGAGTTATATTTGATGGTATTTCCTGAGGGGAAGTTGAGGGGGAGAGAGAGGGGTAAAATTGAAGCTGAATTTCTCGGCCAGTAGGCCTGCTATATTGTCTGGTTCAGTATAGGTAACTCCATTAGCAATGAGCTCCACACACAATTGTGTATTGCATTTGAGGTTGCAAACATAGCTGAAGAATGCCTTGTGGTTGTCCTTGGCCTGGGAGGCCAAATTTACCTCAAATTTGTCATTAGCAGACCTTATTTCTCCTGAGTTGTTTGTTTATTTTGATGAAAGTGCTTTTATTCTGCTAGATGCTACACCACCTAATTTTTGCCACAACTTTCTTCCTTGTGTTATACATCCTACTGATGTTGTGATTCCACCAGTGTGGCTTGTTTTATTAGTTAGTTCTGTTCTGCTTCCTGGTGGGCACAGCTGCCTCTATGCAGCTGTTAACATGCTTGTATAGGGTTTGTGAACAGTTCTGCATAGGCAGCAGCATTCTCAGGATTTATGAGGGCTTGAAATTTTGCCAGGATATCACATTATACTAGGAAATTAGCCTTTGAATAGTTCCTGAACATTCCGGGGTTACCTGGGGTTCCAGGATTTATTTTTACTTCAAACAAGATGGTTTGTGGTCTGACCTTACCGGAGAAGACATTACACAAGGAGTGCGCAGCACTCTCCCATATTAGTGAGGACCAAATCCACTATATTTGCACTCCTGGTTGGCATACTGACAGTCTGGCCCAGGAAGTTTGTGTTTACAAAAATCCAGGCATATCTGTGCCTGAACATTTAGTGTTATATGATTCCCAGTTAACAGTCGGGTAATTAAAGTCACCCGTGAACATGGTATTGGGGTTAATGGTAAGTGTTTCCAATAAGTTTAAATACATGTTGTGGGTTTCCTGGGTCATACAGGGGGATCTATAACTTACAAGAAAATAGCATGGGATTTTGCCTATGGTTATTTGAACACTGAGAAGCTCAAGTACATTGTCCTGTTTGACCATCCTGAGGTATATTTATTTTTGATGTAAACTGAGACACCTCCACCTTTAATCTCTATCTGTGTAGTAGTGGGACTAAATGAGTGGAAGGCAGTATAGCTTTGCACTGCCAGTGTGCTCTGCAGATTTAAACTATGTCTCAGTGACTGCACAGACGTCAGCATTCTCTAGGGTGAGGACAGCTTGTAGGGATTTGAGTTCTTTGTTTAGACTTCTAACATTAAGCAGTAATACCTTTAGATTTTCTTCATTTTAATTTGATATGTCGGAAGTACTTTCAGTTTGGCATTGCCTAAAAAAGCACTTTAGGGAGGACAATATTCGACAGCCTAGACGGGGGAGGTGCAGACCATCCCTGGCAAAACAGCATGGTCTGTCCATGCTGACAAATATTGCACCCCCCTAGAATGACACCAGAAACTAAAGCAATTATTAAAGTCAGTCATCTACTGTTTGCATAGTGGCATCATCCTTGGTGAAGGTACAACAAAATGCTGCTCAGTGCTAGACTCATACAGCTTGGGACACATATTCCAAGATACTCTATGATGTCTCTCTTCATATAGTCTAGGGAGATGCCTCCCAGGTCACTTATACTCACATGAACTATAACTGAGTCAGACTGGTACTTGTGGTCCAATGACCTCAGTGCATGCATAATATGGCAGATCCTGGCCCCCACTAAGCAACTGACTGTGAGTGTCTCCTTACTCAACTTGGGGAGAAAGGCATCAGTGTGTTTCACAATGGAGTCTCCAATAACCAGAATGTTGGACTGTGTGGTGGTTTGCCTAATGGACTTAGAAGTAGAGCCTCTGTGAGATGAGGCTGTATGTGTTGATGTGAGTGTTGATTTGAAAGAATGCATTTGGGGCTGCTAAGGGTATTTATTATGGGTATTTCATCTAGGAGGTCTTTGGGGTTTTGGAAGGTTACATTTAATTGCGGTAGCATTGTCGCCTCACAGTTAGATGTTGCCCGTTTGATTCTCAGTTAGAGCATCTTCTGTGTGGCGACATGCATGAATGGGTGTTCCTTCATTGAAGGTTGTGCATTAGGCCCGGCAAGCCAGCACGTAAAAATCTACTGCCAATCATTAGCAGACCGAAGTTTCGCTGTGACAACCCCTAACTGGGAAAAGCTGAAAGACACAAACAAACATTTAATTGCCTCAGCACATGTGGGTTTATGTGTCTATTTTGAACTGTGTGGGATGGATGCAGTGTGTGTAGTACTTACAAGCTGAATAACATTGGGAGTGCCTTTATGTGAGGGCTTTGCCTCCAGTGATATTGTGTAAATGCATCTCTCACGTACCATATCAGTTTGTTTGAGAATTAGCTGGTTGTTAGTAAACATGAGGCAGTTTCTACATTGCCTTAGGATGCTCATATCCACCAAGTGGTAACAGAGATAATGGGAAAGTTCATATCCATGGCAATAGGCTCTTTTTTTGATTAGAAGGTTGCAGTGGGAATATAAGGTAATGTCAGAAGTATCTGGTTTGCAACTCTGGGAGCAGTGCTTGTCACTGCAAACAAGTTGCCCTGTGTGCAACTAGGTACTGGTGAAATTTCAATGGTGTTTTTATATGAAAAATGTCAACTCTGTGTCTTTGTCTATACAGGGCATTGCCAATGCTTGAGGGAAAACTAATAAGTAGACCCAGTGATTTATGAATTAAGTATTTAGGGAGATATACTAAAGTTAGTTTAGACAGCAGCTAATCAAGCAGTACTTACTGAAGATAAAAAATAAGCTTTGCCAAGAATAATGAAAAGAGGGGATTCACCCAATTGGCTGCTGACTGGCTAATACTAGTGCTGGTCTCGCCACAGCTTCATGTTGCTGGTATACAATGCTCCTTCGCTACTTCTCTCACTAGAAACAAAACAGTAGCATCAATCCCAAGTTTAGATGCAGGCTAAAGGCTCTTTGATCATCAACAGTCTTGTCTCATATGTTGCAAGAATCTGTAGGCTTGTTGTAGTCTTTTCCTGGTAGATGCCTTGAATAGCAACCAGACCAATCTGGAAAGGCTGACACTCATTACCCAATCAGAAACAATCAGGAATCAATGCACTCTGCTCCTTCTCTCACCAGGAGCAACATATAAGCACAAATTCCAAGGTGGCACTTATGAAACAGTTAATCAGCCTTTTTGGTAATCAGCAGTCCCCAGGACTCTCACCAGGAGCAAAAGTGAAGCACTAATCCCAAGATGTCTACTGAGAGGCAGAATGAAGGCTCTCCAATAATTGGTGGTCTTGGACTAGATGTTTCAGATTTTAAAGGTAAGGTGGAAAATGGGTTAATATGCTAAGAGCTGCAGTGTGCACTAAGCAGTTAGACATGAAACAGGGTAACTTAAACTTTAGCAATCTAAGTGGAGAGACACTCATTTTAAAAGACCAAGAAAGATTGGAAAATGGTGGGAACATTGTATTGTGGCTCTATGGAATTCAGAGGGATGGCCAGTAATTTTAAATACCTGAAGGGGACTCATTTCACAAAATAATTTTGTGCTTATTCACAATAGCCAACGAAAGAGGACAGGGAAGGAAATATGTGGTCAGATCGATTGTCTTTGCCCAATTGCTACTGCAGGGGCTTTTTCCTTAGTGCCATTTTCTCTTTTTGGAATAACTTGGTACACTGTTTGCTAGTCTACTTACATGTTAGGGATATACAGTGGTAGGCATCTACTATAAAAAGCTGTGAAATACATTCTCCATAACATTAGGTCTGCCAGTTATATAGGTCCCATCTCACTTCCCCTGCTATACTGTACTTTTCATTGGAAAACTACTTAAAATAACAGTTTATGTGAACAAATGATCAAAATCAGCTCACAAGAATTTAAACAGCGAGCCATAAAGTCACAAAAAATGTTAGCTTCCTCGGTCTGAGAAGACCACCAAAGAGTTCAAGATGAAGGTCCTCTCAGACTGAGGAGCTGGAATTTTTTGTACTTTTATGAAATGCTATTAAATCTTTTTAAGATGATTTGGTCATTTATTTATAACTCCCTTTTGCTATTCGTGTTCAGAGCTTTGATTTGAATACACACATGTTGCTACTGTTATTCTTATGTGATTATATGGTCAGATATTCTTGTTATGTATGTTGTTCTGTATTTTCTTAGCTGCTGTTCTGATTAAATTTCATTTGACATTACGTTTTTTTCACAGTATGAAACCAGTACGAAGTTCATTTGGAGTTGCACAGCAAGGAAAGGAGCAGGAAACAATGGCAATGCTGATGCAGTCAATAATGTAGAGTGATAGGCCAATGAGTTCCCATATGAAGGAGCAATGGATGATACATGATGCAGCTGAAGAGAATATGTCACAGGAAGGCAGTCTGGAATGTTCTGTAGAATACCCACAGGAAACAGAAAACAAAGAATATGTCCTAAGTTTAGAGGAAAATGATCCAAGGGAAGAGTTGCTTGATTTAATAGAGATGGGTAGACATATTAAGATCAATGAAAGGGGTAGATTACAGAAAGTAGATAATACCCCAAAATGTTAGAAGTCTGATAAAACAGATGAACACAGTAACTGAGACAATTAATAGAAATTCATGAGGAAGATGAAAATGGGCTACATTACTGTGCAGCTAAATTAATAACAGATAAAGTCTTACCACAAAAATACAGGGCAATAAGGGAAAGGAAGAGAAGAAGTCAAATGACATCATGGAAGCATCAGCTAGAGAAAACTATAAAGCAATGAAGACAAGAAATGTCACTGTTAGAGGGGTACAGAAGATGGAACAGATCAACAAAATACTTAGAAAGACAGACATGATAAAAGCAATGAGCAGTGTTAGAATGGACCAGGATCCATAATAAACTAAAGATATCAGAACAGGCAGACAAATTTAGAAGATTTGCAGATAAATATAAAGGAAAAGTGCAAAATAAACAATTCATTGGTGACCCCAAAAATGTTGTATAGAGAACTGGGAAAAAAAGCAAAAAGTAAGGAAACATCACCAAAAAATGAAGAAATAGAAATATTTCAGAAAAGCAACAGTGAGGACCCTGGGGAACATAATAAAGTTGCTGAATGGATAGAAAAAGTAAAAAAAAAACAGTAAGAAGTTCAAATGTGCAGGATATGAAATGGAATGAAGTAACAGCCAAAGAAACTGAAAAAAATTAAGAAAAGCCCCTAAATGGAAAACCCCAGGCCCAGATGCAGTACCTAACTTCTGGCTAAAAAGTATTAACATCTTTACTTGAAGATTTAGCCTCGAGTAAGAACTACTTATATAGGATTATAGGATTATAGTTTACTAGGCTAATGCCCTTACAAGCCTAGCCAAAAGTTTATCCCCAAAAAAGAAACCTCAGTCAGCACCTGTCGCCCCTGTCATTGAGGGACACAGGTGGAACCCCTGGGACAAACTTGTAGTTTCCCATCCACTCATCAAGGTTGTGCTTGAAGAGGGTCAGCGAGGTACTCTGTTTGACATGTATGATAAGTCTATTCCAGAGACAGGGCAGCCTCTGGGAGACAAACCTGTCTCTCCAGCAGGTTTTGCTGATGTCATGTATTCGATTTATGTCTTTTGAGCGGGTAATGCACAAGGAGTTAGACTTACGGATATCGAGCATCTCTAGTAGGGCGTGTTAGTAGAGTAGTGTTTAATATCATATGCACATCTCAGACAGATACAAACCTGGTTAACAACAGGAAAAATAATACTTCTCCTTAAGACTGAACCTGTAAGCCGTCCCTAAAAAACTATAGACCAATAACTTGTCTTCCGACAATGTATAAACTATTTACTGGAACTGATGCCAAGTCATTTAGAAGAAAACTCAGGCATGGGAATAGAACAAAAGGCTAACGAAAGAAAGTCATATGGAACAAAGGATCATTTGTTCCGCAACAAAATCATAATGGAGAATTGTAAAAAAAGGGAAGAATAAGTATGGCATGAATAGATTACAAAAAAGCATTTCACAGGATCCCATGCTTGTAGATCAGATTGTATGTGCTGTGTCTTTAAAAAACATAACAAGGAGAAAATAAGCTATGAGAATTCTCAAGTTGAGAAACCCCAAGGCTTCTCTCAGCTTGAATCACAAAGGTGATACTAACTTAAAAAATAACCATACAAAGATTGAATTCCAGCTGACGAACTCAATCTAGCCGGACAAGCTTCCAAGTCAATTTAAGAGAATAAACCCAGTCCTCGATCTACAATCTCATATCTTCCTATTTCAAAAGTTGAATAAAACCACTAAAGTCTTCCTTTTGGTTTTCAAAAGCTTTATTTTTTGAAGAACGTCCAACATAGGTTGGTGAGCACTGTGGCAAAAATCTCTCTTCATCTTATTTCAGTTGTCTTGTAGCGATATTTGATAAAACGTTTATCAGAAAAGCAAAATGAGTATGTTTAAAAGCAAAATGAGTATGTTTAAGATAAAATGTTACAAGACAACTGAAATCAGGCAAGTTCCTGAACTACCTTGGTCAACAGTAGCCACTGATATCTTCGAGTGGGACAATCAACACTACTTAGTATTGGTAGACCCTTATTTAAATTGGTTTGAGATTGACTTACTACCTAACATCCACTACTGTTATTACAAAGTTGAAACATCATTTCTCAGTCCATGGTAGTCCACACAAATTTATTTCTGACAATGGTACTCACTTTACTAGTCAGTTGTTTCAGAAATTTGCAAGGGAATGGGACTTTGTGCATGTTACTGGCAGTCCTGAATATCCACAGTCAAATGGGTTAGCTGAACGTGCAGTGCAGAATGCAAAGCAATTACTTGAAAGATCAAAGTGTGACAATACTGATGTCTTTTTGAATTTACTTAATCTCAGAAACATACCCCGTGACAATATATTTGGCTCACCCGCTCAAAGACTTCTATCCAGGCAAACCAGAATGACATTACCTATTAGCTCCAGTTTATTAAGGCCTAAAGCTAAGAACAACAAAACCATCAAGGCTCAGTTATTCAAGAAGCATTCTATCCAGAAGTCCAGTTGTGATAAATTGAGCAGATTTCTTCATCCATCGAGGAAAGGAGAGCCAGTGGGGATACAAACACTGAAAGGTTTTGACTGGATTGGTTAAGTTACAGGCATATGTGCTGAGCCGAGATCCTACCTTGCAGAATCAGAGGGTGTGGAGTACAGAAAAAATTACAGGCATCTTCTTCCTGTACCAGAATCATCATCACTGCATTGTTCCTGTGATACGAACTCTAGATCCAGAGTGAACCAGACAATGTTCCCATTCCAGAGTGTGTTTCAACCGCTACTTCCATTCCTGAGGATGTTCCAAATACTTCCAAGGTTAAGCATTCTGTAGAGACAACTCCAGTTCCTAAACCAAATTCCCAGTTTTATGTCACACGATATGGTCGAGTATCCAGGCCCAGTGTAAAATATTCAGCAACAAGGACATAACTGTATATATGTACCTAGTCTTGTATAACTGCATGACAAAGAATTATTTGTGATATCTATATGCCAAACAGATTCATAACATTGCATGATCTATTTCTCAAAGAGGGAGGATGTAGATCAGAGTGTATGTGCTGTGCCTTTAAGAAGCATACCAAGGACTGAACGTGCACATATAAATACCGGGCACATGCTATTCCCAGTGCCATTTTAAGAATGCATGTATGATTGCAGTAGTTAGTTTGTATATAAGTTAAAGTCAGTAAACGTCTATCGTAATGTGTTTGTATACAATAAACCAAAAAAAGTGGAACTGCACCAAATAAACCAATAAATCCAACAGACATTATGAGGAGTTATTAAAACTTTTGAACATTTCCTGTTTGAGTCTCCGCTCCGTGTCTTAGCATTTCTTTGTATACAATAAAGCTACTTGAACAGAACCCACAAAGACTCTTCTACTGTGTCCAAAGTAGGAGAGTGACAACACTCATGGATAAAGGAGTGGTTACAGATATATAAGCTGCATTCTACATTGATCAATTAAATTACAGTGACCATGAAACAGTAGCAAACCACTCTGCAATCAAACCATTACAAAGGGCAAATTATTATCCTATGGATAACAATTCAAAGGGGGATATTTCAGGGTGATCATTTGTCACCACTGTTGTTTTGTCTTGCCCCTAACCCATTAAGCTGTTTAATTAACAAATTAGGTCATGGTTACAATTTTGCTCCCAGAAAATAAACTTGCTTAAAGATTTCTCATTTACTTTTTGTGGATGACTTAAAAATATATAGTTCATCAGATGAAGAGTTGAAAGCACAACTGCAAGTAGAATTTTCTCAGATTATATAAGAATGATGTCTGATATTGATCAATGTACGAAAGTAATGTTTAAAGCAAAAAAGTTGCAGTACCAAGAAAAGACTGATCTTGGACAGGAATGCAATATAAAGGACCTTGAGCAGGAAGGAGTGTAGAAATATTTGGGAATTGATGAAGGATTGGAATTAAGCATGAGAAATGTGAATAAAACTTATTAAGGAATACTACAGAATACTAAAACTGATATTGACAACAGCCCTAACATCTATGAATAAAGTCCAAGCTATAAACCAATTTGCTCTCCCTGTTTTAACTTACCATTTTGATGTGATTGACTGGCTCCAGAAGGTACTGGATCAGTTGGACAGAAAAACAAGAAAAATGCTTCATGTTTATCAAGTGATATTTAAAAAACAGATAATATGAAGATTATATATCCCTCACTCTGATGGAGGTATAAGCCTCCTTGACATGGATTACATGTATAGAGTTGCATTCGTAGGACTGCATACATATATGCTGACCTCATCAGATTCAAACATAGTGAAAATTTTAAAACATAAGGAGAGGAAGTCTAAGATGACCTCTATGCTTAATTTAGCAGAAGCATTCAGGTGACAAGCAGGAATGGAAATCAAACCAGAAGCAGACAAACATAAGCAAACAAATGTGCCAAAAAAAGACAATAAGGAGAAGGATCAGATGAGAAAGAAAAGAATGTGGAAAAGCCATAAATATAGTGGCAAGTATACAGATATCCTAGAACAAGAAACAGACAAATTATGTTCTGTAAAAAAAAATTGGGAACAGTACTACACCTTATTGTTGGGTGTGATACATTCATGGCAGAGGACATGTACCCTGAAAGGTACAATAATGTGGCAAGACTGTTGCACTGGGATTGTGCAAACAGGTGTATATTAGGTCACCAAAATGTTATTCCAGTGAATACCAATTCATCGACCCATAATCAGTGAAAATCACTTCAACAATTCTCTGAATTTACTAAGAGCAATGAAATAGTTGGCTGAAGCACAACAGACAACTACAGAACTTTGCCCTTTTCCCCATTGTAGTGCAATCTCTGAGTTGGTATATATAGTTGGGGGGGGGGGGTGAAGCCCCCCACTTGGATGGCTTCAAGTCAACTACAAGTTGGTCCATTGTGCTTCAGGCAACTATTCTGCCCTTAGTAAATTCAGTGAATCACTGATGCGATTTTTGCTGATTAGGGGTCGATGAACAGGTGTTCACCAGAATAACATTTTGGCAACCTAATATAGACCCATGCAAACACTACAACACAGACGTAGCTAGCTAAGAAGCACTGGAAACATGAACCACAAAGCATTATAGAGACTGATGAAGTATACATCATGTGGAATCACCCATTATCAACAATTCAAAAAACAGATGCAAGAAAACTAAATATAGTAGTCCATGAGAAAAGACAAAAGTAGCACTGACCATCAAAATTGCTACACCTAGCGATTACAGTGTCACACATACAGAGAGAGAGGCATAAAGTCATAAAATATCAGGATATATAGACAGAAATGAGACCAATATGGAAGAAAGATACCTAGACAGTTCTAATAGTAGTAGGAGCAAAGGGTCTCATAAAAAAATCAGGCGTATTTAGATATGCCACCAATACATGTAACTCTATATGAATTGCAGAAGGAATCATTTCTGGGCACATTGTGGGTGCTATGAAGAGCACTTTTGGTTAACATCAAAGACTGAAACAATATCAATTTCAAGAACTTTAGTTATACCCTGACTTAAAAATGGGGCCCATTCTCATCTAAACAGAAAGAAATGATTGGGAACATTATACATTTTAAAGCTAAGCATTCTTGATTCATAATGCTAGTAAAACAGTATGATCTGATGTTATCAATTTTCATTAATTCCTCAACATATGGGTTCAGATCCAGTCCGCAGATCCAACTCGGCCACTGTTTTACAGCCTGTGGAAACCACAAACTCCAGAGCTCCTCCCTTACCCATAATGCCGTAGTCCCACTCCTTCCCCAAATGTCATTTGGCACCTTTAGAAAGAGATGTGGTCACTACAACTCTCGAGAGAATTTTGTTATTTCTTCTAATGATAAATACTTTTTTCTTTAACTTTTATATATTTCTATTAAGTATCCTCCCTTTACCCATACCATTGGTATTTTACAATTAAACATAGTTGGTAACTCCCTTAGACCTTTTCTCCTTGTTGGTCTATTCTTTCCATTACCACTTTTTGGTATGCCTATAGTTACCATTGCTGGTAGTCTTTCATACCTATATTCTTAAAAAAATATATAATAACCTTTTCCTTATTTTTTCTTGTCTTCTGCTTCTATATTGTGTTTATTAGAGACAATGGCAGATAAATAATTGGGTTTTAAAACATGTGAAAAGTGTGGGGACAAGATTCCCCTGACTGTCACCCATCAAATGTGTGTTTATTGTTTAGGACCTGAATGTTTACAGACCTCCTGTTCCATCTGTAAGTCTTTTAATCTGAGGGCCCTAGTGGACCAGAAAAATAAATTGATTCTAAAAGGCCTCATTCCATTGGTCTTCAGGGAATCTCTTTCTGGAGTTCAACCCTCCAAGCTGGACAAAAAGGAGGCAAGAAAAAGGAGCCAGAAAGAAGAGTAGGAAATCTTAGGATCCGACATACCACAAGTTGTCAGATCCTACCGCTTCAGACACCAGGTCTGTCTCTTCTGATCCTACTCTCTCGGAGCCAAAACCAATTCCCAGAACCAGATATGCATCATCTCTGGATCCAATCTCATCTTAGCTGCTTTTGCCATTCCTAGAAAGATGTTGTTCTCTCTCCACTGCCTCTTCCCATTCGTCCGGAAGTCTCACAGAAGCAGACATGGATACAATGATGAGCAATTTTCTTTCAATACAAATAAACACGGGAGTTCTCTTGGCCCCTACTCCAATGGGCCCAGAGGCCTTAACTTGTACAATTCCAGCTATTTTGGCTTCTTCTCCAATCCATCCTTCAGTTTTGGAGCCTTCTGATCTGAGTATCTGAATGCCATCTGCTTCAGATCTGAGGATACCTGTATCCTCAGATCTGACACCTTTTCTGAGTGTATTGGCTCCAAGTATATCAGAGCTGGAGTGCTCTCTGGCCTGAAGCTTCATTGCAAAATCTGGGGGGTTAGGGTTGACTCCGAAGTTCTCAGAGTCATCTCTGCCTCCCGGAGCCTCAGCATAAGATAGCTTGGTTCCAACTTCTGCCTCAGGGGTGGTTGCTTCAGGCCAGAGGGAACCATCAAATCAGATGTATGGTATGTCTTCTTGGCTCCAACAGTTTCTTTCACCCTGGGGCATTCTGCCTTCAAGGTGGTGGAGAGAGTATTCTCTTGTAGAGATCAGATGGCTCCTCTCCCCTTGGATCTTCATTCTGTTTCTCAGATGTCTTTGTGTCGTGAGCCTCAGCATTCTGCTCCACTGGGACAGCCAGCCCAAAGTCTCCAGGCCGCCCCACATGGTATTGTCATATCTTCCAATACTTCTCCAGAGCATCCCACCAAAAAAGTCCCTAGGAAGAGGAAGTGCAAGAGAAAGTACTTGGACTCCCCTCAGGAGTCAGTCATGAAAGACACCAGTTTCGAAGATCACCACCTGAAGATGTCTCATTTGGAGATATTCTGGAGATCCCGAAACAGTGAGGTGGTTCATCCACCGACAATCCTTCAGAAGAGGAATCGGTATTCCTGAAGGCTTTTGGTGCAGGCCCATCTACCTCCTGGGTGATTCTGCCCACTGACAAGCTCATTGACTTGATCTCTCAGCAGGCATGGAAAGAATCAGATTCTGTAGAGCCGATCCCTAACAGACCAGATAGAATCCTGGCACCACCGAAAGGAATGAAGTTTTGGAAAAAAAAGGAGTACCAGTAGAAGCTATGGTTGTGGCAGCAGCCACCAAGAAAGAACTTCCAGAACAAACTTCTTCTGTCCACCCCCCTAACAGGGAGTATAGGGCTCTGGACATATTTGGGAAGTGTGTTTATGTATCGGCGATCTTTGCTCTCAAGTCCCTCAATTACTTGTAGCACTTTACTAGATTACAGAAGGATTTAATTAAGGTGCTCTCAAAAACTCTGTCAGGAACTAGTACTGCTGAGGCAGAGCCTTCTGTCGCTTCACAGTTAGCTACCCTTCAGTCCTTTTCGAATTCTTCTATGAGGCTCATATCACATGCAGCTGAGGGAGCCTTAAGAGCAATGGGTTCAGCCATTTCCATCAGGAGATATACCTGGATGCGCCTGGGTGATTTTGCAGAGTCCTTCACATCATCGTTCATCCATGCTGCTTTTGATGGAAGTTCATTGTTTGGCCCCAATGTTAAGGACATAATCTGCAGGTGTGAGCAGGATGAAAAGACCCTGCCTGCTGTCGGTGTACGTTTTTCAACTTCTAAATGACCCTTTTCCAGGAATCAGTGAGGTGATTGAAAGATGTGGTTCAGGAAATCCCAAGGTCTGTTCCATGATCCACATGGAGAAAGTTCCCTTTGGGGCAGAGGTGGGACTCCAATGGAAGATGCCGTCCATGTGGCAGAGGGGGTCTGCAGAACCAGGGGTCAGAGATTCTTTCTCTGAAAGAGGTTTACCTTTACAAGGTTGAAGTGCACATCTACAATGGCCAGATGTGCAAAAGTACGATTTCAAATGTTCATAATAACGAACTATGAATTGCCAAAATCACAAATGAGTGAATGCCAGTGTGAATTTGCTCATGTGGATTTGGCACTCTGAGTGGAGATTGCACTACAGCGGAGATCAGAACATGAACCCCCTCCATCACAGTAGTGCGATCTCAGAGTTAGTATATTAAATTAGCATGGGGTGTGGGGGGTGCAGGGGGGATTGCCCCCCTGCATAAGAGTGTTTGGAGACATCCAGAAATGTTGGGTGTTTCAAAAACATTCGACATTCCCGGAATGTGTAATTCATTATTTAGCACTTTTGGTGTTTTCAGCATTCGAAAGTGCAGTTTCCGACCTTTAGAGTCAGATATATGATGAGTTGTACATGTTATTTGTGACATTGTAAAGGTAAACCCTGAAAAACCTCTATCAGTGCTCCTGAATGGAGATCTGATTGCTGACCTCTGGAGTGAGTTGAGGGTCATTTATCCCTGCACAAGAGAGCCTGGCTAGATTTAACAAACAATATTTGGGTGCAGAGGATCATTTCCAGAGATTATATAATTCCTTTTTCCCTGCCACCACCATTACAGAACAAAATTCCCAACATTCCACCCAGTCAGAGGAAAACAGCAACTTTAGAAATACAAAAGCTGCTAGACAAAAGAGTCATCCAAGAGGTCCCTCAGACCAGAAAAGATCCAGAACTTGCTTAAGATTCTTTTTAGTGCCAGAAAAGACAGGGGACTAGAGACCAATTTTGGATCTCAATGTTCTGAACCAGTCAGTCCAGCATAGCAAGTTCCAGATGGTCACAGCTCAGGCCATTTTGCCTTTCCTGCACAAGTACAACTGGATGTACTCTATAGATCTCCAGGATGTGTACTATCACATAAAAATGAACAGACAGTCCAGGAGATATGTACGCTTCTGGCTGGGAGCCAGTCACTACCAGTATAGAGCACTGCCTTTGGTCTTACCACAGCCCCCAGGGTGTTTATGAAATGCATGGCAGTGGCAGCAGCTCACTTCAGACTGCAGGGATTCCAAGTGTTTCCATACTTGGACAACTGGCTCCTTACCACCTTGACCAAGCATGTACTGATAACAGCTCGGGACTATGTACTCCAAACTTGTTCCAATCTTGGTATCACAGTCAACCACAAGAAATCTCAACTTCAACCATCTCAGTCCCTAGAATTCATAGAAGCTAGTTTCAATACAACATCACTGATAGCATTTCTGCCTTTACTCAGAGTTCAAACCATACATTTACAAGTAAGAAGAATAACTACCAGCCTGCAAGATATTACATACCCTGGGGTCCATATCTGCAGCAATAGTTCTGCTCCCACTAGTAAGATGCCATATGAAAATTCATCAGTGGACATTGGCAAACCAATGGCCCATCCTACATCAGTCTTTGTCCACCAAGATCATTATTACTCAGGCATGCAAAAGATTCCTTTGATGGTGGATTCACTCAGATCAACTAATGCAAGGTAGTCCATTCATCCTCCCTCAACACAAGGCCATAGTGACCACAGATGCTTTCCAGATCGGTGGGGAGGACATTTTGCAGAAAAGACCGTTCAAGGCACGTGGTCCCCCGAAGAGGTCAACATGCATATCAGTGTGCTGGAAATGACAGCAATACTCCTAGTGCTGCAGGCATTTTAAGACTCACTACTTTCCAGGAATATTGCGATACAAATGGACAATATGTGTACATCAGCAAACAAGGAGGAACCAGATCTTATCCCTTGTGTCAAAAAGCTATGAGAGTGTGGCAATGGGTAATCTCTTCAAACCGAATTATGATTGCAATGCATATACTAGGGAAATCCAACGTGACAGCAGACAAGTTGAGCAGGTCCATTTTATTACCTCATGAGTGGTCTCTCAACGCAGAAGTGGTGGAAATTATATTCTGTCATTGGGGCCAACCATGGTGTGATCTATTTGCATCCCCCCTACACAACAAATGCAGCAAGATCTTTGCCCTAATTCCACTGCTGGGGGAGTCACTGGGAGATGCTCTCCTTCATGATTCACCCCAGGTCCCATCTATGCTTATCCTCCAGTTCCCTTTATCCCCAAATTTCTGCAAAAAGCATCTCATTTGAAGAGCAGAGTCATCCTCATTGTCCCTTATTGGCCTCGACAGATCTGGTTTCCCTTCCTTTGGCCTCATCTAGTTTACCAACCTTGGATTCCGGATCCAATTCCAGAACTCCCGTCTCCTCCAATGGATTTAACTCGCCTGGATATCTTGGGCCTCAAGTTAACTGCATGGTATCTCCAATTGCAGGATAGCCAGACAGCCTAAGCTCTCTTCTCCAGAGTGCCATATTCTTTTATCTTCTCATAAGGCCTCTACCAGGAGAATCTACAAGAGCAAATGGAAAGGATTTGTCCTTTGGACACAACAACATGATACAAACCCTTTTTCTGCACCTGTACATAAGATCCTTGAATTCCTGGCTTCCATTTTCAATGATAGGCTAGTCCCTCTACACTACAATTAAAGTCCAGCTTGCTGCTATATTCAATTTCCATACTGGAATTGATAATTCTACTTTAGCAGCTTCATGTCTTTGTAAAGTATTTAAAAAAGGAGCATTTTTACTAAAGCCCCCCTTCAAGGACCATACTCTACCTTGGGATCTAACCGTAATATTACAGGCCCTAACCCAGAGTCCTTTTGAGCCTGCAGCAAAATGTAAACTAAAATACTCAACTTGGAAAATTATTTTTCTCATAACTATAACATTGGCTAGAAGGTGTCAGAACTGCAAGCCTTATCTTCTAAGACTTCTTACTTAATCTTTCAGAAGGATAATGTATCTTCAAGAACCAAGCCTTCCTTCCTAAGGTGGTGTCAGGATCTAACATTAATCAAACCATTAATCTCCCTGTATTCTTTCCAAATTTCTCTAACAAAGGTGAATACATGTTACATTTATTGGACATTCACAGATAATTATGTTTTTATATACACAGAAATGAGAAATTTAGAAAATCTGATCAAATGTTTATGTGCTTTTCTGAAACCAAATTGGGTCATCTGGTTTTCAAAGTAGCTTTATACAAATGGGTGACTGATTGTATTTCCTTTGTGTATAACAGTTGGGTCTGGTTCCGTCTAAACCCTTAAAGGCCCATTCAACTAGATCTATGGCGACCTCATCAGCCTTCCTAGCTAGAACTTCCATGGACCATATTTGTTTGAATCCAACTTGGGATAACCCTCATACCTTTAATACTCATTGCAAACTGTATCTGGCCTCAAGGGGAAGAGTAGCTTTCAGCTCTATAGTACTCAGGAATATTTTTCTTTAGAGTCTACCTGGGATTCTGACAGCTGGGGACTCTTTCCAATATGTTGAGGAATGAATGAAAATTGACAGTATCAGATAAAGGACTTATGTACTCACCATAACATTCCATCTGTGTTGTTCATTTTCATTCTTCCTCAACTCCCCTCCCTCCAAGCCCCATCCATGTTTGTTTGATGACTTCTGGAACAGCGGGAGAGTGCTCAGGAACCAAGTTCCCTTTCTTTGAGCTCCAGAAAGTGAATTTCCATAGTATGTGAATAGTATGCAAATATACCTATATTGTACCTTAGGGAGCTGCTAACAAGATCTGGAGAAGAAGGGGAACTACAAAATTATGGCTAAGAAGAAGCTCAAGAGGTTTCCACAAGCTGTAGAACAGTGGCCAAGTTGGATCCAAAGATCAGATCTGAACCCATATGTTGAGAAAGAATGAGAATGGACAACACAGATGGAACGCTATGGTGAGTACATAACTTCTTTTTTTTTGTAAGGAAGACTTCACTGCTTTTTCTAGCTGATGGAGCTGGGTGATATAGAGGGTAGTAGATGAATATAAAAATATACTGTTACAGTCTTCTATGCAAACTGAAGATAGTACAGTTTGTAGTAACTTACCATAACAGTAGACATCCTAGTGATCACTGTTGTAGTAGTGGATTGTAGTTCACTGACATCTGGATGGAGTACCAAAGCTTTACCTTCTGAGGATGTATGCCCAGATGATGACTTGAGCCTGTTGGATTTGGGGTACAAAATTGGAGGAATGTCTGAGATTCTCAGACTATCTCCATGCCAGCAGCAGCCTGAAGAATACTGAGGAAGGAGACGAGTCAGCTAGGTGGGGATTAGTTTGAATAGAGGTAAGATCCCCCAGACAGCTGTAATATCATGGGGTAATATGTGTGTCTCTGTGTTTAAGGCATAGTATTTGTCTTAACAGTGAAAAAAAAGAAGAGAAAGGGAATAAGGTGGGAGGGAAGGAATACTGCAACAGTGATCAGCAGGACATCTACTGTTATGGTAAGTTCTTATACAACTGTACTATGTCTTGACTGAGTCACTGTAACAAATGGGTGATTCCCAGAGCTGTAGAAAGAGAGAAGGATGACAGGCTTAAAGTGAAGGAGATGATGAACAAACCAGGAGGCCAGACAGAATAGTTCTAGCAAACACAGTGCTGGACATGGAGAAGGCATCTAGCTGATATTGTATTGTGATGTGGACAGATGATCAAGTAGCTGCTTCTGAAATTGAGCTGGTGTCCACCCCCTTGTAGAAGGCACTCAGTGAAGCTACTGCTCGAGTGTAATGTGCTTTTGGCCATGTGAGTAAAGTCTTTCCATGGTGAAAGTAGCAGAAGGAAACAGACTTTCAGTTCCAAGATTTAATGGTTAGTTGCACTGGTTGTCCTAACCTGCCATCCATGAAGGAGATAAACAGCTGATCTGTTTTTATGATATCTTTAGTTTTGTCCAGGTAAAACCTCAATTGTCTGTGAATGTCTAAGGAGTGTAAGATTCTCTCCACCTATTTGGGGTATTGGGGAAGAAGGTAGGTAGACTAATTGCCTGGTTGAAGGTTAGCTCACTAACTACTTTTGGCATAAAAGAAAGATTGTCTCTAAGGCTTACTCTGCCTTTGGGGAAGATGAAAAAGGGTGGATTAACCATGACAGCATGGAATTCTGAGACTCTGTGGGCTGACGTCAGGGCAAGGAAGAGCACTGTCTTCCAGATGCATAATCTGACAATAGCAAAAGCAGCCTGGTCAAGTATGGGTAAAGTGAGTTTTTCCAAAACAAAATTAAGATCCTGTGGTGCAGTGTTAGGCTTCCTTGGGGGTTTAAAGTGTACAACCCCTCAACAGTAAAAGCTTAACCTCTGTCCTGGAGATGAGCAGGACCTCCAAATGTAGACAAGTATTAATGGCTGATAAATGAACCTTGATGGACGAGTATGCCAGCCTCAAATCTAATAAGTCACACAAGTACTGGAGTACTGTTGGGATGACCAACAGGAGGTGTTGCAGTTTGTGCTTAAGGCACCAGACTAAGAATTTCTTCCACTTGGCTGTCTAAGATTTCCTGGTGTTAGGTTTCCTAGCTTCTTGTAGCACTTGAGCAACCTCTTCAGAGAAGGTACGTCTTGAAAGGATTAAAATACTATCATCCAGAGAGTTAGACTGAGTGAGGTCAGGTTGGGATGAAGGAGCTGCCCTTTCTATTGAATGATTAAATCTGGTTGTGGAGGAATTCTCCAATAATTTCCCTTGATAGATGAAATAGGAGAGGAAAATAGTGCTGTCTTGGCCAGAAAGGTGTCAGAAGTAGGAGTTTTAGAGATTCCTTCTGGGCCATGAGTAGGAGCCTTGGAAGCAGATGCAGAGAGGGATATCCATAAATAAACTTTCCAGTCCACTGGAAGAAGAAAGCATCTGTCCTCCTGGCCAGAGGAGATAGGTTTCTTAAGCAGAAAAGAGAGAGTAGGTGATGCCTGGGAGAAACAAAGTTGTCTATCTGGGGAGTCCCCCACCTGTAAGTGATGGATTTGAAAACCTCTGTGTTCAGAGACCATTTGTGAGGATCCTCCATGTCCTTGCTTAGAGAGTCTGCCAATACATTCTGTTGCAAGTGGATATACATCTGAGTAAATATAAGACTCACCTGAGATGCTAGGTGCCAGACCTCCTGTGCCAGCCTGCACAGGGTATAGGATCTTGTGCCTTCCTGTTTATGTACCACATCACTGTGGGATTGTTTATGTACACCAACAGTGTGCCTGCTTTCTAGATGCAAGAAGGTCTGTAGGGCTTGTAGAAGTGCCCTCAATTCCTTTATGTTGATGTGTTCTTTCAGTACATAGGTAGGCCACTCTCCTTAAACTCTTTGGTCTCCTATCCATGGCCTCCATGTACTGTCTGAGGCATCTGTAAACAGGACTTTGTTATGCGGGGATGGAGTGAATGGAAGACCTGAATTGAGAGTAACCTGGTTTCTCCATCAAAAGAGCTCCGTCTTGCAGCAAGGAAGAAGAGGAATGCAGGACTTGAGAGGGTGAGAGTGCTGCAGTCACACTAATTTCAGATACCTGTGTATTTCATGTGTAGTCTGGTGAGGAGCAGCATAGGGATTGTGGCAGCCATGAGTCCCACAGCCTTGAGGGCTTGTCTAGCTGAGTATTGATCCTCGTTGGAAAGCATTAGGAACTTGGTGACTAGGGAGGTGACCTTCTCCTGAGGAATAGAGGTGTGCATGGTGAAAGAGTCCAGGCTGCATCCCAGAAAGGTCAATTGCTGGGTGGGAATGAGCTGGGATTTTTTTTTAATTGACGGTGAACCCCATGAGGGTCAATAGTTGTACAGTGTAATGAAAATACCTGAGGAGGGTGTCCCTGGATAAAGTCTAGAGTAGGAGGTTGTCCAGATATGGGAATATTTGTACACCCTGAGTGCAGCAGCAAGCCACCATGGGAGCTAGCCACTTTTTGAAAACCCTTAGAGCTGAAGAAACACCAATGAGCAAAACAGTAAACTGAAAATGTGATGATCTAGTAAAGAACATGAGAAATTTTCTGCAGGAAAGATGGATGAGAATATACAGATAAGCATCCTTTAAATCTAAGGGTACCAGGAAGGCCTGAGAAAGCAGGAAGGGCAGAAGAGTTTGTAAGGACAGCATTTTGAAAGTGGGAACTCTCAAAAAGGTGTTTAGCTGGAAGAGGTCCAGAATAGTCTCCACTGGCCCTTTTCTCTTGGACAAGAAAGATCACTCAGTAAAATCCCTTTCCTAAAAAGGTTGAGGGGGATCTCTTCTTTGGTTCCCTGAGCTAGTAAATCTTGTATAATAGGGTCTAGGTGTATCTGATTGGTAGGGGCGGGGGGGGGGGGTATTCTGCTGATCTACTTCATAACACTGAAATTTCATAACGGTGAATTTTATAACATTGAGACCAAAACATCTAAATTCCAAAACATTGAAAACCAGAAAACACTGAAAACTCAGAACACTGAAAGTGTGCTTCATAACCTTGAAAAATACAGTGCATGTGTAAATAACATCCTCTCCACCTATTACAACACCTAACTAACAACCGCACCTTCTTCTACATTTCTGCAGGGGGGCAACCCCCCCCCCCGTAAATTAAATATACCAACACCAAGATCGCACTACAGTGGAAAAAGTTAATTTCCTAACCTCACTGCACTACAATCGCCATACACTGAGGTTAGGAAATTAACTTTTGGGGGGTGCAGGTGGGCTTGCCTCCCTGCAGAAACGTAGTATAAAGTGTTTTTTAGTTAGGTGTTGTTGTAGGTGGAGGTGATATTATTCACTTGTGCAAAGTAGTTTTCAGTGTTATGAAGCACACTTTCAATGTTCTCAGTTTTCAGTGCTTTGAATTTTCAATATTATGGGATCAATGTTATGAAATTCAGTGTTATGAAATTTCAATGTTATGAAGTAGGCCCATTCTGCCAGGAGATGGGCTACTTTCCCAAGGCATAGCATAACCCTCCTTGATAATCCTTAAGACCTATTTGTCCGATGTTATTGTTTCACAGAATGGGAAAGAGAAAGTCTTTTTGAGAGGGGGGTGGGATGTTTGAGTTTGCAGGGGCCTGGCAAGTGGAATATAGTCACAGGTGCCCCCTACCAAATTGAGGTCTCCTGGGTGGAGTATCCCTCTGAGTTTTTTTCTGGGAATCTTTTTTTAGGAATTTTTCTTTGCCTATGAGGCATTCTAGGATTTCTCTTGGCAAATGAGATAAATTTTGCTGGATAATTTCTATGACACCTGGGAACTGTAGAAAAAAATCTGATGGCAATCTTTCATTGTCATGCCTTGTTCCTGCAAAGCCTTGAAAAGACTGCCAGCTTGTGAGCCAAATGGAAGGTTGTTATCCAAGAGGGAGTCTAGAATTTTAGACTTGAAATCTTCTGGAATAGGTTGGCCTTGCAGCCACCCTGGCATCCGCAGTATCATAGCTGCATTTTATACTGTGTCTGGCTATACATGAATCCTGGGCCACTAGAGAGTGCATATGTTGTTTTTATTCAGGTGGCTGGGGCTCTGTGATGGTCTTATTCTCTATCTTGCAGTTCTTAAGTAAGTATTTTGTCATGTGAGTTTGGTAGTTAATGGCTCTGAAAGTCAAAGTGGAGGAAGTATACAATTTCTTACCCCACCTGTCCATTGCTTGACTGTCCTTGCCATTGGGGAGACCACCAGTGCCAGGAACCAGCTTAGAAGGTTTGTCTGAGGCCAGAAATACTCCAACTGGGTCTGCCACAGAATTTTGTACAGGTACTTTATTTCATCAGGAGCTTTATATAAACTGTCTCGCATTTTTGGAGCAGGAGGTTGAGAATCAGATGTAGAAGAACTGGCTTGAAATGTATCCATGTTAGTATTTAGCACTTTGGATGAACTGGAGGAGAAGCAGGAGTGCTCAACTCTAGTAAGTTGTAGTATCTCTTTTGCACCCCAGACACCTGTTTAGAGTGTAATTCAAAGTGCTTCATCATGCTTTGCAAGGTTTCTCCAAAGGAGCCCTCTTCTAAGGGGGAATCCAGAGAGAGTGAGTCTCCCTCATCTGAGGATATCTGTTTAGGAGAGTATAACTAGGAACAGAAGTCAAGAGAGTGGTCAGAATTCCCCTATGGTTCCTCGTCAGAGGAGGATGAATCCAAAGCCAGTTTCTGTCCTGAGAAAGCTGTATCACAAAGGAATGAGGCTTCAGAGACATAATTGCCTTGAATAACCCTTGAGAAAAAAAAATCAATCTATTATTTCTCTCTGGATGCAGAAGGGGTGGTCCTCTGACATAAACAAACTGTACAACAGAAGGAAGAAATTGTTGCAAAAGAGAGTAAAATCCCATGAGTAGAGCAGCTCCCTGGTCAGCCTCAGTAAGAAGTTGAGATCCCTTATAAGATCCTCCAAAGCTAGCTACGAAAACAAAATCGTCACTGATTCTAAGGACAACCACAAAGCATTCTATAGCTATGTCAAGAATCTCAGTGGCAACACCCAAATCTGCTCTGACTTACAGCACAATGGCACAAAAATTACACAACCAACTGATATTGCCAGCATCCTGGCAAATAGGTTCAGCACTAACTTTACTACCCCTCACCCCCAAAAGGGCCGAACTTCAGAATGAATTGGCTCCCCACCTAAGCACCATGTTCAATCATAGCCTCACATCAGGCTTTTTGCCCACTGAATGGCATACAGCAACAGTTATCCCACTCCACAAAGGGGGAGCCACCAATGATCCCAGGAACTATCGCCCTATTAGCCTGATGAGCCTGGTCTGCAAGGCAATGGAGCATATCATCATGGAACTCATAAACAAAGGCATTGGTAACCTCCAAACTCTGGATCCCACCCAGTTCGGGTTTGTGAAAAGCAGATCATGCCTCCTGAACCTGATCGACTTCTTTGAGGCAGTCACCAAAGCCGTAGATGAGGGTAATGTGGTTCACACAGCCTATCTTGACTTCGCCAAGGCTTGCATCACCATCCCCCATTCTGGAATTATAGCTAAACTCACTAAACTAGGTATAAATCCCTATGTCACAAGATGGGTTTCCAACTGTCTCACTGACAGAACCCACACTGTAAAAGTTGCACACTCCAAATCTGACCTCAAACCAGTGACAAGTGGAGTACCACAGGGTTCAGTCCTGAGACCTCTCCTGTTTGGGATCTACTTCTCTGAAGTACAGGCTAACACAGAAGGCCTCTGGCTAACGAATTTTGTAGTAGACTGCAAACTAGGAGCCATAATTGAGTCTCCAAATGATGTGGAAATCCTACAGAAGGGCCTCGCTGAGACAGATGCCTGGTGTCAGAGCCATGGCCTCAAGCTCAATGCCAAAAAGTGCATTGTCATCCCCTTTGGTAAAAACTCTGTACCCATGAACTACTACATAGACAGCAGTCTACTTAACACCGAATGTGTGATAAGAGACCTTGGGACCCAAGTCAGGTGGACAGTAGTCTGTTCTTTGATAGTCACATCGCCACAGTAGTCAGGAAGTCCTTCTACGTGGCACACCTCATCATAAAAGGGTTCTCATCCAGGAAAAGAGAGGTCATTGTTCCCATCTACTTGACACTCATTAGACCCATTATAGAGTACAATGCCCCTTTTGAAATGTACCTCACAAGACATCTGCAGCAGCTGGAAAGGCCACAGAAGTACCTCACAAAGAGGATTACTGGCCTAAAACAAATGTCCTACACTGACCGTCTCATAAAACTCCAACTTTACTCCATAGCATATCACCTACTCTGAGGTGATCTCTGCCTAACATATAAAGCTATGTCAAACCCAGAGCTGTTGGACATGCTACACCTAAAAAAATCCCAATCCCTCCGAGCTACACGCTCTAGGGACCTAAATCTTATCACCACAATAAACAGGACATGCTGGAGAGATAGATTCCTGTCCCAGAGACTTCTCATACTCTGGAACAGGCTACCCATCTATGTCAAGCAAAGTTCTTTATTAGCACTCTTCAAGAAAAATCTTGAGTGGATGGGAAATAGGAACCCCCCCCCCCCCCCCGGGGATCACTTCTGTGTCTCTGCTTGACTGTGGCACAGGAAAATAACTTTCTTGGGTGGCGTAAGCCAGGGAACCTTGTTGGCTAGGTTTACGTAGGCCCTCGGGCCGATAGCCTAGTACCTACTTATGAACCTATGAACCTATGAGTGCTTAAGTTTTTGCTTTTACTTCTTAGGGGTGATGTCCGCCTGTAGCAGGTTGGGGGGGGGGGTTCTTTGCCTTGGTGCCTTTCTATCAGAGTGTGAGGAATCTCTTCCTGGAGAAGGATTTGAGGGCTCCCCAAGACAACAAGGTGTGTGGAGGATTCCGTCATCTGCAAGACCTCAGGAGCTATACCCACCCCAGAGGGATCATGGTAAAGGGCTCATGAGAAGATGATTGGCGTACCATGGGTTGACTACCTCAGTGAGTATGCATTTCTGAGATGACGGAAGTTGAATCCTCTCTAGGTCTTTTAATTTTTTTCTTGGATGAGAGACCAAAATCTGGGCCTTCTGACATGATGGAATGGGCCAAGCATTTTAAGTGTTGGGTCTTGAAGAAAGACTGACAGATGGAGAAGGTTTTATAGTAGTGTTTAGGGCCTAGACAGAACAGACACTCAGTGTGCAAATCTTTGTACAGAATTTGCCTACTGCACTCATACTTACCTCTCTTAGTTGACATCTAGTAACAGTTAACAAAACAGTCAAAGGATAAGAAAGGAAGAATCCTCAACAGGGAACTTATATGTCCAACAAGCAAAGCTGCTGTACCAAGCGACCAAATGATCACAGTCTTTGGTCAATGACCTGCGTTTGGGCTGGCAGTGAGATAGGCTGAGGGTCTCATACATACATCCAGTTTTATACCCCTGCATTGATGAGCTGAGGTCAACATCCGGATATATGTCCTCGGAAGGTAAAGAAAGCTTTGGTACCCCATCTGGACATCAGTAAGCTACAACCCCTCTGTTACGAATACTACTATAGTGACTCAGTCACGACATCTACTGTTATAGTGTCTGCCTGACACGATTGTGGATTTTCAAAGAAGTCTTGCTGTTTGTCACATAGGGTTTTGCAAAATGAGAATCACTGGCTTATTTTTACTTTCTGAAATATATCAAAAGCTGCATTATTGAGATTGCAGAACTGTCGGGCAAAGGAAGCTTCTCCTTTTTGTCAAGGTTATATAATGTTCGAGTTAATTTATTTAGAGATGCAGGGCTGTGTGGGGTGCCAGGGATTTGCCCTTGTAGAAAAAGCTGATAAGGTGTCCCTAAGTATTTATCTGTTTTCTAAATCTACAATATATTTCACCATATCTGTAAATTCCAATTGCTGTTGGCCATAAATGATGGTGGACCTCAAAGCTAGGTAGCTATAATTAATTAAAATGGCATGAATTGCCATGACCAACGTCAGGAGGTATTGAGTCTCAGATGATTGTTAATCATCCAGTTTTAGATGTAGTCCAGGTTTTACAAAGAGAATCTACTGAAGACATTTTGTTCTGAGAAAAGGAGAGGTAAAGGTGCATATCATTTACATAGAAGTGATGCTGACGACTTCTCCTCCTGATGAGTTTACACAATTGAAGCGCCTATACAGTGAATAAAAAATGACCCAGAATGAGTTGATTAGGAAAATTCAACTGAGCAGAGATTATTTTCAGTAAAGGACCATGAATAAAAAAGATCCAACATAAGAATGTACAGTAAACTTGTGTAGCAAATGTGCAGATTAAAATCATTGAAGAAACATACAGATAATGTAACAGTGCACTGACAACTATAATACTGTACAGGGACAATGGAGCACAAATTAGTTTGCAGCCATAGCAGAAACAATACTAGTCATAATAAACTGCCATAAACAAATTATGCAAAACGCTACTCAAACTACACAACATTATATGCATAGTCCTAACATCAGTACTACAAATCAATAAAAATATGTACAATATTTACATTTAGTTTACCTAAACTTATGGGTAGGAACAAGCATTTGGTCAGGAAGTACCTACATCAAGGATAAAAACAGAAGCTAAATCTCTAACCTTGATAGCGGAATTTCAAAGGGTGGAATAAAACTGGTACACAGTTTGTAGCACTAAATGAAAATAATCTGAATATACAAGGTGGATGGCTAAGGAGAAAAATAAAGCTTTTGCAGAAAGGATTGAAGATAACTTAAACAGCCTTCCAGAAAAGTACATAACAAAGGTGGCATGCCTGCTGAGCATTAGTATGCAAACAATGTTTATCATATTGATCACGTCTGCAGTAGCCTTAGTTATATGGGTTACATCATGCTAAGGATACAACAGCCGGACATCTTCTAAAGTTTAAGGACACCTTCCACATGCACCCAAACTATTAGCTTGAGCAGGGCTGAAGAAAAAGAATGGTTTGCATGCCAAATCCTTTCAGAGGTTTCAGGACACTAAACAACATTCCTCTTGAGAGCTTTCAAGGATCAATGATTGGCTAATGCTGTTCCACTGCTGGGCACAGGAAAAAAATCCACTTTTTTAATTTTATGACAGAAAGTGAAATTTTACTGTGAAATTAGTAATGTTTCACTGGGAAAATCTGTTTTATAGACTGTCACATTACTTTTAACTTAAACAGATGCATTGTTATTTATTTTTGTTTAAAAAGTTGCTGAAACTATTTCTCCTTGGCAAATATCATGAGTTCCTAGGTTCTTTCTACTTCCAGCCACAAAAACACAAAAAAAAAAAAAAAAAAAAAACTAACAAGTAGCCTTTGCCACATTAGCAAGCTACTAAAGTGCCCCAGCCTCAGATGGTTGATTCTGTTGTGGCCATTACTGGTTCTTAAGACCATTCATCTATTTCCTTGGCTCCCTTTGGTGTAGTCCTCACAACTACTGGGGATTAGACACATCCTCTGTAGCTGTTGGGGTGCCCTAGGTGGGCAATGGAGAACCACACTGAAGGAGCAAGGAATATCTGCCTAGTCAGAAATACCTGATCTTAGGGATGTTTTGCCTGTCAAAGGTATATATGGTTCTTCCGAAATTCCTGTCAAAAAGAAGCAAAAAGTCAAGACGCAGGTCTTCTCCTGTCTCAGTTATTTTGGACAAGATTGATTTATTGGGCGTAGCTCAATGTTTAGTTCAGACTGTGAACCATTCCAGGTCAGTTTTTTTGGGTAAAAGAGAAAGAGATTCTTCATTTTCTGAGGACGTTCAACATTCTGAACCACAAAATGATTCTGAAGGGGCAGCTTCTGCATTGTTTCCTCAGACGTCTGATTATGATTCTGAGGACAGTGTGGCTTCTGACCCTTGAAAGAATTTTTTTTTCTGAAAGAATTTCCAGAATGAATAATTTGATTTGATGTTGTCAATTTCCATTCTATCCTCAACCTGTGGGGGTTCAGTTTTGATCCTTGGAACTGACTCAGCTTCTACAGTAGCTCACGGGGACCAAAAACTCTTGAGCTCATCCCTTACCCACAATGCACTTATCTTAATTACATCAGATCTTGTTTGCCGCTTTGCATGTTAGAAGTGGTGCCATTCCTGTCGAGCCAGATAAGTCATTTTCTTCTGCTATAGTCCTAAATTCTCCCTTCTTTATTAAAAATTCCTTACCCTTTCTTACATTTGCACTCTTTGATACTATTGTTAGTATCCCCCTTTTCCTAAAACGATCTTTCCGTCTTCTACACTTTCATGTAGCTCTTAGATATCAACGTTGATATCTTCTCTCTTTCCATCTCCTTTACACTTTTTGTAGCCTTTCAATATCATAATTGATATTTCCCTTCTTTAAAAAAAAAAATAACTATTCTAATGTTTTGTTGTTTACCTTTTTTTCCTTGAACCTTTTCAGGAGAGCATGTGTGCTGTGTGTAGTTGCTTCAATGGCTGATAAAGAAAAAGGCCCTTCGAGCTTTAAGCGCTGTAAGAAATGTGGTGACAAAATTCCCTACTCTGACGCACATTCACGAAGCGTATATTGTTTGGGACCCCTCCATCTTCAGGAGGACTGCTCCATTTTCCACTCCTTCAGTCATCTTGCTCTCATTGACAAAGAATAAATTGATTCTGAAAGGACTTCTTCCCACCTCTTTCGGGGAGGCCATATCTGAACTTACTTATCTAAAGTTAGACAAAAAGTTAAATTGGATGTAGCTAATCCTGCCTCCTCTTCTTCCTCAAACATCTCAGGGAAGGATAAAAGGAGTTCTTTGACTCCAACTTCTCCATTGGTTCCAAGTTCGAAGAAGGCAAAAGTATCAGTTCTGTCTTCTCCTTCAGATCCAACATCTAAATTGTCCAAGCCTTCAGATCTGATAGGATTGTCAGAACTAAAGAGTACTTCCAGTCAGTCATTGGATTGGACTGCATCTTTGGATCTGATCCGGCAGGAAAAACGGCATGTTTTGGTGCTGAGCTCTTCGAATCCAACATCTCAAATCACAGAGTTATAGTCTACTATGACTTTCATACCTAGGACTCATTATTCGCCTAATATTGACCCTTTTACAGACAAACTTCCTTATCCATTTTTGGAAAGACCCAGATCTCAATCTGTCTTGTTCACCCATTCTTCCAGAAGTCTTACTGAAGACAATGTGGAGAGATTGGTAAGGAAAATTCTCTGGGTGCAAGGTGCAACAGGGACCAAAGGGTTAGGGACTTCACTTTTCAAGTACTCCTTTAATTCCTCCTCTGACTTCACCAGAAGCTTCAGAGTCCATGGTTCTGAGCTGTCCAGTACTGAATCTGTCAGATCCAAAGACATCCTCAACTCCAGATCCAACAATTGCTCTAGGTTCTTCAGTTCAGTTGGAACTGGAAACCTCTCAGAGCCATATCTGTCCTGCCGATTCTGCGAGGCTGGAGTCGACTTTTTTTCAAAGCCATCTCTGCACCTTAGGGCTTTGGCATGGATCAGCTCACTTCCAGCTTCTGCCTTAGGAGGGATCTCCTCGGGGCAGGGAGGCACCATGGCTCCTAGGTCCACCCTCTTGAATCTGGGATCCTTTCCTTCTCTGGGTGGATCTGCTTTAGAGCCTATGGAAAAAGCCATGTCTGCTTCAGTCACTAGCGTGGTCCCTCAGAACAGCTAACTCTATCACACCTTTGTTCAAAACCTCAACCTTTGTCTCCACTAGGACAGTGAGTACCAAAGCCTCAGGTTTCCCAGCAGGGTGTCCCCTCTTCTTCCGATACCTCCCCAACACCTCACTGAGGAGGTCCCTAGGAAGAAGTGAATGAGGAAGCACTTGGATTCTCCAGAAGACTCTATCACAGAAAACACACATTTCAATAAGGGCAAAGGATCCCCACGGTCACCTCCTGATGATGTCTCATTTGGAGACATCCTAGAAAACCTTAAGCAGAGAGGTGATTGAATGTCCATCAATCCTTCTGCTGAGGAAACGTGTACCTACAAGCCTCTGGTACCCAGCATTCTACGTCCTGCGTCACTCCGCCCACTGATGAGCTCATCTCAGCAGGCATAGAAGGCCCCTGATTCCATTGAGCTGATTCCCTGGAGACCTGACAAAATTATCATTGCCTCTGAGGATAAGCCACTTTGGACAAAAGGTTTGCCTGTGGATGGCATGGTCTTGGTGGCAGCCACAAAAAAGGAACTAGCTGAGGAATGTTCCTCTATCAATCCTCCCAACAAGGAGGCTCTGATGATGGATAGATTTGGGAAGGGAGTTTATGCACCAACGACCTTTGCATTACAGTTCTTGAACTGCTTGGCACACTTCACCAGACTTCAGAGGGATTTAATTAAAGAACTTCCATATACCCTCTCAGGAACCATTTCTGAAGTTGTTTGGGAGTCAGTTACCTCTCAGCTGGCCATCCTAAATCCAATTTCTAATTCTTCTATGAGGCTCATTTTGCATGTAGCCAGAGGAATGACCAGAGCAGCGGGTTCAGGCATTGACATAAAGAGACATTGACATAAGGAGACATTTTTTTGGAGACCTTTAAGTCTTCATTCTTCAATGCTTCCTTTGATGCTACATAATTGTTTGTCCCTAAAGCTAAAGACACATTGACCAGGTGTGAGAAAGATGGAAAAACCCTTTTTGCTGTGGGCATACATTTTTCCACTCCACAAAGATCCTTTTCAAGGAATCAATACAGCGGTGGAAAAATGTGGTTCAGGAAATCCCCAAGGGTCTTCTTAGGACACACGTGGTGGTGGTTCCCCCAGGGTAGAGGGGGGAACTCTAATGGGAGACAATGCCCTCATGGCAGAGGGGGCCCGTAAAACCAAGGGTACAGAGATTCCTTCTCTGGTGAACCTTTTCTGCCCTCCTGAAAGCATGCCCGATTGTCCTCCTCTGAAGATGGTCAGGGGCCGCTTGTCCCTGCATCAAACAGCCTGGCTTCAAATAACTTCCGATCCATGGGTACAGAGGATTATATCCAGAGGTTATATTATACCATTTTTCCTTCCTCCGTCCACTTACAAAAGAATCCCACATGTTCCACTCAGCCAAAAGAAACAAGCAGTAATACAAATTCAAAAACTGCTAGAAAAAAGAGTCATCCAGGAGATCCCACCAGACCAGAAATAATCCAGGATTTACTCAAGGTTCTTTTAGTGCCAAAAAGACAGGGACTGGAGACCAGTTTTAGATCTCAGCAAATTAAACCAATCTGTTCAGTGAACCAAATTCTAGATGGTCACGGTTCAGTCCATTCTTCTTTTTTTGGAACAGGGTGAGTGGATGTGCTCGATAGACCTTCAGGATGTGTACTACCACATAAAGATGCACAGATGATCCAGAAGGTTCTTACTGTTCCAGATGGCAGCCAGTCACTACAAGTTCAGAGTACTGCCCTTTGGCCTCACCACAGCTCCCAGAGCATTCACCAAGTGCATGGCAGTAGTAGCAGCTCACTCGAGACTGCAAGGATTCCGAGTGTTTACATATTTGGACAACTGACTCATCACCACCATGACCAGACATCCACTACTAGAGGCAAGAGACAAAGTTCTCCAGACATGCTCTTCCCTGAGCATAACCATAAATTAAGAAAAATCTCATCTGGAAACAACACAAATACTGGATTTCATAGGGGCTCCCTTAAACACAAAGACCGCAATTGCCTCCCTTCCCCCACAAAGACTGGAGACAATACATTTTCAACTCAAGAAAATAATCAACAGCAACAAAGTCCCAGCAAGATTAGTTCTTTGGGTGCTGGGATCCATGGCAGCCCTTAGCCAAATTTCATATGAGAGTTTTACAGTGGCTGCTTGCAACACAATGGTCCATTCTTTATCCACCAGTGTCAACACCGATTATAATCACCAATATCTGCAGAAGAGATCTTATGTGGTGGATTCAGTCAAATCAGATTTTGCAAGGTTGTCCTGTCATTCCCCCTCAACCCAATGTCACAGTGGCCATGGATGATTCCCAACTGGGGGGGGCATTGTCTGGGAAGGACAATTCAAGGCACTTGGCCCCCGGTAGACGCCAATTTGCACATTGATGTCCTAGAGATAAGAGCAGTGCTTTTAGCATTGCAGGCCTTCCAAGACGTTCTCCCCTCGGGGACAATCGCAATTCAAACGGACATCATGTCAGTGCTTTGGTACATCAGCAAACAAGGAGGAACTAGATCATATCCATTATATCAAGAAGCCCTCAGAGTGTGGCAATGGGCAATCTCATCCAACAATTTTCTCATAGCAACACACATTCTAGGGAAGTCCAGTGTGATAGCGGACAAATTGAGCAGGTACATACTTTTACCTCATGAATGGCTCCTCAATCAGAAAGTTTCGAAAAGGATATTCTGAAGATGGGGTCAGCCATGAAGCAATCTATTTGTCTCTCCCCTAAACAACTGTAACAACTTTTTTGCCCTGATCCCTCCAGAGGGAAGTTCACAACTGGCCCCCTGGTCTCCTATATGCCTTTCTACCAATTCCACTAATTCCCAAATTCCTACAGAAAGCAATCACGTTGAAGAGCAAAGTTATCTTCATTGCGCCTTATTGGCCGTGACAGATTTGGTTCCCCTTGCTTAGGCCTGACCTAATTTAACAGGCTTGGATTCTTGATCCAATGCTAGATCTCCTGTCTCACCTGACAGGCATGGCTCATCTGGACAGTCCAAATCTCAAGCTGACAGCTTGGTTTCTCCAATTTCATTAGTAGCCAGATAACCTATGCTGTCTTCCCCGTCTGACTCATATTGCTATATTCTCATAAGCTTGCTACGCAAAAGCTTTACTCTAGTAAATGTAAGAGATTTGCATATTGGGTGTTCCAGAATGACATTTTTTCGGTTCCATTTCTTAGCTGAGCTTTTTAATGAAGGAGCTTCAGCTTCCAGAATCAGAGTACAATTAACAGCTATATGCAATTTTCACATTGGCTTTCAAGGCTCTTCAGTCCCTCCTTACAAGCTTTGTAAAGCTTTTTTTTTTTTTGAGGGGTACTCTTCTTTTAATGCTTCCTTAGAAAGATCCTACTCCTCCTTGGGACATGAATCATCTGGTGTTGCAAGCAATCACGCAATCTTCCTTTGAACCTGCAGATGAGTGCGATATTAAGTTCCTGACTTGGAAAACAATTTTCTTGGTGGCAGTAACTTCTGGCAAGAAGAATTTCAGAGATTCAAGCTTTGTCTTCTAAACCTCCATATCTAATTTTTCACAGAGGTTGAGTCTCGCTCAGGAGGACCAACCCCTCCTTCCCACCTAAGATGGTTTCAGAGACTAATATCAACTAATGTATTAACCTGCCAGTATACTACCCCACCTTCTCTAACAAAGATGAATATTGCTTACATTTATTGGATGTTCATAGACAATTATGATGCTATCTTCACAAAACAAAAGATTTCAGGAAGTCTGACCAATTATTTGTCTCCTTCTCGCATACCAGATTGGGAAAGCCTGTTACCAAATTAACTTTAACCTGATGGCTCACAAATTGTATCTCATTCATTTATATCAAATTGGGTCTTTCCTTATCAAAACCCTTATGAGCCCATTCAACCAGGGCATAGCAACATGAGCTGTATTTCAATATAGAGCATCCACGGATGACATCTATGCAGCAGCAACTTGGGCTACTCTGCATACCTTTATTACCCATTACTAACTGGATCTAGATTCCAGGGTAGAGCATCATTCGGCTCAATGGCGCTCAAAAACATCCTTCCAGGATCTACCCAGGATATAAAGTAGCTGGGGACTCTGTCCCACAGGTTGAGGCTAGAATGTAAATTGACAACATCAGCTAAAGAAGTTATGTACTAACCATAACGTTCCATCTGTGTTGTCCATTTTCATTCTTCTTCAACTACCCACCCTCCAACTGCCTGACCTTGACTTCTGGAAGAATAGATCTTTGCTGAAAGTGTTTTGTCGCACCCACCCTCACTATTTCTGGTTTGTTGTTTAAATTTGGTGGCTTTTGCAGTTGCCCACCCCAATGTAGATTTGATCTGGGACACTCCCCCAGTCCCATCTCTTTATCACATTCTACCTAATACACTCCTTCTGCACTTGTTTTTAGTTATTTTTAATTTAATTTCATTTTTTAAACTGTGTTTGGTCTAATATTGATACATACTCAAGTGTGCTTTGTTTTTACTGCTGTTATAGCTACTTTTCTGTAAAAAAACAAACAAAAAAAAACTGTAAGCCTGTTTCCTACCTTTCCTGTAACTAGTGTAGTCCAGTTACAGATTTGCTGTATCCAGGACTGTATGTAAGCTTCTGAGCCCCCCCCCCCCAAGTCTTTCTGTGTTGGAGGGAAGCCTTCTAGCTTGTCAGTGGGAGTGGTAAGCACTAGGTAACCTGTCTACCACATAAGGAGTGATTCTGACCCAGAAATTGTAGTTATTGGCTGTCTGGGCAATCTTTTCCATCTCTCTCAACTTTCTGATTTGAAAGCCTGCATTTGCACTTGTTTCTTTCCTGTAACTAGTCTAGTGCAGATACAGATTCTTAGTTGTAGCACTTGAATTTGCTTATTTGTGCTCAGCACTTGTAAGCACTAAATAAGCTAATTACTATAGCACTAAACCTTCCTCATTACCTAGAGGAAAACAGTTTTTGCACTTACTTTTCTCACTTGCTTAGAGAAAAAACAGCTCTTTTACTCACTTTCCTCACTTATCTAGAGGAAAATAGTTTTTTATTCAGGCATGTCCAAGGGTCAGCTCCCAGTGTTCTCTCCTGTCTATCTGATGAATCTGGGCATCTTGGGGCAATGTAGAAATTGCCTCATGTACACAGACAACCCTCTCCTCCTACCACCCAACACTACAACCTGTGAGAGATGCAGTTATCTAGCCAAACTGGAGGTAAAGGTCTCTCCAACCAAGACCGAACTTGACATTCAAGATGAGAAGGTAAACACTTGCACCACATCACACTTATCACATAGTCTCACTAAATCTATACCATCAAAATCCACACATAGAAACACAAAAACATTTGTGGAGGCTCTCAGTAATAATCTGCCCAAGCAACAGAGACCTCCAAAGCAGAAATGCAAGCAACTTCCACCACCCAGCACAACCCAAATGACACATAGCCCACAGACTCAGTGTGCCACTCAACCATAGGTTCATAGGTAGGTACTAGGCTATTGGCCCAAGGGCCTATGTAAGCCTAGCCAACAAGGTTCCCTGGCTTACACCACCCAAGAAAGTAATTTTCCTGTGCCACTGTCGAGCAGAGACACAGAAGTGATCCCCCTGGGGTGTATTTCCTATTTCCCATCAACTCATCAAGAATTTTCTTGAAGAGTGCTAATGAAGAACTTTGCTAGACATAGATGGGTAGCCTGTTCCAGAGTATGGGAAGTCTCTGGGACAGGAATCTATCCTCCAGCATGTCCTGTTTATTGTGGTGACAAGGTTTAGGTCCCTAGAGCATGTAGCTCGGAGAGATTGGGATTTCTTTAGCTGTAGCATGTCCAACAGCCCTGGGTTTGACATAGCTTTATATGCTAGGCAGAGATCACCTCGGAGTAGGCGATATGCTACAGAGTAAAGCTGGAGTTTTTTGAGGCGGTCAGTGTAGGGCATTTGTTTGAGGCCAGTAATCCTCTTTGTGAGGTATTTCTGTGGCCTTTCCAGCTGCTGCAGATGTCTTGTGAGGTACATTCCAAAAGGGGCGTTGTACTCTATAATGGGTCTAATGAGTGTCGAGTAGAGGGGAACAATTACCTCTTTTTTCCTGGATGAGAACCCTTTTATGATGAGGTGTGCTACATAGAAGGACTTCCTGACTACTGTGGCAATGTGACTATCAAAGGACAGACTACTGTCCACCTGGGTCCCAAGGTCTCTTATCACACATTCAGTGTTAAGTAGATTGCTGCCTATGTGGTAGTTCATGGGTACAGAGTTTTTACCAAAGGGGATAACTGCGCTTTCTGGCATTGAGCTTAAGGCCATGGCTCTGACATCAGGCATCTGTCTCAGCGAGGCCCTTCTGTAGGATGTCCACTTCATTTGGGGACTTGACTATGGCTCCTAGTTTGCAGTCATCTGTAAACTTCATTAGTCAGAGGCCTTCCGTGTTAGCCTGTACTTCAGGAGTGGTCCCAAGACGGAACTCTGTGGCACTCCACTTGTCACTGCTTTGAGGTCAAATATGGAGTCTCCAACTTTTATAGTGTGGGTTCTGTCAGTGAGCCAGCTGGCAACCCATCTTGTGACGTAGGGATTTATACCTAGTTTAGTGAGTGTAGCTATAATTCCAGAATGTGGGATGGTGTCGAAAGCCTTGGCGAGGTCAAGATAGGCTGTGTGAACCACCTTACCCTCATCTACGGCTTTGGTGACTGCCTCAAAGAAGTCAATCAGGTTCAGGAGGCATGATCTGCCTTTCACAAACCTGAACTGGGTGGGATCCATAGTTTGGAGATTACCAATGTCTTTGTTTATGAGATCCATGGTGATACATTCCATGGCCTTGCAGAACAGGCTCGTCAGGCTAATAGGTCGATAGTTCATGGGATCAGTGGTGGCTCCCCCTTTGTGGAGTAGGATAACTGTTGCTGTGTGCCATTCAGTGGGCACAAAGCCTGATGCGAGGCTATTATTGAACATGGTGCTTAAGTGGGGAGCCAGTTTGTTCTGAAGTTCGTGTAAAATGCAGCCTGGGATGTTGTCCAGTCCCATGGATGCTGTGTTTTTGGCTTTAGAGAGTGTAGCTTTTACCTAGATAGTTGTGATTACAGGGACTCTGCATTCTTCCTGTATAGATATGGGCCCTTTAGGGGGTGGGGGTGGGGGTGGGGTAAATTTAGCACTGAACCTATCTGCCAGGATATTGGCAATATCAGTTGGTTCTGTAATTTCCGTGCCTTTGTGCTGTAACTCAGAGCAGATCTGGGTGTTGCCAATGAGATTCTTGACATAGCTATAGAATTCTTTGTGGTTGTCCTTAGAATTAGTAGTGATTTTGGTTTCATAGTTAGCTTTGGAGGATCTTATAAGGGGTCTCAGCTTCTTACTGAGGCTGACCAGGGAGCTCCTCCACTCATGGGATTTTACTCTCTTTTGCAACAATTTCTTCCTTCTGTTGTACAGTTTGTTTATGGCAGGGGACCACCAGATTGGCTTCTTTTTTTTTGGAGGATAGTGTCTTGGTTCTGTTTGGGATAGCACGATCCATGCACTCATGTAAGTGCTTATAGAGTTCATTTGTGTAGGATTCAGCAGTCGTAAGTGCAGGGGTGCTCTCTAGAGATTTGAACCAGGTCTCAGTCACAGCACAGATATCAATGTTCTCCATTTTAAGGAGTGCCACGAGTGAGTGCATTTTGCAATTCAAACTTCTAGAATTGAGTAGCATTACCCTCAGTTTTTGCTATCTATGTCAAGAATCTCAATGGCAACACCCAGATCTGCTCTGAGTTAGAGCACAATGGCACAAAAATTACAGAACCAACTGATATTGCCAACATCCTGGCAGATAGTTTCAATGCTATCTTTACCCCCCCCCCCCAAAGGGCCCATATCTATACAGGAAGAATGCAGAGTCCCTGTAATCACAGCTATGCAGGCAAAAGCTGCACTCTCTAAAGCCAAAAACACAGCATCCATGGGACCGGACAACATCCCAGGCTGCATTTTACACGAACTTCAGAATGAACTGGCTCCCCACCTAAGCACCATGTTCAATCATAGCCTCACATCAGGCTTTGTGCCCACTGAATGGCGCACAGCAACACTTATCCCGCTCCACAAAGGGGGAGCCACCACTGATCCTGGGAACTATCGCCCTATTAGCCTGACGAGCCTGGTCTGCAAGGCCATGGAACGTATCATCATGGAACTCATAAACAAAGACATTGGTAACCTCAGAACTCTGGATCCCAACCAGTTCGCATTTGTGAAAGGCAGATCATGCTTCCTGAACCTGAGCAACTTCATTGAGGCAGTCACCAAAGCCGTAGATGAGGGTAAGGTGTTTCACACAGCCTATCTTGTCCTCGCCAAGGCTTTCGACACCATCCCCCATTCTGGAATTATAGCTAAACTCACTAAACTAGGTATAAATCCCTATGTCACAAGATGGGTTGCCAACTGGCTCACTGACAGAACCCACACTGTAAAAATTGCACACTCCAAATCTGACCTCAAACCAGTGACAAGTGGAGTACCACAGGGTTCAGTCCTGGGACCTCTCCTGTTTGGTATCTACTTCTCTGAAGTACAGGCTAACACAGAAGGCCTCTGGCTAATGACGTTCGCAGATGACTGCAAACTAGGAACCATAGCTGAGTCCGCAAATGATGTGGAAATCCTACAGAAGGACCTTGCTGAGACAGATGCCTAGTGTCAGAGCCATGGCCTCAAGCTCAATGCCAAAAAGCGCAGTTATCCCCTTTGGTAAAAACTCTGTACCCATGAACTACTACATAGACAGCAGTCTACTTAACACCGAATGTGTGATAAGAGACCTTGGGACCCAGGTGGACAGTAGTCTGTCCTTTGATAGTCACATTGCCACAGTAGTCAGGAAGTCCTTCTACGTGGTACACCTCATCATAAAAGGGTTCTCATCCAGGAAAAAAAGAGGTAATTGTTCCCCTCTACTTGACACTCATTAGACCCATTATAGAGTACAATGCCCCTTTTGGAATGTACCTCACAAGACATCTGCAGCAGCTGGAAAGGCCACAGAAGTACCTCACAAAGAGGATTACTGGCTTCAAACAGATGCCCTACACTGACCATTTCAAAAAACTCCAGCTTTACTCCGTAGCATATCACCTACTCTGAGGTGATCTCTGCCTAACATATAAAGCTATGTCAAACCCAGACCTGTTGGACATTCTACACCTAAAGAAATCCCAATCCCTCCAAGCTACATGCTTTTGGGACCTAAACCTTGTCACCACAATAAACAGGACATGCTGGAGGGATAGATTCCTGTCCCAGAAACTTCCCATACTCTGGAATAGGCTACCCATCTATGTCAAGCAAAGTTCTTCATTAGCACTCTTCAAGAAAAATCTTGATGAGTGGATGGGAAATAGGAAATACACCCCGGGGATCACTTCTATGTCTCTTCTTGACAGTGGCGTAAGCCAGAGAACCTTGTTGGCTAGGCTTATGTAGGCCCTCGGGCCGATGGCCTAGTACCTATGTATGAACCTATGAACTCCCCACCCTCCAACTGCCTGACCTTGACTTCTGGAAGAACAGGTACTAAATAAAATATTACCTCCTTTTTTGGTATACATTTACAGTTCCAGATACAGTCTCTATGAAACAATTTATCTTTTCTATCAGCAAAGTCAGTCTGAGGTAATTAGGATAGGTGCATTATGGGTAAGGGATGAACTCGAGAGTCTTTGGTCCGGATGAGCTACTGAAGCAGTCAAGTTGGTTCTGAGGATCTGAACTGAACCCCCACAGGTTGAAGAAGAATGAAAATGGACAACACAGATGGAACATTATGGTGAGTACATAACTTATTTTTTCATTAGAAACATAACGACCATCCACTGTCTCTTAAAAACAGTATGATTTACTGCAACTGGAATTTCCTGAACCTACTCAAGTCCCTCCTGTTCTTCCAGCATTGGAGGACCTAGTTATTACAGCCTGTAATTTACCTTACAGCCATCCTGCAACCCCCAAGAAAGCAGATAGATTGTATAAAGTTCCTCAGTCTTATACATCTTTATATTCAAACCCTAAATCATTCCCAGTAGTGATATCACTGGTGAACCAGCTGCAGCTAAACATCTGGTTAATGCCAATTCCTTCTCCTATGATAAGGATGGAAATGATTTTGAATTTGGGAAAAATTGTCTCAGAGCTCCAATTCACTTAGTAATGGTGTCATTGTTTCCCGAGGCTATTTGGTGCATCCTGATCAATCCACTGCTAGATAAGTGTCTAAAAAGGCTGTTTTCCACTATATTTTAAATATTTAAAGTACTACTCTTAAATTATGTTGCCTATGAAGACAATTGTGCATGTTAAACCTGCTTTTTAGCTGTAATTTTAATACTTTGCATATGTTTGTTGGGCTGCATATAGACCCAGCTAGAACTGTATATTTACTACAGAATACTAAACTGCACTTTATCTGAAAATCTATTAGTGCTGCTTCACTAACCTGTGTATTAACTACTATAACCACGTTCTTGGTTTGAAATTATAAGTGCACTGGACTCTAACCACAGCCATTTTCTATGATTTCCTGCATTTTCTCTTTGGAATTTGTAATCTTTTGTTCCTGCACTACAAGTGGCCCAGACTGTGGTTTTACATTAGAAAGTTTTTGGTCTGCTCCCTAGTGGCAGTAGAGAGAGGCCAAGTCACGTCCGAGCTGGGATGCACTGTTTGAAACTATTAAGTGCCCATGTGCTATTGGCAAAAACTCTAACTTGTTTTTGGGCTTTATTACTGCCTGTATAAAGTTGTCCCCTTTGTAAAACGCCCATCGAGCAGCAGCAGTTGACAGTGTCATGTGTGGACGCAGACACACGTACAATTTAAATTTCTCCAGCACAACCACCTGTCTAATTTTCTAAATCACTAACTACACACTGAGCAGCTTGTTTGTATACTGAGTGGCTGGTTTGCATGCTAAGAAGCCCTTAAGGTTGACCATAACCAGTTTTAGGCAGTCTTGTTTGTAATCTGCACTCCTACAGCAACCAAGCTAATCATCTGTGAACCTACTGTGTGCTACCCCCCTGTAGAACAAGCAACTAGCATCCAAAGCCATGGACATGCACTTCCCTGCTATCTTTGCAGCTGGCCTGGTGGACATGGGCAGCCTGAGACAATGTAGCAACTGCCTCATGTATACTGACAACAACCTAATCCTCAGACATATGAATAAGGTATGTAAGCGATCCAGCTATACCTTGTGCATGGAAAGAGAATACCTTAACCATTCAGTTTCACTGCAGGTAAGGCTCTCACCTACAAGCACCTACACTAACAAATGGGTTGTCAGTAGCACACACACAACACCCACCTCATATGGTGCAGACCACTCACATAGGCACACATATGCTGAGGTTCTTAAGTGTAATCTCCCCAAACCACAAAGACCTTTCGGCACTGCACATACAAAACAAGTCCTCAGCAACCTCAAGAGCACTCCACAAAAAACAACACCCAAAAAGGCACATACTACCACAACCCATGGTGTCTCAGTCTCTAAGCCCATAAGGCATTCCATAAAACAACCCAATATTTTGGTCATAAGAGACTCCATAATGAGACACACAGACATCCCTCTCATGAGGCTAGAGAGAGCTGCAGTCAGCTTTCTATTAGGAGCCAGGACCATTCATATCACTCATGCACTCAAGTCACTTAACCTCAAATACAAGTATGACTTGGTCGTAGTCCACATAGGTATTAACGACCTGAGACATACCTTCCTTTACTTCTTCACCTGTGTCCAAAACCTCAAAGGCAATACACAGCAAGGTACCAAATTAATTGTATATGGTGTCACCTACACAGAACCAGAAGATATGACTAGATAATCCCCTAGCTGACAAATTTGCCTCAAACATCACTCCTGCTCCCACAAATATTCCTCAGGAAATCCCAACATCCATCTCACACTAGAGAGCAGGCTCTCAAGGCGCTCTCCAAGGCCAAGAGCACTGCATCGATGGCTCCTGATAATATCCTTGGATGCCTCCTTAACAGCATGAAACATAAACTAACAATCCCACTATAATCTCTATTCAGCCACAGCCTCAAAATGAGAGTCATACCTAATGAATGGAGGACTGCAGCTGTTATACCATAGCACAAGTGTGTCCCATCCACTGACCATGGAAACTGCCAATTCATTAGCCTGATGAGCCTGCTGTGCAAGGCTATAGAGAAGATAAGCACAGATAATCATAAATGAAGGCAGACGTAACTTACAAACACTGGAACCTAGTCAGTTTAGGTTTGTCAATGGCAGCTTTTGCCTGCTAAACCTTGTGGACTTCTTTGAGAAGGTTATCAATGGGATGGATGACGGCAAGTCAGTACATACTGCCTACCTCGACCTGGCCAACACATTTGACACAATATCCCACTAAATTAAGTACTGACCCATAAGTCACCCACTAAATAGCTACCTGGCTCACTGACAGTACCCAAGAAGTTAGAACAGAGGAATCTACCTCCACAAAAAGGCTTGTTACCAGTGGTGTCTCTCAGGGCTCAGTTTTGGGCCACTGCTATTTAGCATCTACTTCTCTAAAGTTGAGGCTAACATCAAGGGCCTCTGACTGAGAAAGTTTGCAGACAATTGCAAATTGGGAGCATTCTTCATTCCCCCAAGATACTAATATACTCCAAGAGGGCTTGACACAGACTAAAAGCTGGTGCCAGAATCATGGCCTAAAACTCAATGCTAAGAAGTGCATCACAGAATTCTTTGGGAAGACAGCCACCCCTGCAAACTACTACATGGATATTACACCCCTGAGAGTAGACCATGTAGTCAGGGATTTGGGAAAACATGTAGACAGAGATTTGGCATTAGACTAACATGTCTTTACCATGGCAAGGATATAATTCCATGCTGCAAAATATATAAAAGTATGGCACGTAGGTCCAAACAAATTATAGTCCCAGTGTACACTGGCATCATAAGAACTATCATTGAGTATATCACTCCCTTTGGTTTGCACCTCATTAGTCATATGCTGCAATTGAAGCATCCAAAAAAATTTTCACAAAAAAGAATACAAGGGTTAAAAAAAACAGGTCCTATGCAGACTGCCTCAAAGCATTGCCCTATAACCAGTTTCCTACAGGCTGCTGAGACATGACCTTCTTCTCAACTGTCCAGATTTTCTCAAAATGTCCAGATTTTTACCTCATATTTTTGGTCTGTGCCTCATAAGATTTGTGGCTTTCTGGCAAATCACTGGGGATTGAAGTAATTAAATAATGGCATACATTTGAGTTTCAGACTTCATATGCTTCAGAAAATGCATGCTAACATAAGTCCAGTTGTTCTAGCAAGTTCTAAGTTTATAAGACCGATATTTAAACTCTGTCCCTATTTTTAGGCCTTTGTCACCCCATTATTTTAAGCTTTGTCCTGTTTTGTTGTACTCATAGGTTGACAGATATGCTATGCCTAGCCTACAAAATTTCCTCAGATACAGCACAAATGGACCTGTTACACATTTGGAAAACTATCTTCAGAAACACCTAATCTAGGGATGTAAACCTCAGCAGTAACATAAATAAGATGTGCTGGAGTTAAAAGTATGTGACTCAGAGACATGCTCTTCTCTGAAACAGGCTTCACATCCAAGCGAATAATAGTTTCCCCTGCATTTATTTAAATAGAACCTAGACCGATGGGTGGGGGACTGCAAAAATACCCACGTCTGCCACTGCCATGCATGTTTATGAGAGAAAGGAAGCCTGTAAATATTTATCTACTTAAGAATATATACTCTCCACAAAACATTTGGGAAGTATTACATATCACATTTTATTTTGGGGAACTTGGCAAGGCTTAAAATGGCCTCTTAGGACATTAGCCTAGTATTCCACTGTGATACTATGAAAAACTGAATTCTTCTGCAGCATGTACTTTTTAGAATCCCAAATGTTCTTAATTTTCAGTGCTGCAGAAGCCTATAGGTGGTATCCTTCCAAGGACACAGTACATGGCCAACTTGTCAAAGCTCTAAATCCCCTTCTTGTTACTCACTATGGCTGAAGATGGATTGTGCCCTTTTTATGGGAAGTTTATCAGCAATCAGAGTGAGATAAATCTTCAGAAATTTTACTGCTGGCTTACTGGTAAGTATCTCTCTTGTTCCAAAGGTAGGGTTGCCACCTTTTCAAATGGCCAAAGTGGGACATTTTTGGGACACACATCAAATTTTACAGGCCGACACATACCCACGGTCAGTACAAAGGTTAGAACTTTATTTTTTTGCCTAAATAAAAGCTTATTCTTGTAGCAGTTTAGTTGCTTATTCTGTTTCTTGTAACATTTAGGTATTTTTAGATACAGAAATAACTATTTTATGCAACTATTACATAAAATATGGGGCATAATTATGTCCTACAATCTCAGGACATTTGCCATTTTTAATATTTTTGGTCAGGACACTGCCCAAAGAGGGACTGTCCCTTGCAAAGTGGGACAGGTGGTAACCCTATCCAAAGGAATAGCAGTTGGTCAAAATGCATTTATTTATTTATTTATTTATGTATTTATTTATTTATTTTACATTTGTTGACCGGGATTGTCCAACTGAGCTGAGTAGCCCTTTTTCAATGGAGGTCCGGGGAGAAAAGCTCCACAATATTATATTATTTAGCTAAGAATAGTCAGCACAGAACAACAATCAGAAAATACAGCTTACAGTATTTCACTACAGAATATAGTCAACCTAAAGTTTACCATTCAGATATAACAATATCAGTTTTCCACTGTTATAGTGTTATACAATAACAACAAATATCCAGGTTAGAGACATTTATAATATAAAATACATGACAGTAGAGGTATACATGGAGCCATAGTTGGACTGTCTAGGGTTTAGGGAGGTTATGTTCAGAGGCATGACCACTGAGATTTTAGATAATCTCTAGCTCCGACTTTGAATTAATATTTTTAAGGGACCTGATTTCTTATGGTCAAAATGTTCTTGTTTTACAAATACGATCCCTTTTTTGGGGACCCCTTCCTCTCATAAATATTTTTTTAGTGAATATATGTGGTATTATTTCTGATCTACCTTAATATAAAAAAAGAAAAAAAAAGAACAGCTATTTGTGGTACTCCACCTTAAAATACCAGCTTCTGTCAGGAATTGTATATGCTTCTGTTCCGTCTACTCTGCTTATTTTTCAATTTTGTGTGGAAACTGTTATTTTATAAAAATATTAAGTATTTGGGTTGTGCTTTTATGGCTGCAATGTGATTTCCCACCAGTTACTGTTTTTAACATAATGAGAATGTTCTCTCATTTCAGAAGTAACAAATGTTCTGAGATATTTCTTACCAAATGTTTAAGGTCTGGTGACACAATTTTCTCTGTTCTGCTTGTGTTTACTAGTTGGGAAAGTGTGCTTGATCCTTTCTAATGAATACTTATCTTTTCCCAGTGTTACTGAGCTTATTGTACTGGTAAAGAGTTTTTTTTCCTCTGGCTACAGCTTGGATAAAATTACCAGTACTGTTTCTTCCACTCTACTTGTACCTAAAAGAAAAACAAGTAAAATTATTGCCTCAGCCTATGATTTGTGACTCTAATGTGGCCAAAGATGGTTCCACAGACCACTTGCTTACTGCCACAACACCCTCTTGGGTAGCTGTAATGGCCATTATGGACTGGTGATTAGACAAATCTTCAAGGGCTGTTCCAGTACCTGTTACTAGTATGGCAAAACCAAATGCTTTAGGTACAGGAGTTGTCCGGGAAAGAGACCTCTTGCCAGAGACAGTAAGCTGCCCCTGACCATTCTTCCAGTAGGGACATTCCTAGGAAAAAAAGAAATTGAAACTTAAATACGAGGCTGATGCTCAGGATGTTCTTTATATGTCAGTTGTTATATTTTTGGCTAACAGCGTTTTGCAGTCAGTCATTTCTGGCAGATGTTTGTTTTTTCACAGCTCTTATGTAGGTATTGCCAAAGGGCAGAATGTATATTCAGATGATGAGGATTCAGACAGAGACAGGGTCTGGAATCCATCATCCAGAACTCTGATACTTCAGACGGTACACCTGAAGTTAATCTTAGACAAGTGTTTTTCTTTTGCTGAGACTGTTGTTCAAGTCAGGGATGTTTTTGCTTTGAAACAAACAGAGTGTCCACAGAAATGGTCAGATTTCACGATGTATTAAAGGATGAGGTTCCTAACGGAGGACCTATTCCTCACATTCTTGCATCTCTTGAAGGCACTTTTAAATCTGCTTGCAAGGCTCCTGACTTACTGGCTGCAGTTCCAAAGAAACTGGTAAGCAGTTGAATGTTTCTCCAGATTATAACTGTCAGCTGAGTCTGCTGCAATAACTAATTGCTAAGGTGTTTACCTTACAGACACAAGGTACAGGGTTTGATTCTCACCTTTCAAGGGAAATTGTCTGGACTTAAAATGGCCTACAAGGGCAGCTAGCCTAGTATTTGCCTGTGTGTCTATAAACTGAAGGAAGTAAAAGCTAACAAGAGATTTTTGGCTTCCTCTAACACAGTACCCTCTGATAAGGAAGACAAGTGGTTAGACAAGCAAGGTAACAGACTTGTTTGTTTCTATTATGTTATCCTTTAGCATCTTGAATAATCAGAGTTATATGTGAAAATTTCTGTTAAAATGTGTTTATAGTTTGGAAGAATTTGTTGTCTTCCGAAGGCAGGTCACATTTGAATCAGATTGTTTCTAACTTGACTCAAGTTTCTAAACATGCTCTGAGAAGTATATATGATTATGCTGATACTGTGTCTAGAACTTCTGCTTCTTCTGATATGTTGAAAAGATTTGGTTGCATATTTAGAAATTTTCTGATGATATGAAGTCTGAAATTCTTAAGTCTCCACTTAGCTCAGATCTGGTATTTGGGCCTGCTGCTACACAGATCCTGAAACAGTGAGATGTATGGAGTCTCTAAGATTTTTCAGCTACCTAGGTTCTAATCTAACAAGGTCACATCTCAGTTCTTTAGAGGGCAGAGCCAACAGAAATCCAAGCCTCATAACAAGCAGACCCCAAAAGAAAATGCCAGGAGGATAACGCTTCCAAACCAAATAAAATAAGTAACTTTTTCAAAAAGAGTCTAGCTCCAGGCTAGTGAATAACTATATTTGGAATCTGATTACCTTACCCACAGCCCCAGTTTCCCTAAGTCTCTCACACCTACTGAACTTCAAACCCTTAGCCTGGGGTCAGATGGTTTCAAGACAGATGGGTGCTGAAAGTTGATTTAGGAAATATTCACTTGGCAGTGGGTGGCTTCTCCTCCTCCTTTCAAGGAAATTCTCTCACATCCACCAAACCAGATAAACCTGTTGCCAGCAGTGATACAACATATCTTAGAAGTAGGGGAGTTATCACCAGTACCTGCAAACCACACAGGCACAGGTTTTTATACTAGCATATTTTTTGGTACCAGAGAAGGGGCACATGTGGAGACCTGTGTTAGATCTGTCTTTTCTCAACCTTTAAGTGACAGCTCCAAAATTTAAGATGTTGATCCTTCAATCAATGCTTGCACTGCTGCTTCCAGACCACTGTCTTATACTAACACTGGATCTCAAAGAAGCTTAGCATCATATACCCATTGTACATAGTTTCAGGAAAAGTTTACGGTTTGTTGTATCTCCGTCACATTTTCAGTACTCTGCATTACACTTACACTGCACCTCAAGTGTTGACAAAGTGTCTAGCCCCAGTGGTGGCTCACTGCAGACTGCAGGGTGTCCACATTTTTTCCTTATTTAGATGATTTGCTTATTTCTGCAGAGTCTTCTCAAAGATGTTTGGAGTCCTTAACATGGTGTCCAACCTCCTGTTTCATCTGGAATTTCACATGAAACTACAAAAGTCTCGTCTCACACCCTCTCACAAAATTGTCTTTTTGGTGTGTCTAAATGAAAGACTCAAGCAAAAGGCCTTTGCCTTCCAAAAGAAAAGGTAATAACTTACCAGCAAATATTTCTGTGTTTTTTTTTCAACAGCGTCAGGCTCGTGCAAGAGGATTCATCAGGATTCTAGATCTTATGGCATCCAAGATCCTCATGATACCACTTGGCAAATTGCACATGAACAAATTCAGTGGCACCTAAAAGATTCTTGGACACAGCTCCTATAACCCTTGGACTTGCATATTCCTGTGCTGGGGTTTGTAGTGGTGGGGGGATCAAATGGCTCAAAATCCAGGATTGCCTTTCTTTCTTCCAACCCAGTTCAGGCTGTCTGGATAGACTCTTCAGGTTATGCTTGAGGTGCAGTTTCCATGAAAGTAAAAGAGCAAGGACTGTGGCACTCTTCAAACAGACCAAAGCACATAAACATCAAAATGCTAGCAGTGATTTATGTTTAAAAAGGTCTCCACCATCTATGGGCTCAGAGCCCTTTACAGGTGGTTACAGACAACACCTCAGTGATGTTCTATTACAACAAACAAGGGGGATACACAGTCATAACCTCTCTGCTTGGCAGTGATGGCATGGGAGTTGGTTCTTCAGCATTCTCTTACTCTTCAGGCCTCCTACATTCTGAATGTCAGAGCAAAATGTTGTGGCAGATAGACTGGACAGAACATCACAAGTGGAAACTCAATACAGGCACATTTGAGGACTTCATCCAGGTGCGGGAGACACCTCAAGCAGATGTGTCCATCTCCTTACAAAAAACAGACAACTAGAAAAATTATGTTTCAGACATCCTTGCAGCCAAGCATGGAGAACAGGTGCTCTGTCATCCCCTTGGTCGAGAATGTTTCTGTATGCTTTTCCACACTTTCCAATGATTTCAAAGGTACGTCTAAAGATTCAGAAAGAATTAACAAAATCATTGTGGTGGCAAAATTGGTTGCCTCTTCTTATGGAATTGGCCAAGGGCAACTACAAGAAGCTTCCTCTCATACTGGATTTCCTCCACCAGCAGAAGGGGAGTTTTATGTACCCTGACATCAGTCAACTTCAACTGGCACCCTGGACCCTGGCACAACTAACCAAAGAAAAATGTTGTAAGAACATCTTTGTGTACATGATGAAAGGATGACTCATGCCAATTGTGTTGTAAAGCTTTCACTTTAATGAAAAGAATGTAACCCAAATGCATAAACATAAAAAAATTATAATAAAATTGCTACAACTTAGCTACCCTAATTTTAAGGGCAGGTACAATAGACAAATTTGCATTTATACTAGGCTCAACAGTGATATTTAACTTAATTTGCCATAAACGTTCTTTGTACTCTAAACTGGTCTCTAAAGCATCCCTTCTCACATTTGGAACAACACTATGATACAAAACAAAATTTCTTAATACCCTGACTGATGACAAAAATGTTTCTAAAAGTACATTGTTAATATTAGCCTTCTGAATATCCTTTTAGGCACCTTTATCATGAGGACATGCAGCACATAATAAAGATGACAAGAAAGTCTGATAGTAGTAAGTCTTAAGTTGGCAAATGGAAGTGATATTCTAGTACCTACCGTGCCAATCACATGGGGTCCTGAAAGGGATGTAGCACCTCTGGTCCTCAAATATTTTTATGAGTTACTTAAAGATGGCTTGCCGTATGCTTCTATCAAGATGCATCTTGCAGCCATCTCAAGTTGTCTGCTTATGGATCCCCCTCTTTCTTTTATGTTTGTGGTCAAACCATTTCTGAAAGGAGTGTTGCACATGAAACTCCCTCTCAAGCAAATACCCCCCACTTTGAGATCTCAATTTTGTTCTGCAACAACTGACCTTAACTCTCTTTGAACTAGTCTCTCAGACTGACTTGGAGTTTGCTCTTTGGAAAACTGTTTTACTTGTTGCTCTGACATCTGCAAGGTCAGTATCAGAGTTGCAAGCTTTCATGGTGGGTAAACACTAAATAGTGTTCCACAGGGATAAGGTTGCCTTACACAGTCATCCTTCATTCATGTCTAAAGTTGATTCTGAGTTTACCTTGTTTCCCTTTTGTCATTCAGCATCTGCTGATTCAGGGGATGATTGAAAAGGTCCCAACTCCTTAAACAGGAGAAGGTTTTAATTCAAGAATGCTTCTGATGGCAAAGAAAGAAGCTTCATAGAGATCAGTTCTGGATCTTTTTGTTTTAAAGCAGTTTGTGACAGCTCCCAAGTTGAAAAGGTTATCGCTACACAACCTCTTACTGCTCATTCCCCATTTAAGTTTTTTGGTTGACATAAATTGAAAAGATGCTTATCACATTCCTACAGCTCCAGATTTCAGATGTTTCTTAAGGTTTTCTGTGTTTGGACGACACTTTCAGTTATCTGCATTACTCTTTGGGTAATCCACTGCACAAACCCATTCCCTCTCTCCATCCCCTATTCTTGTATGTTTTTGTTGTTAGTGTGTGGATCTTTATGATAATTTTCCTACCATTAAACTTTTCAGAGCTCTAGTTCTCTTCATTGGCATGAAAGTCCTGAAGGACATGGTGCCAGAACCACTCTTTTTCTTCAGCTGTGCTTAAGCTGGCTAATGCTTTGGGTGTGTATAGAAGGCACACTTAAGCTTTGAAAGCTGCATTGCTGTTATATCCTTAGCAGGATATAACCAATATAGCTAAGGCTGCTGCAACAGTGATCATCTGAACATCTGCTGTTATGGTAAGTTTAAGTACACAACTGTACTTTCTCTTAAATTTCTACATTTTTATCAACAAATGAAGACCCGTACAATCAGCATTCAGCTATTATTCACAGTGAGTCTAAAATTCACTGAGGCATATCTTGGGCTGATTAAAATTCATATTCCTCCTCTGAATACAACATGAAACTTGGAGTTGTAATTGAAATAGCTTTGATATGTGATGGAGGCCTTGCTCTTTGCTTCATTTAGCAAGTTTCTTTTTTGCCCTTTGAGCTGAGGTATAGAGGTCAGATATTTCTGGATGGAGGGTAGTATAACTGAGCGATCACGTCATCTGCTGGTGGGCAATCGGATTACAGCAAAAAAAAAAAAAGCACAGAAGATGCAAAGTGGCAACAAAGCACAGAAGGTTAGAAATTGGCAGAAATCTCTGCTTATTTTCCACAAAACAGAATGTATTTCTTTAACATCTAATCAATAAAGGGCACAATGCACTGGTTAATAGCCATCCATTATGGCTATATTGTTATTTACTCAGAATTTCCTTTTTATTTATTTATATTTATTCTTAAGGGGACACATCTGCATGTTGTTTAAATAGATTTCAGCTGCTTAGTTTTACCTCTCTAGGACAGATTTACCAAAGGATGCCATTAGCAGTCACAGGTAGGTGACTGTAATTCCAAACAGGCATAAGCCAAGCTTATTCCCAAGAAAAAAATGGCTTGAAAAACTACGTGGACTAACAGTTAAAAGTTAAGCCATATTTGAAGTGCGACAGACAGGGAAGAGATGAAAAACAGTTTCTCCTAGAAAAAATAGTTTCTCCTAGATGAAACTGAAAATCGTTGTGAGAAAATATTTGTTTTACCTTGTGATACTTAGGAAACAGCTGTGAAATATTACTGGCAATAATTGAGAACACAGGACTGTGTGTAAGTGGAAATCCAGAATACCGAGTGAAGTGGTTGTGCAAAGTCTAGTGTTGTCCATTATCACCTGAAACTAGTTCCACCTCTAAATATGATAAAAGTGCGCGGAGTCTGCATGTCCTCCCCATGGTCGAATTCACTTTAAAAGACATGCAGGTCGGTGTGTGCGTGAGTGGGTGGGGCTTCCTTCAAGGATGGGCACCAGGGTGGCAACTCGACACCGTAAAAATTCATTGCCAGTCATTAGCAGATCGGAGTTCTGCTGTGGCGACCCCTAACAGGATGGAAGATAGACACTTTCCATTATCACTGAACAAATCTCTCAGCTATTTTTGACATCATTTAGAAAAATTCTTAACCCTAAATGCATAAGTGAAACAGTGAGGAATATGAACTTTTTAAGACTCAGAATGAGTAATATTCCACATGAGATACACTTGAGAAGCGTGACTAACAATAATGGGTTTTTGACCCATTATTTTCAGCTTTGTCCTTATTTATTGAGCAAAGACTTTGAGAGCTGTGGACAACAGGATATGCAGCAGCAACTAGATGTTGCGCAACTGCCATAACATACTGAGTCTTACGCAAAAACACTGGTGCAGTCCAGTATTCTCTGTTATTGCCATATTACATACCTACAAGTTATGTACTCACCATAATGCTTGATGTATGTGGTCCATCTCGCCTCACATTCTTACTCACGGGTTCGGAGCCAAACCTCGGCTTCGACTCGGCCAACTTATATTTTTCTAGCACGAAGTCTCTAATTGGCTGGGCTAACCTGGTATCCCATGTTGCACCGCTCTAGATCTAGTTTGCAGCAGCTCAGAGTCACACCTCTTGCACAACGACAGTCAAAGAGTAGGACACTAACCAGGGCAGCAAAGAAAAAATAACCAGTACTGAAAGGTCTTGAAACAAATGTCGCCTCCAAATCCTCCAGGAGGGGGGGAAGGTGGGAGGGAACGTAAGAATGTGAGGCGAGATGGACCACATACATCAAGCGTTATGGTGAGTACATAACTTGTAGATGTTATGTGGTCCAATTTCGCTTACATTCTTACTCACGGGACAGCATCCCTAGCACCTCTATCCTGGGAGGCTCAATGGAAGATGCTCCTGAGAACAGTGGAACCAAAGGAAGCCCGGCCCCTAGAAGCCACATCTAATTTGTAATGAGTAATGAAGGTGTAGGGAGAAGCCCACGTGGCCGCAGCACAAATTTTATCCAAGGATAGTCTGGCGTGATAAGCTACTGAAGCGGAAACAGCCCTGGTGGAGTGAGTCTTGACAGGGAACGGTAACTTTCTGCCTGCCGACGAGTAAGCATAGGAGATGCAGTCAGAAATCCACCTGGAAATTGTAATCTTAGAAACAAGGAAACCTGTTCTATTTTCTCAGAAGGACGCAAAGAGTTGATCAGACTTACGAAGTGGTTTAGTCCTGTGTAAGTAAAAGCGAAGCTGCCTGTGTACATCCAATTGATGAAACTTAAACTCTGCCTTGTTGGAAAATTGAGGAAAGAAAACTGGCAGCTCAATGGACTGATTGAGGTTAACGGCAGAGGTTACCTTCGGAAGGAAGGACGGATTACGTCTCATGGAAACCCTGTCCTTATGAAATATTAAATACGGGGATTTGATGGACAATGCTAGAATCTCCGACACCCATCTGGCTGATGTGATAGCTATTAAAAAAGCAGTTTTCCAAGACAGAAATTTTAAATCACAGGTGGCAGCTGGTTCGAAAGGTGATGACGTCAGGGCCTGTAACACAAAATTTAAATCCCATCGCATGATGGGTTCTGACACCGGAGGCCGAAGCAACAAGGTGGCCCTCAAAAAGGCCTTACATAGCTTATGCACCATGAGAGAACGTTCGTAAGAGGTATGAAAATTGGAGATAGTGGCCAGCTGAACCTTAATGGTGGCAGGAGCAGAACCCTGCTGAAAAAGAGTGGATAAAAAATTTAAGACAGCCAGGATGGGGGCTGTGAAAGGATACAGTCCCTTGGCCTGAGCCCAAATTGAAAATCTTTTCCACTTGCTGGAGTAAATCTTCCTGGTAGAAGATTTATCAGAAGAAGATAAAATGTGTACTACCTCAGGTGAAAAACGATGAAGTCTGACGAAAGATGGAAGTGGAGTAGCCAGGCTGTCAACCTGAGGGCCCTCAGGGAGGGATGGTACTGTCCCGACATGTGTGTCAGTAGGTCTGGTGCTGGATCCAGAGTCCAAGGACTGTCCACTGCATACTGATGAAGAAAGTAAAACCAGACTTGGTGAGGCCAGTGTGGGGCAATAAGAATCATCTTGCTTCCCAAGGAAATGGGTTTCTGGATCACTCTTGGCAGCAGAGGAAATGGAGGGAAAGCATAGAGCAGACTGGGAGGCCAATCATGGACTAGATCATCCCTGGATGACTCCCCCTGTGGGGGGATCAGAGTGAAGTAGTTGCTGCACTTGGTATTGTGGGGATTGGTGAAAAGGTCGCAGCAAGGCTGACCCCACCTGTTGAAAATCTGCTCCGCAACTCAGCGGTTCAGGGACCACTCGTAAGGCATTAGAATAGCTCTGCTCAGCCTGTCTGCTATCACATTGGCCTTCCCCGGAATGTGCATTGCCACTAGGAACCATTGGGAAGACACTGCCCACTGCCACACTTGCATGGCCTCTCTGCAAAGGGGATAAGACCTGGTTCCCCCTTGCTTGTTCAGGTACCACACAACAGACATGTTGTCCGAGTGAATTGCAATCGTTCCTAGGGGAAGAGAGCTCTGCAGTGCTTGCAACGCCAGTAACACCGCTCTCACCTCTAGAACATTGATGTGCAAATGTACCTCGTGATCCTGCCAGGTGCCTTGGACCGTCCTGCCCAGATAATGCCCCCCCACACCCTATCTGGGAGGTGTGCGTGGTCACCGTGGCAACCGGAGTCATAGGAATAAATGGATTCCCTTTGTTCAAGTTAGTGCGACTCATCTACCAACAGAGGTCCTGTTTGCATCGATCGCTGAGTAGGATCAGATGGGACAGGGGAATTTTCTGAAAGGACCACTGGGCCAAGAGAAGCCTCATGTGTAACCTGACCAAGGGCACTAACATAATGGTGGCTGCCATGGATCCCAGGAGCTGTAGGACCCATCTGGCCTGAACCTTCTTGAGGGGCAGCGACATGTGAACCTGACCCTGCAACAGCTCTATCCTTTCTTGAGGCAGGAACGCCCGCATGTGAACGATGTCTAGCTCTGCGCCTATAAATGTGACACGCTGTGAGGGCAGCAAGGCAGACTTTCCCCAGTTCAAGGTAATCCCTAGTTGATGACAAAGGGCAATGGTCTTTTCCCTGGCCTGAATGAGAAGATGCCTGGTGGGGGCAGTGAGGAGCCAGTCGTCCAGGTATGGAAACACTTGGAATCCTTGACATCTCAGGTGAGCTGTCACCACTGCCAAACACTTGGTAAACACCCTGGGGGCTGTGGTGAGGCCAAAGGGCAGGGCACGAAACTGGAAATGACTGGCTCCCAGCTGGAAGCATAAGTAACTCCTGGATGCCCTGTCCATTTTGATATGGTGGTAAACATTCTTGAGATCGATGGAGCACATCCATACTTCTTTTCATAGTAATGGAAAAATAGACTGAAGGGTGACCATTCGGAACTTGGACTTCAGAACGTAGCGGTTCATTCGGCTGAGATCCAAGATGGGTCTCATGTCCCCTGTTTTTTTTTGGCACCAAAAAGAGTCTTGAGTAAGTCCCTAATCCAATCTGGTCTGAGGGAACAGGTTGGATGACTCCTTTTTCCAGCAACTTTGAAATGTCTAGTGTTGCGTGATCCCTTTGACTGGGTGGAACATCTGGGATTCTCTTGGGTGGAGGAGGGTTTGACAATAATGGGATGGAATAACCTCCAGTAACTATATGAAGCACCCATCGATCCTGAGTGATACTTGTCCAGGCTTCCGGGTACAACGAAATGTGGCCCCTGACTGGCTCCGGAATAGCACAGTGGCAATACATCAGGGACGATGATAGGAAGGCCCACGAAAGGAATCAAGGTCTCCCAAATTGCGAGGGCCTCCTCTGCCCCTAGGGCGGCATCTCCCAGAATAGCCACCCCCTCCTCTGCCTCTGGAGGGGGACTCACCTTGACTGGCAGGGAAAGACTTCTGTGACTTTTTGAACCACATTTTTCCTCCCCTCTGAGCCTTGTGGTAAGGCCTAAATGGGAGGTTAAAACGGACCCCTACAGCAGACAGGGTCTTTCTCTCTTGCTCGTATCTGGTGAGGGTGTCTTTCACTTTGGTCCCAAAAAGTGAGGACCCATCAAAGAGGGCGTCAGTGAAGGAAGACTTGAAGGCCTCCGCTAAATGACACAGGCGCATCCAGGCTTGCCTCCTAAGGGCTACACCTGAGCTAGCTGCCCTGCTCACCCCTTCGGCTGCATAAGATATGAGCCTCATGGACGAGTTGACAATCGATCAAAGAGTAGACAACTGGGCGTTAACGGTCTGTGTTAATGCCGCAGGTATGTTACCCATTAGAGTATCTCCTAACTCTTTAAGGAGATCTCTCTGGAGCCGAGTAAAGTGACATAGATAGTTCAGAGACTGAAGTGTGAAGGTCGCTGAAGAGAGGGTATGCTTCCCATACCGATCCATACTCCTGGACTCCTTGTTAGGAGGATGGACAGAGGAAGAAGACTTGGCTACTTCCTGCTGAATGGCCGCCGCCAACACCATGGCATCCACAGAAACCCCTTTGGACAGGAACTCTTTCCCAGGGGGAGCTGACAGAAATTTATTAGGACGTCTTGGTACTGGTTCCACTGAGTCAGGAGTCTCCCACGCCCTTTGACAGATCAAATCCAGGAGCTCATCGAAGGGTGAAGACACCCAGGAGGTGGAGGGTTGAGCCCCAAAGGCCTTGAGGAATACCGACGCCTTCTCAGAGGGGTTCTGGATGACCAGCCGCCTCTCTGCCTCAAAATCTTCAGGATGTCGGAGAAAAAGATGTCATCGGAGGATGACTTGGGGGACCTCTCTGACTCTTCGAGGTCGGTACCAGAGGTAAGGGACTCATCCTGGGAGTCTATGTGCTTCCTCTTGCACAATTTCTTCCTTGGGGGCTCCTCAGGGACAGACTCTGAGGGGCACTCAGAAAGTTGGGGACCGCTCATGGGGGTATCCCCAGACCTTGGGGCTCCACTGTCAACCGATAGAGGGACATCAGAGGCTCTCGCCGGCATTGACGGGGATGGAATGACCGATCCGGGTGATGTGACTGAGGATCTGGCCAGTGCGCTCCTCATGGCCTCAAAGGTGGGTCCCCCCAAATCCGAGGATCGACCCACCTCTGAGGCCAAGATCGGAAACTAAGTTCCCCGAGCCGAAGCGCGGAGAGGGAGACTCGGAACTGACAAAAGTCCCGAAGTATCCCCCTCAGGCCCGACAGAGGACACCCGGGTTCTGAAACCAGAGGACGGAGCCGACATGGTAGGAGCTGATGTCGGCACCGATAAGGCCTTAAGAGGTATCAGAGCTGGCAAAACATCACCCGGAGCTGAACACTCCGGCTCCAAAGACAAGGAGGTGCTAGGAGGAGGAAACATGGGCGCACTCATTGGGACTGGCTCCGGAGCCGAAAATAATTTTGCCAGAACTGGCAACTGCAGGAGCCTCTGGACCACCCTATCCACATCCATATCAGAGAGTCTGGAGGATTTGGAGGAGAGAGAAGGTGACTGTGCTCTCCTATCTGGAGATCCTTGTCTGACACTAGGAGATCCGCTCCGAATGGGCTCTAACAGGATAGGAGCCGAGGCAGATTCGAGAATCACAGCTACCTCCTGCGGCCCCAAGGACAAGGGAGCCGAGGAAGTCGAGTCCAATTTGGTAGTCTTCTCCGGTGGCTCCGATGTAACCGATGGAGCCGGAGATCTTTTCTTGGCTTTAGAAGTCTTGGTTTTAGACTGTGAACTAGAGGAAGAGTCCAAGGACTCCTCAAAGGAAGGCTTAAGAAGGCCTTTCAGTATAAGTTTATTTTTTCTCTCCTGTAGAACGCTGGGGCTAAAAGCGTGACAAAAACTACAGGACTCTTGTAAATGTATAGCCCCCAAGCAGTACACACAAACCACATGTCCATCTGTTATGGACATCTTGTAGCTACATTTAGAACACTTCTTAAACCCAGAGGGTTTGTGTTCTTTTTGATCCTTAGACATAACGGACAAACCACAGTATACAAGCACAGAAACAGGACTGTAGGCCACAACGGATAAGGCGGGAAACTACCACTAACAACCAAAAGACAGAATCTCTAAGTTAAACGATTCTGACCTCACAACAAGACACACACTGTAGCAAAGGACAAACGTTTACCTCAGACAAACCACAAAATAGAGGGAGGACTAGGTCCTCTAACTTAAACGGGCCTAGCCTGTAGGAAAGGAGGGATGCCACAAACAAACACTCACACCACAAATCAATGTTAATAATAAGCAAAATAGCTATTAAAATAGCTTTTGTGAGGAAAGAGAACAATTTTTCACTAGAAAAAGCAGTTTTAAATCTACTTAGCCATAGCCAAGCGAGACCATGTCCTAGCTCCACAAGCGGCAAATGAGATCTGGGGTTGTGGAGCGGTGCAACATGGGATACCAGGTTAGCCCAGCCAATTAGAGACTTCATGCTAGAAAAATATAAGTTGGCCGAGTCTGAGCCGATGTTCGGCTCTGAACCCGTGAGTAAGAATGTAGGCGAGATTGGACCATGTAACATCTGCACATTTCCACAAGTAAAGTCAAGGAATTGGTCAGTCAGTGGGAAGATGGAATGACAGAGAGTGGACTCCAGAGGAGCATGGATGTTGTGGCTTTTTCTCCATTACAGAACTTTAGCTATTCATTGTTTATATGCAAAGTGACTGATGTGAGAGCTATTACTAACACCTCTTCAGTTATTTGAAGCTTCAGAATTCTGCTAGACAGGAAAAAATAAAAAGTTAGAATTCTGAGCTTCTCAATAGGCTATGTGAAATGGCTCAGTAGTCAGACTTAACTGGTTAGCACAAAAGTCAGGAGTATGGCTTGCATTTCAATATTACAACTTTATGTCCATACTGGCACACAGAAACTTGTTTGGGTAGAAAAGCAGTAAACTAATATTATATTAACTATTAACTAATATAGCAATAACCAATGACGGTGTGGTATATTGAAGATTTACCCATGATTGGTGTGGTTTAATCATGAGGGTGAAGCCTGACTGATTAAATAAAGCCAACCATGGGTAAATCATCAACATACCACACCACAGAGTTGGTTACTGCTATTATACAATGACATTACTTAAAAAAAAAATACTTTGTGGTATTCTTCCACTTCTGCTGCATATCCTGTTGCATTTTTGTAATGTACTGCCCATGCATATGGGAATTGTGTTCCCACACTTACCCAGTACAAGGAAGCAACAGAGAAAGGAAGGTCTTCATTGCGCCCCCCCCCCCCCACTTTCTTTAACAAAAAAAAAAAAAAGACTTTGGACACTTTAGTGATAAGAGAAAACCTGAATGGAGGCAGTACAAGGAAAATCAGACATGTTTCTTTAGTTTTGAATAACGTACCTAATTGTCCTAGTATTTTCTCCGTCCTGTTTCTCTCGTATGTCCGGACTGTCCGGACTTATAATTTTTATTTATTTGTTTATTTATTTATTGTTTAAAAAATTTTAAAAGTTACAGTATATATTAATGGAAGAAACCAGATCTTTTCCTATTGGTATATGCTCGGATTTACAATGGTCATGCTGGTTAGGCTGACCAATCAGCGTGCTACTTTTTGAATGCTAATGACCAGTCATTGTTTAATATTATATTAACCATTTATTATAGCTATACTGTCAGCCAAGCCACAAACAGATATCTTGAACTATTAGTGGTGATAAACATGTTACTACTGAACCCCTATGGATAGCTACAGAGTGTGTGCAGTAGTATGACATGGAATCATTGAATCTTTTTTTTTAATGTATGTCAGTTATGTTTGCACATGTTTGTTTTTTAGACTGCAGAAAACGTATAGGATCTATTGACCAGCTATGGATAACTTTGAAACCAGGTGTCGTTTAAATGCCCACAACAGCTTCTGTGTTTCTATAGTACTGCAGTGCATTCAGATGTATGTTAGGTTCTGCAGTAAAGACCTGAAAATATTCAGCTGAATAGATGTTGTTTGGGGGCATGGGGTATGTACACAATACAGTTTAATGTTTTTTATGTATTTTTCATTGTCTTGCTATTTCTGCCCCTGGTCAGTTTGTGCTTTGATTCTGGCAGAGCAATGGCATTGTTTTAGCTTAACACAGCAATAATTTATGACTCGGTGTGGGTAAATCCTGAATTGCCTACATACAGGATGCACAATCATTATTATACAATAACATTGTTTAATAAAAAAATACCTTCCTAAATAATATTACATAAATGGACATCAGTGCTCCTTTACCATTTCTTGTAGCCTGGGGACATCTAATGTGATGTAATTGTATAAATGGATGGTAATGTTCACCTGCGGTTTTGGTAACGTGGGGACATCTAATGTGATGTAATTGTATAAATGGATGATAATGCTCACCTGCAGTTTTTGGTAGTGTGGAGACATCTAATGTGATGTAATTGTATAAATGGAGGGTAATGCTCACCTGCAGTTTTCAGTAGTGTGGAGACATCTAATGTGATGTAATTGTGTAAATGGATGGTAATGCTCACCTGCAATTTCTGGTAGCGTGGGAACATCTAATGTGACATAATTGTATAAATGGAGGGTAATGCTCACCTGCAGTTTTCAGTAGTGTGGAGACATCTAATGTGATGTTATTGCATAAATGCATGGTAATGCTCACCTGCAGTTTTTGGTAGTGTGGGGACATCCAGTGTGACGTAATTGTATAAATGGATGGTAATGCTCACCTGCAGTTTTTGGTAGTGGGACATCTAATGTGATGTAATTGTATAAACTGATGGTAATGCTCACCTGCAGTTTTTGGTAGTGTGGGGACATCTAATGTGACGTAATTGTATAAATGGATGGTAATGCTCACCTGCAGTTTTTGGTAGTGTGGGGACATCTAATGTGACGTAATTGTATAAATGGATGGTAATGCTCACCTGCAGTTTTTGGTAGCGTGGGGACATCTAATGTGACGTAATTGTATAAATGGATGGTAATGCTCACCTGCAGTTTTTGGTAGCGTGGGGACATCTAATGTGACGTAATTGTATAAATGAATGGTAAATCTCACCTGCAGTTTTTGGTAGTGTAGGGACATCTAATGTGATGTAATTGTATAAATGGATGGTAATGCTTACCTGCAGTTTTTGGAAGTGTGGGAACATCTAATGTGATGTAATTGTATAAATGGATGGTAATGCTCACCTGCAGTTTTTGATAGCGTGGGAACATCTAATTTGACGTAATTGTATAAATGGAAGGTAATGCTCACCTGCAGTTTTTGGTAGTGTGGGGACATCTAATGTGACGTAATTGTATAAATGGATGGTAATGCTCACCTGCAGTTTTTGGTAGTGTGGGGACATCTAATGTGACGTAATTGTATAAATGGATGGTAATGCTCACCTGCAGTTTTTGGTAGCGTGGGAACATCTAATGTGACATAATTGTATAAATGGAGGGTAATGCTCACCTGCAGTTTTCAGTAGTGTGGAGACATCTAATGTGATGTTATTGCATAAATGCATGGTAATGCTCACCTGCAGTTTTTGGTAGTGTGGGGACATCCAGTGTGACGTAATTGTATAAATGGATGGTAATGCTCACCTGCAGTTTTTGGTAGTGGGACATCTAATGTGATGTAATTGTATAAACTGATGGTAATGCTCACCTGCAGTTTTTGGTAGTGTGGGGACATCTAATGTGACGTAATTGTATAAATGGATGGTAATGCTCACCTGCAGTTTTTGGTAGTGTGGGGACATCTAATGTGACGTAATTGTATAAATGGATGGTAATGCTCACCTGCAGTTTTTGGTAGCGTGGGGACATCTAATGTGACGTAATTGTATAAATGGATGGTAATGCTCACCTGCAGTTTTTGGTAGCGTGGGGACATCTAATGTGACGTAATTGTATAAATGAATGGTAAATCTCACCTGCAGTTTTTGGTAGTGTAGGGACATCTAATGTGATGTAATTGTATAAATGGATGGTAATGCTTGCCTGCAGTTTTTGGAAGTGTGGGAACATCTAATGTGATGTAATTGTATAAATGGATGGTAATGCTCACCTGCAGTTTTTGATAGCGTGGGAACATCTAATTTGATGTAATTGTATAAATGGAAGGTAATGCTCACCTGCAGTTTTTGGTAGCGTGGGGACATCTAATGTGATGTAATTGTATAAATGGATGGTAATGCTCACCTGCAGTTTTTGATAGCATCGGAACATCTAATGTGATGTAATTGCATAAATGGATGGTAATGCTCACCTGCAGTTTTTGGTAGCATGGGGACATCTAATGTCATGTAGTTGTATAAATGGATAGTAATGCTCACCTGCAGTTTTTGGTAGTGTGGGGACATCTAATGTCACATAATTGCATTAATGGATGGTAATGCTCACCTGCAGTTTTTGATGCTGTGGGGACAGCTAATGTGATGTAATTGTATAAATAGATGGTAATGCTCACCTGCAGTGTTTGGTAGCGCGGGGACATCTAATGTGATCTTATTGTATAAATGGATGGTAATGCTCACCTGCAGTGTTTGGTAGTGTGGGGACATCTAATGTGATGTTATTGTATAAATGCATGGTAATGCTCACCTGCAGTTTTTGGTAGTGTGGGGACATCTAATGTGATGTAATTGTATAAATGGATGGTAATGCCCACCTGCAGTTTTTGGTAGAAGGGGGACATCTAATGTGATGTAATTGTATAAATGGACGGTAATGCTCACCTGCAGTTTTTGGTAGTGTGGGGACATCTAATATGACGTAATTGTATAAATGGATGGTAATGCTCACCTGCAGTTTTTGGTAGCATGGGGACATCTAATGTGATGTAATTGTATAAATGGATGGTAATGCTCACCTGCAGTTTTTGGTAGTTTGGGGACATCTAATGTGATATAATTGTATAAATGGATGGTAATGCTCACCTGCAGTTTTTGGTAGTGTGGGGACATCCAGTGTGACGTAATTGTATAAATGGATGGTAATGCTCACCTGCAGTTTTTGATAGCGTGGGAACATCTAATTTGACATAATTGCATAAATGGATGGTAATGCTCACCTACAGTTTTTGATAGCGTGGAGACATCTAATATGACGTACTTGTATAAATGGATGGTAATGCTCACCTGCAGTTTTTGATAGCATCGGAACATCTAATGTGATGTAATTGCATAAATGGATGGTAATGCTCACCTGCAGTTTTTGGTAGTGTGGACACATCTAATGTCATGTAATTGTATAAATGGATGGTAATGCTCACCTGCAGTTTTTGGTAGTGTGGGGACATCTAATGTGACATAATTGCATAAATGGATGGTAATGCTCACCTGCAGTTTTTGGTGCTGTGGGGACAGCTAATGTGATGTAATTGTATAAATGGATGGTAATGCTCACCTGCAGTGTTTGGTAGCGTGGGGACATCTAATGTGATCTTATTGTATAAATGGATGGTAATGCTCACCTGCAGTGTTTGGTAGTGTGGGGACATCTAATGTGATATAATTGTATAAATGGATGGTAATGCTCACCTGCAGTTTTTGGTAGAGGGGGGACATCTAATGTGATATAATTGTATAAATGGATGGTAATGCTCACCTGCAGTGTTTGGTAGTGTGGGGACATCTAATATGACGTAATTGTTTAAATGGATGGTAATGCTCACCTGCAGTTTTTGGTAGCATGGGGACATCTAATGTGATGTAATTGTATAAATGGATGGTAATGCTCACCTGCAGTTTTTGGTAGCATGGGGGCATCTAGTGTGACGTAATTGTATAAATGGATGGTAATGCTCACCTGCAGTTTTTGGTAGTATGGGGACATCTAATGTGACGTAACTGTATAAATGGATGGTAATGCTCATCTGCAGTATTTGGTAGCGCGGGGACATCTAATGTGACGTAATTTTATAAATGGATGGTAATGTTCACCTGCAGGTTTTGGTAGCGTGGAGACATCTAATGTGACGTAATTGTATAAATGGATGGTAATGCTCGCCTGCAGTTTTTGGTAGTGTGGGGACATCTAATGTGATGTAATTGTATAAATGGATGGTGATGCTCACCTGCAGTTTTTGGCAGAGTGGGAACATCTAATGAGACATAATTGTGTAAAAGGATGGTAATGCTCACCTGCAGTTTTTGGTAGTGTGGGGACATCTAATGTGGCAAAATTGTATAAATGGATGGTAATGCTCACCTGCAGTTTTTGGTGCTGTGGGGGCATCTAATGTGACGTAATTGTATAAATGGATGGTAATGCTCACCTGTAGTGTTTGGTAGTGTGGGGAAATCTAATGTGACATAACTGTATAAATGGATGGTAATGCTCACCTGCAGTTTTTGGTAGTGTGGGGACATCTAATGTGACGTAATTGTATAAATGGATGGTAATGCTCACCTGCAGTTTTTGGTAGCATGGGAACATCTAATGTGATGTAATTGTATAAATGGATGGTAATGCTCACCTGCAGTTTTTGGTAGTGGGACATCTAATGTGATGTAATTGTATAAATGGATGGTAATGCTCACCTGCAGTTTTTGGTAGTATGGGGGCATCTAATGTGACATAACTGTATAAATGGATGGTAATGCTCACCTGCAGTTTTTGGTAGTGTGGGGACATCTAATGTGACATAATTTTATAAACGGATGGTAATGCTCACCTGCAGGTTTTGGTAGTGTGGGGACATCTAATGTGACGTAATTGTATAAATGGATGGTAATGCTCACCTGCAGTTTTTGGTAGCGTGGGGACATCTAATGTGGCATAATTGTATAAATGGATGGCAATGCTCATGTGCAGTTTTTGGTAGTGTGGACATCTAATGTATCGTAATTGTGTAAATGGATGGTAATGCTCACCTGCAGTTTTTGGTAGTGTGGCTACATCTAATGTAATGTAATTGTATAAATGGATGGTAATGCTCACCTGCAGTTTTTGGTAGTGGGACATCTAATGTGACGTAATTGTATAAATGGATGGTACTGCTCACCTGCAGTATTTGGTAGTGTGGGGACATCTAATGTGATGTAATTGTATAAATGGATGGTAATGCTTACCTGCAGTTTTTGCTAGCATATGGACATCTAATGTGACATAATTGTGTAAATGGATGGTAATGCTCAACTGCAGTTTTTGGTAGTGTGGGGACATCTAATGTGACGTAATTGTATAAATGGATGGTAATGCTCACCTGCAGTTTTTGGTAGTGTGGGGACATCTAATGTGATGTAATTGTATAAATGGATGGTACTGCTCACCTGCAGTATTTGGTAGTGTGGGGACATCTAATGTGATGTAATTGTATAAATGGATGGTAATGCTTACCTGCAGTTTTTGCTAGCATGGGGACATCTAATGTGACATAATTGTGTAAATGGATGGTAATGCTCACTTGCAGTTTTTGGTAGTGTGGGGACATCTAATGTGATGTAATTGTGTAAATGGATGGCAATGCTCACCTGCAGTTTTTGCTAGCATGGGGACATCTAATGTGACATAATTGTGTAAATGGATGGTAATGCTCACCTGCAGTTTTTGGTAGTGTGGGGACATCTAATGTGATGTAATTGTATAAATGGATGGCAATGCTCACCTGCAGTTTTTGTTATTGTGTGGACATCTAATGTGACATAATTTTATAAATGATTGGTAATGCGCTCCTGCATTTTTTGGTAGTGTGGGGACATCTAAATATATACTGCAAATGAGATGAACATGTACATGCCAATGCCTGCACAGTACATTGCAGTTTTTACCTTTAAGATACTGAAGAGTTTGTTTCCATGATACTGTTTTTAGTGATGCTCTCAGCATTCAGACTCTTGAGTTTTTTATTATTATTATTATTCTAATTTCAATATTATTCTTCAGCTTTTCAATGTACCAGAGGTTGAGTAACTTAATTTTAGAGTGTGTCCAATTAATGTACATGTTTTTTTTATATATTAAATACCTTTTGATGTATAATCACTATTTATAATATCAGCAGTGCCTGTTAAATACATTTAAATTAGCTTTGTTGCAGAAGTGTACCATTTACAGCTATGGATCTTTCCATCCCTTTTCTTTCTAAATCTAAGTTTAATTAGGTTTTTAAGGGTATATTTGATGGAAGTTAGCATGTTATATATATATATATTCCCTGCATCCCTTGCTGACACTGGACACCCAAGAGACTAGGGCTGGCTCTCAAATATGGAAAAACTGTGGCTGCATGCTCTACACATGGTGTGCATATACAAGTTTATATAGCTTCCCTTTCTTCTCCTCAGATGCTCATATTTGCTACATGTCAGTCATATTCTTCAGAGCTAAAAGAAATTATAGCAGTATGGTGAATTTAGATTCTTTATAGTTCTTCACTTCACCTTTCTAACTCAGGAAAGACTGGAAGTTCAGAATAAGAACTGAAACTGTAAATGTGTCCCATAATGTCAATCAATACTAATTGCAGTGGCATTGTTTGGGTGGTATCTGAATGCCTATTAGTCTTAAATCAATGCGCAAGTCATGTGATTTTTCTTTTTTGTCAGCTGAAATCACATTTAAAAACTATATCTATTCTAGGACTCCAGAAAAAAAACTGGAAAAATTAGTGATCATGCTATGAGCATGTCTTTATTACATTTCCACATACCTGTTGGTCAGGTAATAACAGGACCCTTACAAGTCTGACATTGTTGCTGCATTGCTCAGACCACTTAAGGACTTTTATGTGGTCTTGGGAAGACTGAGGTACCTAAGTGCAACATTTAAAGACTACATAAAACTCATGTGGTTATTTTCCACAAAACGTGTTCACACCCTTGATCATCTTCTTCTTTTGGCTGTTCCCATTAGGGGTCGCCAAAGCGGATCATCTGTTTCCATTTCTTCCTGTCCTCTGCATCTTGCTCTGCCACACCAACCACCTGCAGGTCCTCTCTCACCACATCCATAAACCTTATCTTAGGCCTTCCTCTTTTCCTGTTACCTGGTAGCTTCATCCTTAGCATCATTTTCCCAATATACTCAGCATACCTCCTCAGCACATGTCCAAACCAATGTAATCTTGCCTCTCTGGCTTTGTCTCCAAACCTTTCAACCTGGGATGACCCTATAATATACTTATTCCTAATCCTGTCCACCCTCATCACACCCAGTGCAAATCTTAACATCTTTAACTCTGCCACATCCAGCTCAAACTCCTGACTTTTTGTCAATGCCACTGTCTCCAACCCATATAACATAGCTGGTCTCACTATCCTCTTGTAGACCTTCCCTTTCACTCTTACTGGTACTCACCTGTCACAAATCACTCCTGACACTCTTCTCCACCCACCTGATAATTCTCCTGCCTGTACTCTCTTCTTCTTCACCTCTCTTCCACACTCACCATTACTCTGAACTGTTGATCCCAAGTATTTAAACTCATCCACCTTCTCCACCTCTACTTCTTGCATCCTCACCATTCCTCTATCCTCCCTCTCATTCACACACATATATTCTGTCTTAGTCCTGCTGACCTTCATTCCTCTTCTCTCTAGTGCATATCTCCATCTCTCCAGGGTCTCCTTCACCTGTTCCCTACTCTCACTACAGATAACAATGTCATCTGCAAATATTGTAGTCCACGGGGACTCCTGTCTGATCTCATCTGTCAACCTGTCCATCGCCATTGCAAATAAGAAAGGGCTCAGAGCTGATCCTTGATGTAATCCCACCTCCACCTTAAAAGCATCCGTCACTCCCACTGCAGACCTCACCACTGTCACACTACCCTCGTACATATCCTGTACCACTCTTACATACTTCTCTGACACTCCTGACTTCCTCATATGATACAACTCCTCTCTAGGCACCCTGTCATATACTTTCTCTAAGTCTACAAAAACACAATGCAACTCCTTCTGACCTTCTCTGTACTTCTCCATCAACACTCTCAGAGCAAACATCACATCTGTAGTGCTCTTTCCTGGCATGAAACCATACTGCTGATCACTAATCATCACGCCCCTTCTTAACCTAGCTTCCACTACTCTTTCCCATAACTTCATGCTGTGACTGATCATTTTAATCCCCCTGTAGTTACTACAGCTCTGCACATCACCCTTATTCTTAAAAATCGGTGCCAAAACACCTTTTCTCCATTCCTCAGCATCCTCTCACTTTCCAAGATTTAATTAAACAATCTGGTTAAAAACTCCACTGCCATTTCACCTAAACCCATCCATGCTTCCACAGGTATGTCATCTGGACCAACAGCCTTTCCATTCTTCATCCTCTTCATAGCTATCGTTACTTCCTCCTTGCTAATCCATTGTATTTCATGATTCACTATCCCCACATCATCCAACCTTCTCTCCCTCTCATTCTCTTCATTCATCAACTCCTCAAAGTACTCTTTCCATCTCCTGAACACACTCTCCTTGCTTGTATGTTTCCCTCATTATCCTTTATCACCTTTACCTGCTGCACATCTTTCCTAGCTTAGTCCCTCTGTCTTGCCAGTCGGTACAGGTCCTTTACTCCCTCCTTAGTGTCCAACCGTTCATACAACTCTTCATATGCCATATCCTTAGCCTTCGCCACCTCTCTCTTTGCCATGCATCTCATCTCCTAATACTCCTGTCTACTTTCTTCATCTCTCTGACAATCCCACTTCTTCTTTGCCAACCTCTTTCTCTGCATACTCACCTGTACTTCCACATTCCACCATGTCTCCTTGTCGTCTTTCCTTTTCCCAAATGTCATACCAAGCACCTTTCTAGACGTCTCCCTCACTAGCTCTACTGTAGTTACCCAGCTATTTGGTAACTCTTAACTTCCACCCAGTGCCTGTCTTAACTCATCCCTGAACTCCACCTCACAATTACCCTTTTTCAATTTACACCATATGATCCTTGCTGCTGCCCTCACACTCCTCCTCCTCTTTTTTATCACCAACATCATCCTACAAACCACCATCCTATGCTGCCTAACTACACTTTACAGTCTCCAATCTCCTTCACACCCTTGATAAGATCTGCTTTACACGTATTTCTTGAAGTACTGATCCCTTTTTTTTTACCCTATTAATCCAATCCAGTTATTCACTACCATTTCTCCAAAGATGACACAGGACACAAGAGAAATCAGTGAATGACAGGTTCTGCAATAATCACTGTGCAAAAGTATGATTTTTTTATGTAGTTTTTATAGAAGTGTTATTTTCAGCATGTTGTTTTTTTTGTTCTTTTGTTCTTCAACATTTTTTTCCTACAACTGTGCTCTAAAATACTTTCTTGTATCTTTCTTAAATCATTAACTCTATGTACACGCTTATCTATACAGGGCAAGAAGATACAGACTCTATATGCTAGTCATCACCAAACATCAAATCTCTCTTTTTTTCTTTTTAATTATCTGATGTCTTTTTTATAAATATGTCTAGAATTTCACTTGTTTTTGATTTTAAGTATAAACAATTTTATGAAGTAGATGGATATCAATTCATTCTTGACACTGCTTGAGGTGGATTCCTTTGTAAATTACATTTTTGTCTCTCAAATTTATTGCGAAATCAGGTTTTGTTGACTTTGAGAAAAGTTCATGTTTAATCATTGCACTGGTGGTTGAGCGGCTTTAGTTCGAAAATATAAAGTGGTAGCTTTCACCACAATGTATTGTACAAGTCAGAAGAGCACTTTTCTAGGATTTTTGCCCTTTTCTCTACTGTGTTACAGAAACGGAGTCAGTATATATAATTTAAAGGGGGCACAGCCCTTCACATGGGAGATGCAAGGGGCAACCATTCCTGCAACAAAATGTTTTGTTTTTTTTGTCTGTTTTTCGGTTCACTCTTTTTGATATAAAATTTTCAAAAAACAGAGAGCTGAAAAATTGTTCTTCAATGGGTAGTAGGTAATCCATTAATTCTATATTATCATACATCTTAAGGAGAGATGATTTACACCTTTTAATCACTGCTGACAACGTAGTGTTCAAAAATCTTTAATTTTGTCCCGTTTTATTCTTTTTAACTGTTTAACATAATGTCTACTTAAAAAATATCAAAATTAGAAACATACTCAAATTGAGAATAAACTACAGATGCAAATATTTGAATATTTATTGTTGGACATGAGATTTTTCTACTCCTTTAAACATCACCTAACAAATGACTTGCTTCTCACAAGTTGTATGTATCGTCCAAACTTCATATGGTTATCTACAAGATTTTTATTTTCATGCTGTTTAGGTAGAACATGATTCCCCTAATGTTATATTTACTTTTTATTTTATGTTTATCTTTATGGGGGAAAAGCTAATAATTAAGAATTTCACTTAAGACTATATCTACTACATATACACAAGTTATCAAAACTATGTTAGAACCATTCTTGAACTGTGATAGCCATTATCTTGCCTCCCGCAAACACTCTTTATTATCTCAAGCCCTGTGCACCCCACATTGATTCTTTCAGATCATTTGCATGTTTACTATTCAGCATATCCATTTCTAAATTAAGGTTGGTAGTACAGAAATTGAAAAAGAAACCCAGGCATAAGCTCCATACGACTGAATGTCATTTAACTCTACTACTTGCTGGTCACTACTACTGGCCTTAATTCTAACTGACCTATTCTTAGTCAGCTTATCATTTTTCAATGTTCAACTCTATTTTCAGTAACTTATGTAAAAGTTATTATAGTTGTCTCTGATAAAAGCTTTCCTGGAATTTCTAAAGGGTGAATCTATTTGTCATCATGTGTCTTCAGCAATGGTGAACTAATTCAGAAAGAAATACAGTTTGTTAGTGAACCCAGCTGTTTGGTGCAGGCATGTTGAAATATGGTCTTATGGCCTATTCCTCCCTCCTCGCCCCAAAATGTATAACTTCCTCTAATATGTGGCTTTCAATTATCATCAAACAAGTTGCAATTAATACGCATTTAACAGTTTGTATCTCTTTTTAACTCTTTATCCATAACATCTAGAACAATTTAAGCATCCTCCCATTGATGTAAATGGCTGCATATTTATAATTTTAATTAAAAAATTAGACATAATGAGTGTAATTGACTGTGTGAGCCCTTGAAAGTCATTATTAAATATTAACTTATTCGATCCTGAACAGCAGGAGGCTTATGAATTCCTGACATCTCTTAAAACAAGAAAACACTTGCTTCCTCTGAGGTTTTCTCTGAAATCCTCTACTGACAGTGTACCTCATACTTGCAATATCTTATGTACGATGCCAAGGTACAAAAAAATGCAAAAGACGAAGATGGGCTACACATTGGTGTTAGTATCAGAATACTGTCTGGTAACAGTGAATTTATATTTAAAACGTATTAAAGACACATGGTATTTTATGTTCCAAAATGTATTAGTATTATCGCCAAACAAAGGGTTATATTTTGTAACCATACAAGACAGAGCCAATACATCAGTGAGGGAATGTTTTTGTCTGATCAAGACCTTTACAGTGATGTATGTCAAGAGGTGGTAACACACTTCTGTTATGTGATACTGCAGATTCAATGCAAATTCTGCATATTGTATCTTCACAATATTTCAAAATAACAATATTAATCGACAGAACCATGCATGTTAGTTGACAACTATAAGTGTCAGAATTGTGTGCCATAAAGTTGTGTATAAAATGGCATTCTTTCTTTGCCTGTAGACCACAGAGCTTTTTCAATAGTAATTTTGATATGAACATATAACTAATTTTCAAAACTGATATACCAAAGAAGCATTTGTTTCTCTAGAAGCCTTCAAATTGCCCAAAGTGTTATAATACCATTTATTAACTCACACCCTTGACCTGCATATATTATCCCCAGCATGACTTTTTCACACTCCATTTTTGCATAATTAACGTAAATATGGAAATATTTAAACACTGTTTTTATCACTGCAGCCCTACATATCTCACACTGGCTGTCTTATCTATAAGTCTAGCAAATCATGCATGTTGCTGCATGACACCTTGGTTAGTCAAATACAACCTACTATTCATGAGATATTAGGCTGAATATTAGAAAACTGTTAATATTAATACAGAGTATCTCAAACAGTTAGTTATGTCTGTGATGACTATATCTGTGCTTGTCCTATCCAAGTGTGCCAAGTGTTATTTTTCTTCTAACATCTTCTGCTTGTGTAGGTCTCCCTGGCATGACAGTATCATTTTCCATTTTCCATGCATCCCACAGTGATTATTCTACTCGAGGTACCTACCATATACTGACAGCATGCAGATATTATCTTGCATCCTAACCCATGACCTAGTTTTCTTGAGATATTACCATGAATATTTAATATTAATAGTCACATTTAATACTAATATGTTTACAATAACTTTTTTTTGTAACACCCACCTTTGTATACCTCCAATATGACAATACCACACTCCATCTATAATTTGTTAATGCAAACATTGGAAACATTTAATAATTTTTATAATCTTTTGCAAATGCTCTTTGACAACTCAAGCCCTGTGCATCCCATGGTGATGTTTTCACTGTGGATACCTACCAGTTCCTATCAGCTTGCAGATGTCATGTTACTTTCTAACAGATAGCTTAATGTTCAACAGATACCATTCTAAATGTTAGAATATGGTAAATATTAATACAGTATACATCAAGTAAACAGTATATGCCTGTACATTTCCCTATATGTACTTAATATATTTTTTTCTAACTCTCACTTTATTCAAATGCTCATCAACAATTCCATTCCTGTACATCCCACCATTAATAATATCTTAACATTAATATTATTATATTGTTAGTAGATTCATAGGTGTTTACTACGCTAACAACCACAAGGACCTTTTTTAAGCCTAGCCATGCATCCCAAATCTTTGACAAGTCCTGGTACCGTTGATAAGTGTAAGCAGAGGCTTAGGAGGTGAAACATTTACAAGCAGGGACCTGGGACATTAACTATTTATAGGCTCCCTGTGTCCACTAGAGATGCAGGTACCAAACCAGTAATGAATTTCCTTTTCCCCATCCAATTGTCCAAGTTAAACTTGAATTGGGTTAGGAAGGAACTTTGCTTTACATGGATGGGGAGCCTGTTCCAGAGAAAGGATAGTCTCTGTGATAAATACCTGCCTCTCCAGCAGGTCCTATTGATATCACAAGCAAGGTTAAGTTTTTACAAAGAGTAATTCTGGTGCTGTTTGTTTTGTAGATATGCAGGAGCTCCATCAGAGTGGTGTCTGACAATGCCTTGTATGCCAGGGATAGATCTTCCTCAACAGCCTGTAGGAGACAGAATGCAGGGACAGAGCCTTGAGGTGGTCTGCATAGGACAAGAAAGAAGCAGTGTGTACATTTCAAACAATTTGTCATTGCTACAGGAAAACTCCCTCCTTAATATTAAGAGCTTGCAGGTAAAACAAATGGCTATGTCACTGCACATGTTAAATCTCAACTTTTTTCCTGTCTTTTTTGTCTAACAAATAGCCTCCCTAATGTGACACTGTCACTGTCCAGGTTTACATTATTAATAAAAGTATGGAAGTATTTTATAATCTTCCATGACTGGCTCCAAATACATTTCCATTATTCCAGCTTTGTGCATCCAGCAGTGATAGTTTTACTGTCCTCATATACAATATCATGTTAGCTTCCACATGCCTCCAGGCTTCCTAATGCTCATCATACATTCACAAGATTGTTGTTATTAATATATAACTGTTGGTAATATTCATAACTGCATAGACAGAATGTGAACAAGTAACACACAGTGAATAACACAGGGTTACTTGGGGTGGGGGACATATGAAGAGAATAGCATTTAAACGTGCTGTTAAATAATATAGAGAATTATGACCATGACACCTGCCTATTATATGTTTAAGACACGAATGCCAAGAAATTCACCTCAAGAGCAAAGCTCAAGAACTGAATTGTTTCATTTATGCTGAGAACACATAATAATGATGATGATGACTGGTTATCGGTGTAGTACATGGAGCTTTATCTACTGCATGTACTATTAATTACAGCTAAAAAAAGTGTAGGAACACAAGTTTCTACTGGCTTAGAAAAACAGTACTCACTGTCATGAACATCTCTCAACATTTTTGCTTAAGAATTCTAGACTAAGTATCAAAATTAGGGATAGTTTTTAAATATGCTCTAATTCACTTAAAATGTTAATAAAATATGTAGGTTTTGTATTATCATGCTTTTTTCTGAACAATAAGAAGTATGAAACGTTAATGTTTGACACTATTGACTGACTGTAAACCTCAGTGAACTTCTAAAAAAATAGCAAAAAATTATGAGGGATAGAAAAAAAAATATTATACCATGACCCCCCCAAAACGTGCACGCTGATTGGCCAGCGTGCACATTGTAAATCGAGTTCTACTAATGGAAAAAGGTCCGGTCGCCCAGACTTTTTTCCATTAGTATAACTCTACTTTTAAAACACTGTCTTGCTATGTTAAATGGGTTTAACATAGCGAGACAGCTTTAAAATAAGCAACGGAGATCTCCGTTGCTTATTTTAATGCTGTCTCGCTATGCTAAACCCATTTAACATAGCGAGACAGGTTTTAAAAGCAACGGAGAAAGCAAGATCTCCGTTGCTTTTTTTACTGTTTTGCTATGTTAAATGGGTTTAACACAGCGAGACAGTTTTAAAATAAGCAACGGACATCTCCGTTGCTTATTTTAATTGTCTCGCTATGTTAAACCCATTTAACATAGCAAAAACAGTAAAAAAAAAGTAATGGAGATCTTGCTTTCTCCGTTGCTTTTGCCCACAGCTCTGATGTACTGCGCAGGCGTGCAGTACATCAGAACAGCCACGGATGCCAGACATCTGCAGAAGGGCGGTAAACAGGCATTATACTATGCCATTATTTAAGAAAAGTAATAGTTTCTTTTCTTAAATAATGTCATGGTATAATAGCAATAACCCACTTCTGGGTGTGGGTAATGCTGTATTTACCCACGGTTGGCTTTGTTTGGTCCCTCGGGCTTCACCCTCGGGACCAAACCACGCCAACCGTGGGTAAATCCAGCATTACCCACACCCAGGCGTGGGTTATTGCTATATTAGACATATTCAGGGACAGTTAAGAGGCATGGACAGTAGGCAGGAACAAAACTGTTTTACATTCTGTTGCTGTCCTTTGTCTGTAAACACTGTCTGCTGACAGTCTGTAGTGTGACGTCTAAACATAGCAGTGCAGTTGTTAAGTACCACCCTAAGCACTGTTACTTTTTGGTCTAGTGTTAGGGTAGCATTTAAAAAGCTTACCTTTTTCTCTGATATAGGAGTGTTCCAAGCACTGCAAAATAACAATAATTATAATACATATTACTGGGGATAATGTGTATATTCATAAAGATTCCACAGCAATTCAGCTTCTGCAGTTATTTAGCTGAAAACAGATGCTTTCAACAAGTACAGCTAGTTTATTCACAAAGGAAATTCCCTCCAAAACCTGCTATGCAGGGATTTACGTTCCATGTATCACACTTCCTAATATTAATGACAACAAGGTCACTACAGGTTATAGGAAGGTGACTTACCTGCACTACAGCAGATTCCAAACTGACAGAGCCATGTTTTACTTATGTGCATGCGTATACACGCACACACACACACACACACACACACACACACACACACACACACACACACACACACACACACACACACACACACACACACACACACACACACACACAGAAAAAGGAAACTCTACAAGGTACTCCACATAAATGTCATTGTCCTTTCCCACAAAAAAATGTGCCACTCACAAATAAGGTTTGCTGAAAACCTTAACAAATGCATCACTTACTTTAATTACCACTCATCAGCAATTTCAGTAGTGAGGTACAGATGGACCTGGCACCATGTATGTTGCAGAACAGCATCTCCAGAAAATATGCAACTTGCTGGCAATACATAGATCTTAAAAACAAGCTGCTATCTACTGTAGTTAGTAGTCTACAGAATTAATTTCAGGCACTGGTTACAACATAAAATTGCACATGACACCAGGCAACTGCTGCAATACTCTGACATGTTATTTAAAACATTTGCAAAAGCTGTCACTTCTTCATAGTCTACCACTTTTCTCCTTCGTACTGGCATATTCTTTCATATGCCATGCTATGTGCCCGTGCTGTTACAAAAATTATCTGTGGAGTCATTCCTGCTCGTTAATGTACACATAAAATCCAGGATACCTAAAACATAACATGACCAAAATGACTGCAAATCTGCGTTAAAGGTAAAGGAATTGTATGCTAACTAAAAACAGATAAAGCAGAACTATAAACAGGAACCAAGAGACAAAACCCAGTTTTATTTGCCTGCTACTTCATGAAAGGAGAGTTCCAATTGGCTGCAGGAGGTAATATGGCTACAACAGACCCAGAAACTTGCACTAGGGTGGAAACAAAGGCCGTCATAGAGAAAAGATAAGTGCCAAAATGGATAAAGTCTTTATATTTTAATAAGCGTGCTTACACAGAACAATAAAAATAATAAGATGTAATTTCAATTGTGGCAGACACCACTTAGTAGTATTTAACCAAATCATATGGGTTGGATTTTTAACTAACACTGCGGGGACATGCAGTCAACCTAATGATGTTTTGTGCTACTTTCTTCATTTTTTTCACATAGCAGACATACATACAACAACAAATGCTACCCATACAGCTCCAACTGAGGTATGCATGTCTAACAGTTCTCTTTTTTATGAAACTGCAAAGTTGACAATGAGCATGTTTATCTCAGGACTGTGGGGAAACTGTCTGACAAGTATTCTTTTAGGAAGCTACATAAATCAATCATTTTGACAAACGTATTAGTTTAAGACGCAATGAGATAACTCAACTGATACAGCCTCCTTTTTGCCATATAACAAGCAGTGATTAACTAACAGCCCCCCCCCCCCCCATAAGCATCCAAGATACACAGGGACACAATTAAGTTTGGTTGTGTGGCTTGGCTTATAAAGGCTCTGGCGGTCATTTAGTATATACCTATGAACCCATGACTGCAGCATAGCAAGTGGCTGCAAGGTGTACTACACCTCATTACTGATATGTTATTTTGGAAGGTGGATTTGAAGAATAGGTCTGGGAGTATGTTGAAGGCTGGAGGATGTCCTCTGCTATCTACCCCCAGAACAACAGAACATTTATTGTTTTAGTTTATCTTTTTTTCTTTTTGTTAACTTACATTATATTTCTTGTAGGTAATACAATTACCGTTCTCATTTTTTCTGAACTAGATATTTGGTTTGGGGTTCTGTATTTTCCTAATACAGTAAAGAGATGATCTTAGTAATTACTTTTAAGAGCAACGTTATTTGACTACTCTCTAAGGCTGATGTCACTCATATTAGAAACCACATGGTCCCTTTAATTTTTGAATTCCTATCAAAAGTGAATGCTCTACATCATCATAACATGAAACCAGTGCTATGATTAACTGTACACAGAAATCAGTTCTTTTAGTTATAATAAACTGTCCCACTCTTTTTCCTTCTTGTACTTCTGGCATTTTATGAATAATATGCAGCTGTCTAGTGTCTTTCTTGGCTGCTACTCTTCCAAGCAAAACAATAGCAACTTCAAAAAATATGTTTGCAGTGTATTTCTGCCTTCCATTGTTAGATTAACTCAATCCTTTGTAAAATTAATCAAATAAGTTCCCAATATTGAGTATTAATATATTTAACATTTTTGCCAGTCGGTTTAACACTTAAGTCACTTATATGGTCAAATTTCCCACTATCACAAAATATTGATTGTAGTTCTCTATTTTAGTCAGCCTAAGCATTCATTCATTGAGTTAGGGTAATGGGAACCACAGCCTATCCTAACATTTCGTGGGTGGAATGGTTGCAAAACAGGGAAACTAATTGAGGATGAGTACCAGTTTATTGCAGGATGCTCATATATACACACTGTCATTCACACACAGCATAGATACACACCTCTGGGCAATTAGGAGATTGCCAGTTTACCTAAGGCATGTCTTTTGTATGAAAAAGCAAACGAGCACCAGGAAAAAATCTATGCAGACACAAGAAAGATGTGTTGGCTTCACACAGAGGGCACCTCATTTGAGAACCACACTGAAGAACCAAGTACTACGAGGCAACAAAACTAACTACTGAAGAAATGTGCCTGTCTTCAGCTATATGCTTCTCATGCCTGTTTCCTGTGTCTTTGCCATTTATGTGTATTATAACATGTCTGATGTTGTTGATTTTGCTTTAATTGAAGTTTGTACTAGTAGATGAGAAGTAGCCTGAGTTATTGCTGTTTGTCTTTCGGCTTTTCCGGGTTAGGGGTCGCCATAGCGGAACTCCAGTCCGCTAATGATTGGCAGTAGATTTTCACGAACGCCGAGGTGCCAGCTTGACGTTCAACCTTCAACAAAGGCACACCCATTTATGCATGTCTTTCGAACACCCACCCAACCGTGGGGAGGACATGCAGACTCCACACAGAAGGCACTCCCCGCACTCCAGCCGAGAATCAAACGGGAGAACCTCTTGCTGTAAGGCAACAACACTACCGCTGCACCACCATGGAAGCAGCCTGAGTACAATTACAAATGAAAGAAAAGTTAACTCTGTTGTTTAAGCATATATACGTCGTCAAGCACCATACACAGTGGTCTCTCAGAGTATCATCTGCTGCCTCATTAGTTCTTCTGAGAAACTTCAGTGCTTACTTAGAGAATGATGAACATTTATGGAGGGACAGGATTGGAGGAATAGCTTTCCTGGTTTGAAATCAAGTGATGAACTGTTTCTGAACCTCTGTGGTAGTTATGTGATGTCCGTAACAATCACTATGGCTGGGCACGAGGATGCTCATAAGTACACTTGACAACGTAAGTATACTTGATAACAGAGCACCTTGGGTCAATGGTCAGAGATTGACTGTTGTCATGTCATTAGACCTGAGAACATAAGTTCCACATATTCAGGTCAAGAAACATGATTATCTGCCATCCACTTTGTGGTAAGTTAAGTCAGACAGTCAGGTGGACAACCAGGAAACCCAAACATGGAGTGAGGTTGACCAAGGAATGACTCCCTAATGCCCCAGTACTGAAAGAGTCAAATTCCACCTTCAGATGAACTTCTTCCATGTACCTGAACAGGCCACTTATATGGAGTCTGAAGAGACCCTAGTCAGTAAACTGGTAGTTGCAGTACAAAGCAGTTATAAAAATAACATGGTCAGTGCTTGTCATGATGGTAATTCTTAAGACCTGCTGTTGGATAACAAAAGATAATGAGGTTGTCAAGATAAAGAATGAAGTCTTCTATACATTGCAAGTATGGGTTCTCCTGATTTGAGCAGTAAGTACCTATAGGCCAAGAAGATAGCTGTGGCAGTCACACAAGAGAAGGATCAAATGTAGGGAGATTTTGATGAGGCCAAGGCAAAAGGCTTTCAGATGCTCTTAACAAGGTACTAACAAGCCATGTGTAGATTCAGAGTTTGTATACTGTTCTGGCTTTTCTCAGCAAGTGTGGAACAATGTTGGCCTCAGCTAAGGTAATTCCTGCGAGATGGAAGAAACATGATGAGGAAATCCTGAGTCTAGTGGCTGGATCTCCCTGAGAAGTCAATGCCAAAAGCAAATGGTTGAATTTCATCCAATTCTAAAGATGAAGTCACTGTAGCACTTAAACAGTTCCTGGTAAGGCTGTAGAAGAGGAAGATATCTTTCTGGAAATCATGAAGACTCTACTTTGCTACAGTGTCTTGGTTAACACACATTTTTAACATAGTGAGGAAGGCGGAACAGTAATGCTGGACTTGCCAACACAAGTGGTGGTCTTCAATTTATAAAGGTAGAGAGAGAAGATCCTTGACACAGAGAGTTCGTGCTTCTTGGCCTCCCTGGGAAAGTGTATGCCAGGGTACTGGAAAGAAAACTGTATCTAAAAGTCAAGACACTGATTTAGGAAGAGCAATGTGGACCCGCGGTAGTGGTGCTGCGGTAGCGTTGTCACCTCACAGCAAGACGTTGCCCCGTTCGATTCTCAGCTAGAGCGTCTTCTGTGTGGAGGCATGCGTGAATGAGCGTGCCTTCGTTGAAGGTTGTGTGTCAGGGCTGGTAACTCGGCATGTAAAAATCCACTACCAAAAATTAGCAGACCAGAGTTCCGCTGTGGCGACCCCTAACCGGGATAAGCCGAAAGATACAACAATAATGTGGAGTCTAGCCTGGCTATGGAACAATGGATCAAATCCTTGTCCATGCACAGGTTTTAGAGAGGTTGTTAGAGTTTGCCAGTAGTGTCTTTATGTATTATATGGACCTGTTGAAGGCATATGACCATGCACCTTTGAATATCTTCTAGGAGATGCTACAGTAGTATGCAGCCCCAGCACTGCTACTGCATATAATCAAGTCCCTGTATTTAAAGAGCAAGAGTTTTATATGTTCAAGGAGGGCACAGGACCTCTCTAAAGTTGTGTCTTGCTTTCCATCTTGTTTGTGATTTTCATGGATAGGATATCAAGGTGCAGCAAAGCAGAACAAAAAAATGAGTTCTCACCCAAAATTTAGGACCAAAATAAAAAGCATTGGGGACAAAAAACAAAAAGGCAATGCAGCTCAAATTGAGGTCCCAAAAAAGGTTGTCAAATAAGAAAACAATAAAATGTCTCCACAAAAAAAAAAAAAAAAAAAAAAAAAAAGATAAAAGAAAAGAAGCTCCTTGCTGTATTTCATAAGCCACATTCAATGTCATGTTAGCAGCTTGATCATTAATGTGACTGCTTAAAATGCTTTACAGCTACATAGCTACAGCACTTCATTTTTCAGAGACAAAATAGTTCTCCGCTGGCCACTTTGCTGGTGCAGTAGCCTGACTAATACACCGACTGTACTCCCTAACTGCTTCTGGCCAGGGCAACCTTCTCTTTGCTACAGCTCTGTACAGCCATGGTCTACATAACCTCCAATCTGAGGACATGAGTATAGCATATTTTTTGTAGATAATGTTGTCCTCAGCCTCATGTGACTGTGATATCCAATGTACATTAGAGGACTTCCCTGCCAAGTGTGAACTGGCTGTGATAAAAAAAAAAAAATCAGTTTTGCCCTCTCTATGTCAGTGGGAGCAATTAATTCAAGTAGTTCAGCTATCTTAGGGCCCTGTTCATTAGTGAATAAAGAGAAGAAAGACTGACAACTACATGGTGCAATGGTATCACTATTGCTGGTACTGTATCGGACTATGTTAATGAAATAGGAACTGAAATTTAACATAAAGCTCTCAATTTACAGCTTGGTCTTCATCTTTCTCCTCACCTATGGTCATGAATTTGGGTAGTGAGAGAATAAAAGAAGCTGTGTATGTAGGCAGCAGAAAATGAACCTACAAACCGATAAATGAGGATCTGATGTTGTCATTTTCATTCTTTCCTCAACAAATGGATTTGGAACCGACCCCTGGATCTGACTCAGCCACTTTTTCCAGCTCGTGGAACACTGAAACTCTCGAGCTCCTCCTTTACCCATAAAGCACTAGTCCCCTAATATACCTCAGATCTCACTTGCCAACTTCTCGTTCAGATGTGGTCACTGTAAACACTTGGGTAGCATTGTTCGTGAGTGTATTTTTCTATATACTTATCTACTTATTTCTTTAAAAACTTTATGGCTGCACATCCTCCCTTGTCTTAATTCTCCAATATTACTGTTGGTAATCTTTCTTTCCTGAATTACCATTGTTGGTAATACTTTCTTTTTCTCCCTTTTCTTACAAAAAAAAAAAGAATTCTCTTTACTATTTATTCCATTCATTTAGATTATGACTGAAACACCTTCTGGTTTTGAAAAATGTATGGCCTGCAGCCATAAAATTCCACTTTCTGATGCACACTATGTGTATATTTGCTTAGGTCTAGCACATTTAGATTCTGCTTGTGATATATGTAAAGATTTCAATCCTACGAGTTTAAAATATCAAAAGAATAAGTTGATTTTGAGAGGGTTACTTCCTTCTAAATCTTCTGAAGCAGCAACTTGGGATCAAACCACTAAAAAAATGAGAAAAAAAGAGGCTAAAATGCATTCCCCAGACCCTACAAGCTCCATGACTCTGAGCTCAGAGCCACCTCACAAGATTTCGAAACCTTCAGATCCAACCTGTTTGGGGATAAATCACCATGGATCAGCTTTCCTTTGCTCTTGGATCCAGTGTCCTCTCATCTCCCTTCTCCCTTTCTGGACAGGTCTCCCAAGCATCACCATTCTAGAACTTCATCAGTAGCATCCTCCTCTTGTTCCTCCAGAAGTCTGACTGAAGCCAATCTGGACAGGATGATGAGGAAATTCCTCCCGATGCAAGTTCATATGGATGTTCTCCCAGCTCCTGCCCCACCGGGTCTGGAGTCCTTTTTAAGTACAACCCTGCCTATACCATTTCTTTCTCTGATCTGACCTTTAGTTTCAGAGCTGTCAGATCAGTGGATCCCAGAGCCATCCACATCATATCCAAAGATAATGATATTTTGTATTCTGGTGGAGTTTCTGAGTGGACCGGCTCTGAGCATGTCTGAGCTGGATGACTCTCATAGCATCGGTGCCAGCTTCAGGGTGTTGGATTCGACTCTGACGTTGTTGGAGCCATCTCTGCCCCTCAGAGCCTCATTACTAGACATCTCGGCTCCAACTTCTTCCTCGAGTGGCTTGCCTTCAAGTAGAAGGGAGCTGATGGTCTGGAAGCATGTCTCCTTGGAGCCATCACTTTCTTTCTCTCAAAGGCTTTCTGCTTTCAAGGTAGTGGTGAGTGCTTTCTCTGCTCCTAGGGAAAGGATGTTTCCACCCTCCTCGGCGCCTGCTTCCCAGACCCAATTGTCTTAGCATCTTCAGTCTCAACTTACTGCATCACAAGGACAGCCAGCCCAGAAAAGTCACCAGGATACCCAGCAGGGTAAAATGATATCTTCGGATACTTCTCCGAAACATTCGACTGAAGAAGTCCCTAGGAAAAAGAAGTGCAAAAGGAGGCACTTAGACTCCCCTCAAGAGTCTGTCACATAGAATATCGACTTCGATGAGGGAGAAGGGTCACCAAGATCATCACCTGATGAAGAGGAGTCTGTACTCCTAGAGGCTTTTGGAGCTGCCTCATCCACCTCCTGGCTGCCTCCTTCTGCTGATGACCTAATTGATTTGATCTCTCAGCTGGTGTGGAAGGAGCTTGATTCTGTTGAGCTGATCCCCAAGAGATCAGACAGGATCCTGACATCACCTAAGGACAGGGAATTCTGGAGCAAGGGGGTACTAGCTGATGCCATGGTCATAGAGCTGGCCACAAAAAAGGAACTTGAAGAACAAAGTTCCTCTGTTCATCCCCTCTGGGACCATTACTCCCAAGGCAGAGAGCTAAATTACCTCACAGCTGGGTACCATACACTCTATTTCAAATTCGTCCATGAGGGTCATCCCCCATGCTGCTGAAGGTACCTCAAGGGTGGCAGGTTCAGGCATTTCCATCAGGAGGCATGCCTGGATGCTCCTGTGTGATTCTGCAGAGCCCTTCAAGTCTTTCTTTGTCAGTGCTCCCTTTGACGTAAGTTCTTTATTTAGCACCAAAGTTAAAGCTGCACCATCCAGGTGTGAACAGGAAGCTAAAACCCTGTCTACTGTGGCCATATTTTTGTCAACCCTCAAAGGACCTTTTCTAGGAATCAATGAGGTGGTCAAAAAATGTGATTCTGAAAATTCCTGGGTCTTTTCTAAGATCCATGTGGAGATAGCTCCCCAAGGGGTAGAAAGGGGAACTCTAATAGAAGGCACCACCCAAGCAGCAGAGGTAGTCCGCAAAACTAAGGATCTAGAGATACATTCTCAAACAGATTCTACCAGCGCTCCTGAAAGAAGGCCTGATTGTCTGCCTCTGGAGGCAGTTGGAAGTTGTTTATCCCTGCACCAAAGAGCCTGGCTAGAGATTACAAATGATTCATGGGAGCAGAGGACTATTTTACAGAGATGATACCCCTTTCCCTACCACCCCTCTTAATAGTAAACAAAATCCCTGATGTTGCACCCAATGAGGGAAGCATCAGCACTAGAAATAAAAAGTTGCTAGAAAAAGTGTCATCCAAGAAGCCCCCCCCCAAGATTATTTTTAGTGCCAAAGAAAACAAGGGGCTGAAAAACAGTTTTGGATCTCAGCAATCTGAATAAGTCAGTTCGATACACAACGTTACAGATGGTCACAGTTCAGTCCATTCTGCCTTTTCTGCACAAGGACAACTGGATGTGTACTATCATATCAAAATGAATAGATGATCCAGAAAATACCCATGCTTCCGGCTGGGAGCCAGTCATTACCAATTCAGAACTCTGCCCTTTGGTCTCACCAAAGCCTTCAGGATGTTCACCAACTGTATAGCAGTAGTAGCAGCTCACTTGAGATTGCAGGAATTCCCAGTGTTTATTTATTTGGATGACTGGCTCATAACCCTTCCTACCAGGCATCATCTGATCAAAGCATGAGACTATGTGCTCCACTCATGCTCTCACCTAGGAATTTCCATCAACTACAAGAAATATCATCATGAACTAACTCAAATATTGGAGTCCATCAGAGCCTTATTCAAAATGGTATCCTTGACCGCCTCCCCTCCCTATACTAAGGATACATACCATTCAATTCCAGGTCACAAAGATCATACCATTCAATTCCAGGTCACAAAGATCATTCAAACATCTTCTCTTTCAGCTTGATTGATCCTTCAAGTGTTGTGGTCAGTGTCTGTTGCGATAGTTTTGGTCCCACTAGCAAGATATCAGAAGAGACATCTTCAATGTACCCTAGTGACTCAATGGTCCATTACTCACCAACCTTTATTCACCCAGATCAAGATAACTCAGTCCTGGGGACCGGAGCCTAGATGGCCAACTGAGAGTAGTGAATTTTGAGAGCTCCATAAACTAGTATAATAATATAGGAAAATGTTCTTATTTTCGAGTTTAAAACATCAGAAATCTATAGATAAACTACTAAACTACATAAATATCAATTTTGGTTGAGATATACAAAACTTTTCGTGTCATGTAACTTGGAGATATATTGAGTCACTTAATATGAAAGCCTCAAGGAATTTTCATCCAGATGCTGCTTTAAAAAAAGAACTGCAGTTGATGACATCTACTTTAAGGAACTATCTTTGAATATGGATAGCTTTAAAAATGACTTAGAAAACCTCAAATGAAATTCTCAAAAACAGAATGATACTCTTAAGGAACTACTACAGCAACACCATACAAAAATAACAAATATAGAGACTTCTCTAAATGATATTGAAGGGAGACTCAAAGAGGAGGAATTCCAAAAAGAATCTCTGCTTAAACATAATACATGGCTGCTTAACAAAACAGATGACGCAGAAAACAGGGAAAGGAGAAACAACATAAGGATCTCATTCTTAACAACTTGGATTCGTGAATTTTTAGACTTGAAAGAGGGACTTTCATTTGGAATTGAAAGGGTGCATAGAGCACTGAGGAAACCTGCTTCTAACTCAACAAATACTGCACCTAGATCCATAGTTATAAAATTTATTTCATTTCTGGACAAGGAACTAATATTAAAATCTGATTGGAGAAAATCAATCAAAGCCTGATAAGGTTTGACAATGATTATTCTTCCAGAATACTAGAACAAAGGGAAAAAGTCTGGCCAATAATAAAACTGTTGAAACAAAACATTAAAGCACAGCTGGCCTTTCCAGCCAAGATAAAAATACTTTTTACCAATGAGATGAGAACCTTTAATGACTTAGAAGAAGCTACTATATTCATCAAAAACAACATAGTGTCCATCCCAGAAGAAATGGAATGTATGGCCCCTACTCTTAAAAGAATAAAAGAAACAAATCCTTGTAGTGATGTTAGAAAGAAGAAACAAAAAACTGATTCCAAGATAGTTGTCCCCAAAAAAATAACTCTTACAACTACATCTCTCAAAGTATCAACTGATATGGTACATCCCACTTGTCATCTGTTTTTATTTAAAAAAGGAGGGTTTCTTAAACAATTGAGAAATAGTAATGATTTATTCAGAATTTTCAAAGAGTCCAGTAATTATTCAAAACAAAGTAGGTCAAGATGGGTTATTATTTACATTATATATAAGCCAAACAAAGCAACATGCAATATAACCATAGAAGTTTCTATTCCCCTACTTGAACTCAATGAATACATATCTTGTTCATTTTTCATTGTTTTTACTTATAATAATTTAAGTAGTTAATTAATGAATTCAACAAGGTACTATTCATCAGAGTTCAGACTCAAATGTAACAAATTAACATCATATATAATAGCAGTAACAGTAGAGTGTTTTGAAAAACAAAATGCTGTCATGGAGACTAATGCCTTCTTCAGTTAAAGTATGATTTAGAAATGTCATGTACATGCTGGTTGAATAATAGAAGCAAGCGCTTAGTACAAATGTCATCATTATTTTGTCTAAACAGTTAATATCAGTTATGGCAGGTATCATAGCTTCGAGTGCTATTTGATCAATCCTGATATGGTGTGCATGGATGCAGCCGTGTCTGGCAGCTAGTACAAATGTCATTATTATTCTGTCTAAACATAGTTAATATCAATTATGGCAGGCATCATAGCTTCGAGTGCTGTTTGATTAAGCCTGACATGCCGTGTGTGGATGCAGCTGTCTGACACCTGTTGTATGTTGACGTTTTCATCTCCGGGAAGCTATGGGCTGCGGCTTGTGATCAAGGTTTACTGATGCTTGTGTATTAGGAAGAGACATTTTGCATTTTAGCCTGGATCCAGGGGAAGGGGGTGGATAAAACTGTGATTTGGGATATTCTGGCAGAAAACAGTTTGTTTATACATCTGCTGAGTGAAAGGTGGGAAGGCTGGAAGAATGTGTTATCTCTTGTTGTGGTGGCTTGTTGGGAGTTTTTTTTTTTTTTTTATGTTTGCTCTCCGTTCTTTTCCTGGCTGCTGCCTCACTGAAAGGGAGGGAATTTAGGCTTGAAGTTGCAGTGAAGTGAAGCTTTTCTTCAGGTGCATCGCTAGCATCTGGTATGCAGTACACAGACACACTAACAGAAACAGACGCTCCCAGGTTGCTATGGTAACGGAGACCGAGTGACGATAATGCTTATTGGCTCTGAGGATCCTCCTAGATGATTTTCAGCAATGTTTTTGGTTTAAAAAAAAAAAAGAAATATATATATATATATATATATATATATATATATATATATTCACTTCATAACACTGAAAGCTCAAAACACTGAAAATCAAAACACTGAAACTTCAAAATCTTGAAAACTCAAAACACTGAAAACACATATACATATACTGAGTTTAAACAACATAAATCATAGCATTTTCTACCAAGTGTAAGCAGGGGGGCAAGCCCCACTGCACCCCCGATGTACCCCGCTACTTATATATATCAACTCCAAGATTGCACTTCACTACACTAAGTGCAATCTTGGAGTTGATATATTTAAGTAGCAGGGGTGTGGAAGGCGCAGCCCCCCCCACATGGGGGGTGCAGGGGGGCTTCCCCCCCACTTACACTTGTTGGAAAGTGCTATGATTTATGTTGTTTAAACTCAGTATATGTATGATATGTGTTTTCAGTGTTTTGAGTTTCAGTGTTTTGAAGTTTCAGTGTTTTGGTCTTCTCATTTTCAGTGTTTTGAGTTTTCAGTGTTATGATGTGAATCCATAGATATATATATATATATATATATATATATATATATATATATATATATATAAAATAAAAGGGCTGTTTTAAACCACATGTACACATATTGATGGTCTCCCAACACTTTGTTTAGATCATCAAGTTGATTCTTGATAAAAAAAAATAATAATAAGCGCAATTTTATATAGGTTCATAGGTAGATACTAGGCTATCTGCCCTAGGGCATTTATAAGCCTAGCCAGAGTGTATTTGGCTTCCGCCTCCCTATTAGATTAGCCTACTGTGCCTCTGTAAAGTAGGTCACAGAAGGTACCTTTTTAAGATTAGTTTACTGTGCCTCTGTCTAGCAGGGACACAGAAGAGATCCCAGGGATGAATTTGCGATTTCCCATACACGCGTCCAAGTTTCGCTTGAAGAGGGTCAGCGAGGGGCTATGTCTAACATGAATTGGGATTCTATTCCAAAGTGAGGGGAGCCTCTGGGAAATGAATCTGTCCCTCCAGCATGTCCTATTTATTTTTGTGCTGAGGTTTAGGTCCCTGGAGCGTGTAGCTCTAAGGGACTTGGATTTTTTGAGGTGGAGCATGTCCATTAATTCTGGGTTTGACATGGCTTTGTACGTCAGGCATAGATCGCCTCTGAGTAGGCGGTAAGCAACTGAGTAGAGCTGGAGTTTCTTTAGTCAAGCTGCATAGGACATCTGTTTGTAGCCCATGATCCTCTTGGTGAAGTACTTTTGGTCTGAACACATTAAGGACTTGCATTAGAGTTGAAGTCTGAGTTATTGTGAAAGACTAAGAGCACTTGGTCTTGTGCAGAATCCTTTGGAGTGGTCTGGGAGGTGAGCTTGCTCAGACGTGTTGGGCATATGAGGATAGCTGATTCTAGGGGTGTTTCAGGTTGCCAGGAAGTGCTAGAGAGTCATTGGATTTCCTTCATGGAAATATCTGTGGGAATGGAAGGTGTGTTGAGTGGTTCACTGGCAGAGTGGCCACTACAGGACAAGTATTGGTGTGGATATTTTAAGAACAGCCTGAAAACACACCACATGAACTAGTGAATGGTATTCTGGCAAAACTGGATGGGTATTGTTGCCCATGCTTGAAGTACTGATATGTGTGTATGTAAGGATTGAAATATAACAAATAAGAAACTAGAAGGGTCTCATAATTTAAAGTCTATGGACTGTATAAACATGCTTGGAAGGAGCTAATAATAAGAATAAGCATTACAGCTTGTGGTCTCTCAAATAATTAAGCAACAGCCAAAAAAAACAAAAAAAAAAAAAACCAAAACACACAATAGTTATGTAATGTAAGATTTTAGTAAATCTAGACATAAAATATATAATCGTCATATAAGATGAAACAGTCTGCTGAATTTAGATATTAAAGACAGGATTTAATAACATAGGCTTGTGTATAATAACACTACTCTCTTAACTTGTAATACATGACATACACTACATTGAACATCAAGGGGAAGCATGATGATTTTCTTATATAAGTAAATATGCATAACAAGTCATATAATTCCTTTAACTTGAATTGCAGTTTTTGTAACCCATCTTGACCATATATAATACTTAAGTGGTTACCAAGGTAACTAATGTTTATACATGACATCAAACTGACAAAGTTGTTCAAGAGAAACAATAGAAGCCTGAACTTCAAATGCCACAGAATGTAACAATCATATTCTGAACAAATATTATTAAATTGACAATAGACACCCAGTTTAATAACATGGGCTTGTGTATAATAACATTACTGTTTTAACTTGTCATAAATGACATACACTATATTGAACATCAAGGGGAAGCATGATGATTCTCTCATATAAGTAAATGTGCATAACAAGTCATATAATTGCTTTAACTTGAATTGTGGTTTTGTAACCCATCTTGACCATACATAATACTTAAGCTGTTACCAAGGTAGCTAATATTTTATACATGATATCAAGCTGACAACGTTGCTCAAGGGAAACAACAGAAGCCTGAACTAGGAATGTCACAGAATGTAACAATCACATTCTGAACAAATAGTATAAAATTAACAATAAACACTCTGTTTAACCTTTGTTGATTATACAAAATAGAATGTTGTCATTTAAATATAAAAAATTCAGTATATACCATAAAATGGCAATTTATGAATATGGAAAGGGAACTTGTAATCACTAATCACAATAAGTGAATTTATTGTTTTTAACCTATACTTTCACTAATTTTATAATAAGAAATGACAGACATGAAAATCCTTATGTGTAGGAAATGGGGGGGGAAGAGGGATGCACTGATAATTAAAATGCACTAAGTTTCATCAATGCTCACATAAAACAAACTTGATGCTTTAAGTAAGTCAGCAACAAACAAAGTGATTACTTAAATGCTGGCAAATAATGAAATATAACTTCTGATATATCCAGTAAAATACATTGTGTTATGAACATTAGGTATAAATATTATTACCATCTATATTACGTAATGTTTTGAAAGACTTCATCAATAAGAGGAATATGTTAAATAACTGTGTGCTGTAATCTTTTACTGAGGTTTTATATATGATACATCCTTCTTTACTATGATTGAATTGCTTGTCATCTATCTTTCATGTAAATATTAATTGCTTATACAATAAGTAGACATTTATATTGTATTAGAATTCTATCTAACCAAAGTCAAAAGACTGGAAACCAACGGACTGAAAACTGTTTATTCCAAAAATCAAACCACATTAACATCTCCACTTTACACAGTACGTTTTCGTCTCACAATTCAAAATTACTTCATCAGATACACATTTTCAAAAACAGTCATGTATATATATCATACGTAACTTAATTATTCTATCTAAAACACAAAGTTCACAAATATATTTGTTTCATGTTTTCATGTTTTTTTAAAAAAACAATTTTTTAAAAAATAATTTTTTAGTAAAAACAACATATATATCTTTTAAGAAACAATATTCACTTCATAAGTAAAACAAACACTATATATTTATCTACATTTTTACATTCCTATTTTTTAAGATTTTTTAAGAAAATTTATTTATTTATATAATACATAGGTTTACAATATTAAAACTATTTAATAGGTAACACTATACATTTTAAGGATTCCCAGAGAAGGTCAATTTAAGTGATAAAAGTTAGGTTTAAAGTATCCATTTTTGTCCAGAGACAGATTTCATTTAATAAATAACACTAGGGAATTTGTAGCAAGAGACTACCATTCAAGAGGTATGTTTTAAGGAAGTGAACTGTAATTAATTATTCATGATTCTGATACAAAGTAGGCAATACATTGGCTACTTTAAATTAATTGGGGGAAAAATGATTGGTTTTAGATAGAATAATTAAGTTACGTATGATATATATACATGACTGTTTTTGAAAATGTGTATCTGATGAAGTCATTTCGAATTGTGAGACGAAAACGTACTGTGTAAAGTGGAGACGTTAATGTGGTTTGATTTTTGGAATAAACAGTTTTCAGTCCGTTGGTTTCCAGTCTTTTGACTTTGGTTATTTGGCTTTTTACACTGGAAGTTGTCTTACTACGAGAATTCTATCTAATCTACAGTAGTACTATATCTGTGCAAAATAATATAAATATTGCTTATTCCTATTACAAATATTCTCCATATGATAATTCAATGTATGGAGCTCAGATGTTCTGGATTGTCAAGGTATGAATGATAATATGATGGACTTAGGTTTATCCATCAGAGTAGGAATGATTTTCATTCCATGGCTAGTGTGGATCTTAGTTTTGTTAACATTTATTAATTTAAATTTATTTCACAAAAAAATTTTTTGTATGCCTGACCAAAACATTACTTTATTGGTAAACACTCCAAGTATAAAACTGATAATTTCCTTTTAAAATCTCAAACATGTACTTTATAGTTATCTTAGGAAAATGTTTAATAGTCACAATAAAACAAAAAATTCATAGTCCAAATAACCTAAGATGGATTTAACTTTATTATCTTTAATTACCAATGGCTTAAACAATCCTAGCAAGAGATCAAATATACTGCAATATTTAAAATTGAACAAAGCACAAATTGTCTTCCTTCATGAAACTCATTTCAAAACAAATGACAATTACAAATTGAATCTTTAGGAATATATGATATTGGCGTAATCCACTTATAAGACAAAGACAAAAGGGGTAACAACTTTATGGAAAACAAATGTGATTAACCCAGAAATCATTTATAAGTAAGAAGATAAAGAAGGCCTTATGGCATTAGTAATAGTTAAATATAACAGAATATGGACCCTAGCCAATCTATACTGGTTCCCAGGCACTGGAACAGGAACTGTTGAAAAACACTTGGATTTAATTTATAATAATTATAATGGCAACTTAATATTAGGAGGAGATTTTAACTGTATATTAGATATTTCTGAAACTACAAATAAAAGACCACTGTGTACATCTGCTGTATCAAAAGCTTTAAACAAGTAGGGAGAATCATTTCATCTTGTAGATACGTCTAAATTTAAAGAAGATAAATCTTTGCTGTTTTCTCATCAAGATCACAGATTTGGTACCCAAACTAGAATAGATAAAATATTTGCTGCCCATGACTTACACTCTAAAATCATTAATTTCTCAATCACTCCCTACCCCTTTTCAGACCACTATCCATTGATACTAAAACTTCAAAATGGGTACAAACCATTAATTTTTAACTCCAGAATTCCAGCATATATAACTAAAATTAAAGAGTTCAAACCCTGGTTATTATCTGAATGACAGTATTTCTTGCATATTAATTACACCACAGAGGTAAATAAAATAATGATATGGGACTCATTAAAAGCTTACATATATGGTAAAACCCTAACTTGGTATAAAAAAAAATCTGCGAATGGGATTCTGAATTATTAGATCTACAATCCAAACTTTTGTCAGTAAAAGTTGAAAAAAATCAAAATCATTTGGAGATGAAAAAGAAAGTAGAAGTATTAAACAATAAATACAATGACATCCTAACAAATAAAACTAGTTTAGCTTTAGAAAAACTAAAAAGTAATACCTTAGCTAATAAAATTTTTATGGTTTCCCAAAAGAAACAGAATAGCTTTAATACATCATATCAGACCATGGAAACAGGGAGGATTAAACTTTCCTGATATAGAAACATATATAAAAGCATCCATATCTAAAACAATCTCAGATTGGATAAGTCCAAATTACTCTGCAAATTGGAAAGAATTACTAACTGTAATATCAATAAATGAATTTGATTTACAAAAAATTTTTCAAACAACAGACAAAAACAATTTTCCATTGCACATATTATGTATTAGGATGCAATATAACATAACTAAACCCACAAAAACTTGTATAATTAATTATTACATTGACTCATTTAGGAAAATGATTGATGCAAATATAGATTTAAAAATCTGGCTTGATCTTTTAACAGCATTTATAGACACAAAGAACTTCCCACATAAAATACATAGAGAAATTATTAATTCTTGGGAACAGAAAGGATTTGTTTGTTGGCTCCAATGTATCAAATAACTAAAAGTTTTAGATATGCAAGTAATAAAAACAGCATACAAAATTCCACAACAGGGTTGGCTAACTTTATAGAGTATTCTGTCATATTCGCAAGATTTAAGTAGAATAATTGACAATTCTTCATTTAAAGAAATATCTAAATTTATGAAATACATATATGAAATCATATATAATGACTTTGGCATGGGAAACAGTATTTCAAAATTTTACAAAATACTGATTAACTATAAAACAACACCCAAAACCCAATATTGGAAATATATAACAAAAGGACACTCAATACAGTTAACTGAAGATATTAAAACAAATATCTTATTATCGATAAAATATATATCCTTTACACAATACTGGAAATTTTTTAATTGGAAATGCTTGCACAGAGCATTCTTAACCCCAGATAGAATCAGTAAAATTAGTTCTTCCATAAAAGGAATATGTTGGAGATGTGAGCAAGCACACAGTGCAGACTGGCACCACATTTCCTTTGACTGTGTTAAAATTAAGACATTTTGGAATGGTATTAATAACTGTATTAATAACTTTCTACAAGCTTTATTTAATGAATCATTTTATTTAACTAAAGCTCTTGTACTGTTAAATGTGAACGAGGGTCCTCATCTGAATAGGTCAAGCATGTATCTAGTATGGACTATACTTGCAATTTCAAGGAAGTGTATAACAAGAAGATGGAATACAAACACAATACCAACTTTGGAAGACTTCTATAGCCTACTGAAGACCACAGCATTATTGGAAATTAAAATTAAAAAACTAAGAATTTATCCAAAGCTATTTATCAATAACCCTTAGGGAAAAGTCTTATCTTTGATTGACACTATACAATAATTGATCAAACACTCTGATAATGGATTGGACATACTTATAAAGTAACTGTATACATTAAGATCTGTTATAGTGTCAGGCTAATGTAAATAGTGTATATAGTTATTTAAGATGTTATGTATAAATACTATGGAATTCATTCAAATGTATTTGAAAAATAAAAAAAATTTGAGAAAAAAAGATAACTCAGGCCTGCAAGAATTACCTCCTTTGGTGGATTTACTCTGATCAGATAATGCAAGGTTGCCCCTTTATTTTCCCTCAGCCAAAGGCCATAGTACTACGGATGCTTCCCAAATTGTGTGTGAGGGGGCATTTCTTGGGAAAGACAGTTCAAGGCACATGATCCCTCAAAGAGGTCAATACTCATATCAGTGCTTTGTAAATGAGAACTGTCCTCCTAGCACTGCAGGCCTTCCAAGACACTGGAGGAATCAGAAAGAGATGCTCTTCTCCATGACTGGCCCCCGGTCTCCTCTACATGTACCCACAGTACCTCTAATCCCCAAATTTCTTCAGAAAGCATCTCAACTGAAAAGCACAGTCATCCTCATTGCCCCTCACTGGCGTCAGATTTTGTTTTCCTTCTCTTTGGCCTCATCTACTTCACCCACCTTGGATTCTGGATCCAATTCCAGAATTTCTGTCTCACCCGACAGATATGATACACTCAGACATTCTAGGCCTAAAGTTGACCACATGGTTTCTCCACTTACACTGAGAGATAACCCATGCTCTCCTCCCCTGTCCACCACATTCTTCTGTCTTCCCATAAAGCTTCCACTGGAAACATTTACAAAATTAAATAGAAAAGATTTGTTTTTGGGTGCAGCAAAAAGACAGTGATCCCTTTTATGCTCCAGTACCTAAAGTTCTTGAGTTTTTAAGCTACAATTTTAATGAACATGCTAGTTCTTCAACTGTTAAAGTACAACTTGCTGCCATTTCTAATTTTAACATAGGCGTAAATAAATCATGTTTAGCCTCTTCCAAATTTTGTAAGGCCTTTATATGGGAACTTTTCTTTTTAGAACCTGCTTTTAAGGATCTCAATCTCACTTTTCCATGGGGTTTAAATATTGTTCTACAATAATTGACTCAATCACTGTGTGATTTAAAATTTTGACCTGGAAAAAATTATTTTTAGTGGCAATTACCTCCACTACAAAAGTCTCAGAAATTCAAGCCCTGTCTTCTAAGCCTCCTTATTTGATTTTTCAAAAGGATAGGGTATCCTTACGATTCAACCCATCCTTTCTTCCTAAGGTGGTGTCAGAATCCAACATCAAACTATCAACCTTGCAGGTTTCTTTCCAAATTTCTCAAACAAAGGAGAATATATGTTGCACCTGATGGATACTGATGAACAGTTACATTTTATCTGCATAGGACAAAAAAAATCAGCAAATCAGATCAATTGCTTATCTCTTTTTTGAATTCAAAAGGCAGCAAACCAGTTACTAAAGTGACTTTAGCCAAATGGTTAACTGACTGTATTTCTTTTATTTACAAAAAATCAGGTTTGCCTTTATCAAAACCACTAAGAGCTCATTCCACCAGGTCTGTTGGCAACTTCTGTGTTTTTATCCAGATCTTCCATGGATGACATCTCGGCAGATGCAACTTGGGCTACTTCTCATACCTTTATTGCTCATTACAAATTGGATTTGATCTCTAGGGGAAGAGCAGCCTCTGGCTCAGAAGTGCTCACGAATATCCTTCTTAGAGTCCTCCTAGAATAAAGATAACTGGAGACTCTGTTCCATTTGATGAGGAGTGAATGAAAATGACAGCATCAGATAAAAAAGTTATGTACTCACCATAATGTTCCATCTGTTTTGTCCAGTTTCATTCTTCCTCTACTGCTCAACCTCCAACAACCTACCAGATTTGACTTTTGGAAGGATTGGAAGATGCTGAAGGAACCAATATTCCTTTATTTGAGCTCCAGATACTGTCATGTCATCTCCCTTTATATTATACAGGTTGTAGGAGCAGCAAACAAGAGCTGAGATATGTTAGGGGACTACTGCATTATGGATACGGGAGTTTTAGTGTTCCAAAGCTGGAAAAGGTGGCCAGGTTAAATCTGAGGGTCGGATCCGAACCCACTTGTTGAGGAAGAATGAAAATGGACCAGACAGATGGAACATTATGGTGAGTACATAACTTTTTTTCTTTGCAGCGTTAACAGATTTTCTTTCCTTGTGGGGAGTTCAGTAAACCAAGGAGGATTTCAGAGCAGAGTTATTGTTCTTATTTCAGTGGAGTTATTCGATGTTATTTTGGGTAACTAGTGAGATTTCAGAATAGAGCTACTCCTCATCTTATATGACTGAAGTAAGTTGAGTTGTTTTCGGCAAATAATGAGATACGCCACAAGGGCAAAAAGAAAACTTTGGGATTTACAAATTGCAGGCATTGAAATGTCCAGCCTTAAATAACCAAAAATTCAGTTGTTCTTCATAACAAACTGAGTGCTTGAAAAACATTTTTAAAGTTAATATACACTACATGGCTTCTGCAACAAGTTGAATTTTCTCATCTGACAACATGAAATAACTATGTAGGCTCTACAACTTCACAAAAAAAGCTATTCATCTAAACAGATAAAAACTGTAACCACTGTTAGAATACCTGATAAAAAAATTAGCCAGATTTCTACTGCTGTTGGATTTCAACATAAGAAATATGCACTCACAGTTTGGCTGCAGTTGTGTGTCTTAGAAGTTTGCCACAACATTCTCTTCTGGGTTGTCAACAGCTATACTCAGGGGCATGTGCACCTGACATCAACCTATATGCTGATGGACCAAGAGAATATGGTAAGCCCAATGTAGTAGTCAGTTTATACCCTATACATTGAGCAAAACATGTAAGACTAGAAACAAAAAGACAATATAAAAGGAATATTTTTATTGCCTGACTTACTGAGGATTCCATACAGGATGAAAGGTCTGTCCAAACAGAAGAGGTTGGTGGAGGGTCATACACACTAACTATAGAAGGCCTCCTCAAAGATCAGTTGTTGCAATGAGCAGATATCTGTTGCATCTGACTTTAGAGGCTGTCTGCATTGGGTATACATTGGGAGGTAGTGCCCTACACAGTGAAAATTAATCCTTCTCAAGGGCTGAATCAAAGCCAAAAGGATAAAGCTTAATATGATGAATCCTGTCACACCGAGGTACAAAAGAAGGTTTGACTCCTTAAAACATGATTCAAACAGTAATTCTTGGTAAAGGACTGAACAAGTAACCAAGAGACCACAGCTTAAATGTTCACAGCCAAACTGCTAGTGTAGTGGGGCTTTGACAGCAGCATTTTCCAAAGTAGTTGATTAATTGAAACAAAATACAATACAGTCGATAATCCACTTGAAAAGTGTTTGCCTAGCAACTGCAAGGCGCTGTCCTGCTTTAGAGAAAAAAATCAACATGGGCTCAGTCTACTTGAACTTATGCACTTTCTTCAGGTAAAATCTAATTTGGTAGCACATGCCCAGGTTGTAAAGGGCCCTCTTTTCTCTGAGAAAACAGGGAGATTAATGGACAGGAGTAAGGAAATTCTGCCATCACTTTCAGGAGAAAATGTGAGTTAGTCATATGAGACAGATGATCCTTTTGAAAAGTGACACAAGGTTCCCTGTCCATAACAACCTGAAGTTCAGATATTTTTCAGGCAGTGATAATGGACACCAAGAGAAATGTCTTTAAAAAGAAACTACAGAGCTGCTATACCAACAGATTTTCATAGAGGGATGGGTACGACTGTCAGTCTTGAAGTCCCAAGTAAGAAAAGGGTTATTCAACTTTAGTAGAGACGTAGAATCATTTTAAGGTACTGCTGCCAGCCGGTGCCAGGCCACAGCTCTGCTGTAGACAAGGTCATACTGAGTAAGGACGTCAGAGATATGCACTCTGACTATGAAACAGTTTAGACAAATCATACAAATGTCTGAATTAAGTCAAGTTCACCTGCAAGCTGATAAACTGAGCTGGCACTTCCTAACTCTGCTCAAATGGAGGACTTTTTCAATTCAGCAGGATTAGGTCCAATGAGTGTAAGGCAAGGCTTCCTGCTGATTCCAATGCACTTTCAAGGCTCTGGCCAGGAGATCCAGTGGAAACAACTATCTAAGCAAAAGCTATGCTATGAGCTTGATGTGGTTGTAGCCTTAAAGGGAGCTTTCTTCTATTGTTGAGAGACATTTCACTGACAGGGACCAAAGTACCTGAAACAACACCCTAATTAGCCTCCTTGGGATGAGAAGAAGTCTTGGTCTTTTTTTTTCTCTCTCAGAAATTTGTAGTAAGGAGCAAAATCAGAGATATCAGGAAAGGAGTACAAGAAAGTTTCCAGCCATTAGGGAACAAACATGTCTACCATCTACTCCCCCACCCTACTTATCTGAAAATAGCAGGGGAAGATAATATTCTTGTAAGGACAAAAATATTTATCTGTGGAATATGAAAAAGACAAAGTACACTTTTCTGTTTTCAGACAAAAAGTTACAATAATTTTCTTACTAGAATAACATAACATAGAGTAAGTTTATCAACAAACAGTAACAAAAGCAGGAGATAATCTCACCGATACATAATTGCACTGATAACTTTTCAAAACTAATTATACAGGTTCATAGGTATATACTAGGCTAAAAACCACCAGGGCCTTTATAAGCCTAGCCATGCAGTCTAACCCAATTGTGCATTATGGGTTTTATTATGAGGGGGTATGCTAGTTAGGAAGTTTGTACAGGTTATATGTGTGGGGTGGTATGTTAGTTTAGGCATTACTGTCTTGCCTCTGTTTATCACAGACATGGGGCATTGGATTTTACTTTGAACAATTTGCCAACACTATCTGTTTCTCAAGTCTCACTCCAGTTTTCTCGGTTTACTATCAAAACTTAGAAACTGCATTGGTCAATCGGCATGTGGTCAACTTGCAGTTTCCAAGTCGGCAGAATGTCGACCCAAAATCGATCGATTACACTACAGCGAACGGGTAGTGTAGGTCGATAATTTGGGTTCAACATTGTGCAGGGAGGTCACTCTTCAGTGAAGAAAAGGGAATTAGCCTATTTTCTCACTATAGTGCAGTCTTGGACTTGGTATATTTAATGTGTAGGGGGTGTGGGGGGGGGGGTAGAATTAACATACCGTTGACTGTAGAATTCAACGGTACATTAATTTGAATTGCAGAAGGTGGGAGGTGAGCGTCGTCACCTCCTGCTATATCGAATACATCAAACCACGGTGGTCGATGTATTCATTTTTGCTTTGGTTTCCTTTTCAGAATTACAAATTCAGCATTTCAGTTTGACATTTTCAATGGTTGATCGACGCTGATTGGCAATTCCAATAGTAAACCATTTTCTCTTATGAAGCCTTGCCATGGCAATCATCGCAGTGGAGGATGCTCTGTACCTCGTATCCTTATGAAATCTCTAGCAGTATAATCTGATTTTACTGTGCTATGCAGGTAAAATATGGCATCAGGGAATAGCACCGTCTTTGAAGGAAGGAAGGAATGTTTGTTGGGTGGTATGTTAGTTCAGCATTACTGTCTGCCTATTATAGACATGGGGCCAGACCTGGGATAAATTTCCAATTTCCCCATCCATTGGTCAAGGTTATGCTTAAATAGGGTTATGGATGGACTCTGCTTCACTTGGATGAGGAGCCTGTTCCAGAGCATGGGAATCCTCTAAGACACATATCTGTCTCACCAACATGTCTTATTTAGGAATAAGCAAAATTTAAATCCTTGGATCTAGTGGTTGTAATGCTGTTCACTTTGTAGATGTATAATCTGATTTTGCTGTGCTATGCAGGTAAAATATGGCATGAGAGCTGGATCCGAGGATGCCTTGTGTATTAGGCATAGATTGCATCTCAGTAGCCTGTATAGAGATAGGACTTTAAGGTGATACATATAAGATAATGTGTTTATACCCTGGATTTTCCTGATAAGGAACCTTTGTGGGCATTCAAACTGTTGCATATGTCTGGTCATGTACATGCCAAAGGGGGCATTATACTCAATGACGGGTCTGATAAGGGATGAATAAAATGGCACTGTGACTTCCTTGGGCCTGGATGCCATGTTCTTACTTACAAGTTGGGCGTTATAGAATGATTTTCTTATTACCTTGGCCCATGATGGTCAAAGGTCAGATTACTGTCTACATGTGTTTCCAGATCTCTGACTACTGAGTCAACTCTTAAGGGTGTCTTATCAATGCAAACAGGTTGAGGTGAACTTGGGGTTGGGTAGGGCCTTGAACTTTGGTAAACTTTTGCTTAATAGGATTAATAGTTTGCTTTGGAATAGTTACTATTACAGAATTTGCTGGTGTTACTAAACTGATTTTTATTTTGAAGGAGACAGCTTTGAGTTTGACCTCACTGGTGAGTTTGTGACACTGGAGTAGGGTGCAGCACTCACCCATATTGGTGACTACCAGATCCAGAATGTTTAAATCTCAGGTGAGCATGTGTACTATCTAGTCAGGGGTAATTGTGCTAATAAAGTCCAATAATCATTATGCCTGCAAGTATGTTTCCTAGTCTATACAAGGGTAGTTAAAGTCTCCCATGAACAGGGTATTTGGTTTAATGGTGTCTCTGTGCAAACTATAGGATTCTAGGGACATACAGAGTGGCCTACAGCTTGCTAGGGTATGGTTTAGGACAAAGCAGATTCACTACCATCAATACTACCATCATCTACTTGATACTGATGTGTTTTATCTGCTGCATGTCCCTTGAGTCCTCAGTTTCCCTGAGTGTACCCCTTAGTCTACATCGCAGAAATCTGTGGTGTCTGAGTGCCCAGGCCTAGCTTGCATGGGAACCTCTGGTTGAGGTTCATATGTTATATTCAGCCATGAGAGTTCTTTCATGCTATAAGGAAGCAAGGGAATAGAGTTTTACATGGAGTGATATGCCAACACTGTTTCTCAAGTCTCACTCCAGTTTTCTCATATGAAGCATTGCCACTGCAATCATTGCAATAGAGGATGCTACGTACCTCGTGTCCTTAGGAAATCCTTAGTTGTATAATCTGATTTTGCTGTGCTATGCAGGTAAAATATGGCATCAGGGAATAGCACCTTCGCTGAAGGAGGGGAGGTGGAAAACAGTAGTTCCTTTTTAATGTAGCATTAAAAATTGGTATTTTCACCTGATCTGACAGGGACTATGTCCTCAATTAGGTATATCTAATAAATGACACCATTGCTTTTGCCTTGCATGATGCATCTGCTGCATCATAGCCACACTCAATAGAGTGCGTGCAAACCTATTATGATGTTGCATAGGTCTATCTCTGTATCTCTTAGGGTCTTGTCCTCAAGTTGGGATGGGAAAGTCTCCTGGAACTTTAGCACGTGTGCTTGGCAATTCAGAGCCCTGTAGAGATGCATACCTTCTTCCTAAAGTGGTCTAATATTTAACTTTCCCTGTCAATGGGAAAGGATTTCTTGGTTGGAGCCCCAGTAGACCTCTTGCTGGAATCTGTAGACACCACAGCTGGATCAGCAATTGGGTCATTGTAGAAATACTTACAGGAAATCACAACCCAATAAAAAGCAGTTGGTCTTCCAGGGAGCAGGGTGTTGGAAATTTTGCTCCAAAGATACACTACTGAATGCTTCCTACAAGGTTTAACTCACAGGAAACATATTTCAAGCACAAAAAGGTACATTGGCTAGGGTTTTGGATAGGGTGACCCCACAAGTTCTCTATTCCTTTCCTGTGCATTAGAATAATCCTTATAATTCCATTTGAAGAACCTCTTCGTACTATTGCGGATTTCTCCAAATGAGAAATTATATGTTGAGGAGACAGAGAATATGGTGTCCTCAGGGCCTGACTCAAAAAAAAAAAAACAAAAAAAAAACAGAAGGACATTTGGTACACATAAGCTAGTTCATCTGCCTCAGAGTCAGAAGAGTTTGATTCATCAGAGTGGGACACTACCCACTTCCTTTTTCAAGGCAGGAGCTGATCGTGGCTGCAGGTTCTTGAGCAAAAGTACAGTCATAAGCCAACTTAGTCAGGTCTTATTAGTAGGCTGAAGATAAGGAATGCAAGAAGAACCAACACAGTTCTATCTTAGCCAAGATGATGGACATCTGAGGCATGGACATTTTGGCCCTTTTTGTGGGAGTGACATCCACCTTATAGGTCTCCAGTCTTGGGGTGGATACCAGTGGTTTCAATTTTTCAGCCACAGATCTTCTCATACTTGAGACATTAGGGAATACTGCAACTGCCCTCAGTTATCAAAATATGAATGCCAAAACAAGATTCCCTTTGAGAGGTATCCAGACCAACCAGCTGCTGCAGGCTTCAGCTCAGGAGGATTAGCAGTCTACCAAGAGTGTACTCTCCTGAGGACCATTACCAGAGAGCTCTGTCCAAATAGGCATAAGAGTAAGTGTCTCATCAGACTAGATGCCATAGAAAATAGATTGGCCTTTAGTCATAGTGGGTGTGTCACTAGCCTCCCAGAATTCCTTCTCTCTCTTAGTAACTTCTCTTTGTGTTTATAATTGGGATGTCTGCGGATGATTTGGCTGATACCGTGGCAGTTTTGTATGAGGAAGACAGTGTTGCAAAGATCATGGTCTCTGATGTTGTTCTGGTTAAATCTAGCACAATGAGGGCATGTTGTGGTCCATACCTAAAGTGAAAAAACACTGATTATGGACATCTTTGTGTCAGACTTGTTTCCTGCAAGTAATACATTTATTAGTGTATGACATTAGTAGCTATCCTCAACACCAACACCAATAAATTCCTAAGCTACAAACAAGCAAATTATAATATAAAAGTTTTTTTTCACATCATTTATTTATTTAGTTACTTATTTTAGTTTACATTTGTGAATTTGGTGGGAGGATTATCCAAGGACCATTTTCAGCTATGATTTTGGGCATATGGCAAAGAACCAGTAAAGACAAGTTCTGACACTGTACATTTCAGCTGATTTTCAATAGCAGAGATTTTCATACAGTGCATCAGAATATATATAAAATACTAAAATACATGTAATTTTCCTGAAAGAATGCTGCAATGATTTTTGATACATTAGGTGTTCAGATGACATTGATTAGTAGTGTAAGGAAAATCAGTAGAGAATGTAACATATACTGTGTATAGGTAGTACCACTGGAAGAACAGCCATTAAGTTCAGCACATAATTATATCAGTTTGTGTGTAGCACAATGCTTACTCAAACTAAACAGGCACTGCAAAGAATGTTAATGTTTTTAACCAGTTTACCAAAATGCTTGTTATATACATAAGTATGTATTTAATCAGTATAATTAATTCAGCTATTGTTTAGTGAGTCTATTATGTGCAACACTGAGGAGTATGACAGATTATCATCATCAGTAGCAGGGAAAAGGATGGTTCTTATTTGTACTCTGAAAGCCAGGCTGAGCCAAAGGACTGCTGATATCCCCCTTATACCACAGACAAGCGGAGTGACAAGCCTGACAAAATTCAGTCAGGTTTGACATCGGGCATTCTGTGGCAGAAGTCGTAAGTGTTATCACTACTGCAAAAGTAAATATAGCAATGAAATGAAAGTTATGTACTCATCATAATGACAGATCTGTGTTGTCTGTTTCTGTCTGGTTCAACCAGTGGGCTATTGGATCTGACTCTGATCTAATGACGGCCAATTTCCAAGACTTCATCTCAATTAGCTCCTCCTCCTCTACCCATAACCCCCACTTCACTTGAGCTAACTCAGATATAGTTTTTCCCCCTCTCTATTTAAACTTTCAGACATGGTCCCTAAGGGAAGAAAAGCCCAAAAGCCAAGGACTCAAAGACAGAGGGAAGGAGGGAAGGCAGTCTCACTGGTCAGTCAACTCTGGGATAACAGAATAGCCAAGAGGGCAGGGGGCAGGTAGCAAGAGTTGAACCAGATGGAAACAAACAACATCAATCTATCATTATGGTGAATACATAACTTTCATATACAATGTTTTCTTTTCCTTCTGACTTCAACCTATGAGACATAGTCCCCAGCCACTTAACACCCTAGGGCGGTCTCATGGAAGAATATTGTGCAATATGGTGGAACCAAACAAAGTTCTAGACCTGGACTGGACATCCAGTTTGTTGTGGAACATTAAGGTGTGATGACCCACCCAAGTTGCAGGTGCACAAATGTCATCCAAGGCAGCCCTAGAGAAAAAGACCATAGAAGTAGCCATAGCTCTGGGAGAATGACCTTTGAATCTGTGATGCAAATATTTTTCCCTTCAAACCATACCTGAAGGAAATACAATAAGAAAGTCATTTGGACAAAGTAACCTCGGATACAGGAGCACCTAACCTAGACTTAAGAGAATGAAATAAATAACGGATTAGATTTTCTGAAGGACTTTGTCCTATCCAAATAAAACTTCATTTGCCTATGGACATCAAGACAATGCAGAAAATATTCACCTCTGATACAAACTTTGGGAAAAAAAGACTGGCAGATGAATTAACTGATATAAATTATTTTCTGATACCACCTTAAGCAGAAAAGTCCTCTCCAATCTAATGGACACTGTCTCAAAGGAAGACCAAATAAGGAGGAACAAGAGATAGGACCTGCAGCTCTGATACATGTTTGGCAGAGGCAATGGTCACCAAGAATACAGTATTCCATGGCAACAACTTCAAATTAACAGTAGCAGACGGCTCAAAAGGTGATCCAGCCAGCACCTGGAGCATAAAAGTTAAGTCCCAAGCTGCTGGAACAGGATCTCGTGCCGGAAGACAAAGTAGAAAGGTTCCTTTAAGAAAGGCCTTCAAGATTTTAAAGGTAGCAACAAAACATTATTGCTACCAATGTGAAAATTGGATACAGCTGCCAACTGCACTTTAATAATAGAGTAACTAGACACAGAATTAAAAAATCTGCAAGAAAGTCCAGGATAGACTCAAAAGATGTTGAAAAGGGATATACATCCTGAGAGACAGCCCACAAGGCAAAACGCTTCCACTTACTAGCATTCACCTTACAAATAGGAAATCTTTTCGGAAGAAGTTAAGATGTCAATGACTCTGTCTGAAACTTTGGGATTCCTGGCCATCAAGGGAATTGCACAAACCAAGCAGATAACTTGAGCGTTCTAAGCCTGATGAGTGAGAAATTTGATCCAGAATGGAATCCAGGACCCAAGGAGGAGGTCAAAGGAAGGAGAACCATACCTGTTGAGGCCAAAAGGGAGCAATAACGACTACATTCGCCCTGCAACTGTCCGCTTTCTGAAGAAACTCTATCATCAATGGGGTTGGAGGAAACGTATACAAAAGACCCAGGCACCAAGCATACAGTAGAACATCCCTGAGTGACTGCCTTGAGGAGGAACTAAGGCCTAGTAACTGCTGCACTTGGTGTAGGACACAGAAGCAAAAAAGTCACAACACAGAGTACTCCAGTGCAAAATAAAATCAAGCAGTAACCCTCGGATTCAAGGACCACTCGTGAGGAAGGGGAATGTTTCTACTCAAACGGTCAGGTAAGATGTTGGATTTCCCCAGGATGTGCAATGCAATCTGAAATCATTGAGTCAAAATTGCCCACTGTCAGACCCCTATGGCCTCCCTATTTGTTCAGATACCAGACCACCAACATATTATCTGTTGGGACAAAAACAAACCCTTTGGAATAATGTCCTGAAAAGCCTGTAATGCAAGAAGGACTGGTCTCATCTCCAAGATGTTGATGTGTAGGTTGGCCTCAGTGGCAGACCAGGCCCTCTGGATAGTTCTCTCTTTGAAATGCCACCCCACTCCAGAAGAGAGATATCAATCTACCACCACCTGATTTGTTCTTGACAAACCTGGGTCAGGAAGACTGGAAAATCCATTGGATGTGTTAAGTACAACCACTGGACAGCCAGTGTCCAGTGTAATGCCCTTATGTGATACCTGGCCAAAGAACCAAACAAATGACATCTGACATGTAACCCAAGAGCTTGAGAGTAAGATACACTGGGAGGTTTTCTGTAAGTGATCAAAGCCACCCAGAGGTGTAAACCTGGCTCTAGATGATTGTCACTGTTGAAGTTGCACCCTGATTCCATTTGCAAAAACAGGAAAGAAGGGTTGTGGATGGATCAAAGAACTTTCCAGATACTGAAGGTTCAATGTTCTGAAGTCTGGAAGCTTGGAAATCTGTAAGACCATGTCCAAATGGCAACCTATAAACTCCAAGGACTGAAATGAATGGAGACTGGACTTTTGGTAGTTTACTATATTCCCTAAGGAACCGCACAGCTGCAGTAAGATGTTTCTAGACCTGATTAGGGATGCCGTCATAGGGGTGATTAGAAGCCAATCGTTCAAGTAGGGAAAGACTTGGAACCCTTGCAGCCTGAGCCAGGCTGCTACCACTGTCATACCCTTTGTGAATACCCAGAGGGAAGTGGTGAGACAAATGGTAGCACTCTGAAATGATAATGACCAGGCCCCAGCTGAAAGTGTAGAAATCTCTTAGATCTCCTTGCAGTCTTTATATGATGGTAGGTGTCCTTAAGATTGATTGTGCACATCCAGTCATCCGTTCTCAAAAAAGGTAAAATGGACTGCACTGTGACCATAAAGAACTTTGTCTGCTTACAAACTGATTCAACTTGCTCAAATCCAGAACAGGCCTGAGGTCATTGCTCTCCTTTGGGATCAAAAAGAATCTTGAGTAGACCCCGGATCCTTGATGATTTGATGGGACCTCTTGGATGACTTGACTTGCTAGCAGCTTCTGGATTTTGATGGCTACCACTCTCCTCTGAAAAGGTGGAATGTGTGGAAATCATTTAAGAGTTATACAGGGAACTTGTGAAAATAGAATTGAATAGTCTTTGGATATGATTCTTAACACCCGTGCATCCAGGGTGATGGCCTCCCAAGCTTTTGGGTGTAGAGCCAATCACCAGTGACTGCTTAGAGCACAAGAGTTGGGCAACCCATCAAGGTCACTTAAATGACCTCCCAAAGAACCCTCCAGAGAAGCCCCGACTCTGTGGATCACCCTTGTTGCATGGATGGTGTCCACTGTGGTTGCTCCCCCCACCACAGGGGGAACCTCAGAAGAAGCCTCTTGAAAGAGTTGCTGTGATTTCCTAAAAAAAGGGACATTTTTCCCCCTTCTGGCTCTGAGAAAAGGTCCATGGAGAGGTAACAAAATGAACTCCAATGGCAGACACAGTCTTTCCCTCTTGTTCACTCTGGTCAAGGTGTCTTTAATTTTCGGCCCAAAAAGATATGAGTCGTCAAATGGGCCATTAAGAAAGGACACCTTAAAGCAGTCCTCAAAGTCACACAATCTCATCCAAGAGTGGAGATGCATAGCAATGCCAGTGCCAGCCGCTCAGGTCCGTCAGCTGCACTGGAAAGCAGAAGTATAGACATGCTAGAAATGGATTGGAGGGAGAACAGTTGAGCCCTACAGAGTCTTCTGAGTTTCTGGAGACAGCTGTGTCTTCATTGCTCTTGAGATGTCTGATACAATGTTCCTTTGAAGCCTGGTTGAATGAGCTAAATAATTTAATGCCCTTAACGTAAAGGTGGCTCACGTGTAAGAGAGCTTCCCCAAGTGGTCCATTGCCTCTGCTTGGGTGATGGACTAAGGAACTCTCCTCTGAAATGTCCTCTTGGTGGCTACTTCCACCATGATAGCATCCACAGCAGGACCATTACTTCTGTGTTGTCGATCCTTGGGGGCCGAGTATGTTGTCTGGCTTTCTGGAGATTAGTATCACTATATTGTGCTCCTTCCATGCCCTCCTGGACACCAGATCAATAAGTGTGTCCAGAGGGGGAACTAGCCAGGACATGGAAGGGCCCACCACGAAGGCCTCCAAAAACATTGATTCGTCCTGAGAAAAGGCTTTGGCAGTCCAGTCCCCACCCTGGCAATGCAGCTGCAAAAGATCACCGAAAGAGATGTCTTAGCAGGGGGACTGGGGGACCTCTGCCCTTCCTCAAGTTCAGTGAACTCAGTGAGGGACTCCTCGGGTGAGTCCAGGTGCTTCCTCTTGCTCCACCACTTATAGGACACTTCCTGGCCCACAGACTCCAGACGGAGGAAGGGCAGTTTGGAGACCACTAGGGCCAGGATGTCCCAGAGCAAGTTGAGAAGTGACCACAGGCATGGATGTGGAGGAGGGGCACTGGTCATGCTAGACCATTTTCTCTCCTGACAGCAGAATATATTTTCTAAGACATCAAAAGCAAAGGCAGAAGTGGGCCAACCAGACCCAGCAGACCTTTGGTCCAAAGACTCCGAGAACAGACCAGAATCCAGAGCCATCCTTTCCTGTCCCAACACCAAAACTAGGGCCAAACTATTAACAGCAGAGACCCTAAGTGGAAGGGATGACTTTGATATTAGGATCATCGAACCCAACCCGCAGACACCTGTCTTGACCTGTCAGTCCCGAGATCCACCGGGCTCAGACAAACTGACAAGTTTGAGGAGACCAAAGTAGAGATCAGAGTCAAAATCAATGATGACATTAGTTCCTGTCCCAAGGAATGGAAGATGACTAGTTCTGAAGACCTCAAAATCATACAGCCCAGAGGAGAAAACCACGATACAAGAGCTGAAGCTTTGGGGCAAGGGCCCAGAACCAATGGAATTAGGCCTAACTCCATCTGTGTCTGTAGAAAGGACCATAACAACTGCTCCAATTCCAGAAGGTAGGAAACACACCTACTCTAATTAACTAACAACAGCAACTAGACAAAAAACTCTATCATTACACTACACTACACTACACACTCTATACTAATAGCTAGTACCAAAATGCAGGTACAAGAGTTAACAAATCCTGTCCACAAAGGATACAGAGGAAGGAACAATAACTGAGCTGTTGTCAACAATGGCAGCAAACTAGATCTGAGGTGGCACTTGTGAAATGGGGGTAGAGGAGGCAGAGCTTGTCAAGCTAAAGTCTTGGACATTGGCACGCATCAGATCTAATAACCCACAGATTGAACCCAGGCAGATAAGACATCGGATCATCTTTTATTCTACATTTGATCCTACTGAACTTCAATTATGTTGCCTTAATATACTTGGCAACTGTATTAGTCTCTTGTCATTATGATCCTCTCATGTCTAATACATTATTAGTTACGTTTGTAACACCTTCTAAGTCTTCAATTACTTACGCAATAACTGTTTAGAATACCAGGGGCACAGATGAAAAACTGACAATCTAAGGAGACTGTACCTTCATAATGCTGCATTAAATGTACACAATTTGGATCTGCATCCAGCACTAAAAATGAGTTGTTGTGTCTTTTGGCTTTTCCTGGTTAGGGGTCGCCACAGCGGAACTCCAGTCCGCTAACGATTGGCAGTTGATTTTTACGTGCCGAGTTGCCAGCCCTGGCGCACAACCTTCAATGAAGGTACACCCATTCACGCATGTCTCCACGCAGAAGACGCTCTAGCTAAGAATCGAACCGGACAGCGTCTTACTATGAGGCGAAATTGGTAATGCTGAAACCACTTCTTTAACTGGAAGTAATAAGTAATGCTTTTACTGACTTTATTCAGCACTAGCTGATCAATGTAGCTGTGAATTTCGTCTTTCTTTACAGTGATGACTACACTATTCACCCATCCTTTTAGCTCTGTTTTTTTTTTTTAATTAAATGTACGCTGTCCATTTACTTCAGCTCATAGTCACTTCTACATCACAGAGTAACAGATACTTTCCTGGAAGCATTTATTACTGGCAGAGCATCATATTTTTTGTTTCATATATTTTTCTAACAAAATTTCTATGCCTATCAATAAATCAGCACAGTCACATAAAATATAAATCCTATGGCTTTACGGAGTATCTGAGATGTCTCTGCAACCATAAGACTGGTGCCTGTGTTCATGCACTCTTTGCTTTTAAGCTACAGATTCATTTTACCATTCCTAGCTTCTCACATGCCAAACAACCCAAAATATTAGAGGAAATTAACTTCAGTACTGGCAATTGATTTGGAAAAAGAATGATTATATATATATATATATATATATATATATATATATATATATATATATATATATATATATATATATATATATCTTTATTTTCAGTCACATTAATAGAATCTGACCTAGTGGCCCCATATCGTAGCAAAACTGTATGCATGGCTTTTGATTCATTGCCTTTGAACCAGAGTGCTTTAAAATTTCTACAAACTATAACCTGCAACTGTGACTACATTCAACATTCTGCTTGTTATCAGCATTTCTTTGCTAAAGTATGACTCAGGTGCATTTTCAGACTTCACTATATCAGCTCTTTTCAACACCACCCACCAAAGCTGCTTGTTTGTTGGCACTGCTTATTATACATTTGTGCAACACCACACAAATTCTTTAAAACAGATGTGTGCTTTTACCACCTTAGGAAAATTATCCTTTTTTAATGCAGATTCTGCAAAATGTATTAAAGCAAGATAGTTGATTTTTGTATGTACAGCTAGCTACACCTACTGTACTAGTCTTGAATTTCAAGAATGCTCTTTTTTGTGTGTGTCTCCATTACTGCTACAATGTCAGATGCAGGGAGTGTAGCTAGCTAATCTGCCCCCACCCCTCACCTTAAGAAGGAAGAAAAGGTCTGTTCCCCAATCTAGCTCTCCTAAAAGCAGCCAGTTCCATTTTTCTTAAGAAGGAAAAAAAATGTCTTAAACTGTAGCAAGCAGCTTGCTACAGTTTATAACAAAAGGTGGAAAAATGCACCAAAAAATAACCAATAAATCCTTTGAGGTGCAAAGCGAGAGACGAAAAAAATATTCCACAACCGAGTTTTATTAGCCAAAAGTAAAAACACAAACCAGACCAGTGTAAAGTTCATAAACACATTAACTATAAACCACAGCATTTTCGTCTCATTTCACAGACTTCATGTTAATGTTAGGGGTGGTCCTTGGGAAGATATGATTGAATTCAGAGAATTATGGTGGCAAATAACTCTCCAAGCGGACTAGCCCCCAGGTTTAAATGAATTCATTACTATAAAACATTTACTAAAATGAAGGGCAGCTAAGCTTTAAGGTTTGAAAATAACTTTTTAAAGTGGCCACTAGATGGCATTAATTTACAAAGGCTGGTGTGTCTTTAGATTTACAATAAAAGAAAACAGAGCATTAAATACATAATTAAACAGAAATATGAAGTTTTATTAAAAAGTTTTTTTAACATTCACACATTGAAATATATTATAGATAACTTTGTTTTATACTTTATTTAAATGGTATGAGATATATACAAGAGAATAAGTCCATGTTTACTCGTATTTTTATGCAATTGTTCCTTTAAAATTTCAATTAATCAGAGTAATTAGCATTCAATTATCTGGCTGGTTTTACTATATATATGGCTTTATTTATACTGGTGTTTATCTGATGAAGTCTGTGAAATAAGACGAAAACGCTGTGGTTTATAGTTAATGCGTTTATGAACTTTACGTTGGTCTGGTTTGTGTTTTTACTTTTGGCTAATAAAACTCAGTTGTGGAATATTTTTTCGTCTGTCGCTTTGCACCTCAAAGGATTTATTGCTACAGTTTATGCTAAATATGGAGCACTAAAGTGCTTCAGTCCAGACTGCAAACATCAATGAAAAAAAAACACTTCTTTAAAATTAAAGTGTAGTAAACTGTTTGTAACACAAATTGAAATGTAATGCAATGACTACCCAATCACCCCCCCCCCCCCGAACAAAACACTCTGTGGCTGGGATGGCTGCTCCCTTTGCTCTGCTCTTAATATACTTTTGATCAAATGGTTCTTTTTATGTCTTCTGCTTTTACAGTACTTGTACTTTATTTCTTAGTTTTGTCTTCTTGTTTGATCTCTTTCATCTTCATCCTTTTCTTCAGTTTTTCTGTGTACTTGTAAATTCAATTGCTCTGAGGCATGCATCTCCAACCTCTGACAAGGTCAGACATATTGACTTTAACTAGTTAATGCTTACCAAAAGTCAGATAATTGCATAATGTTCTTGATTACCAGCAGACCGGATAGTGATTGCCTAGAGATCTAAGGTCAACAGATAAGTAAATGAAAATAATTTACTCAGCTGAAAAGAAAGATTGAAGTGATTTTTCTTACATTTAATGTGCTTAATCACAGCAGTGAATCCTGCACATTCAGTACCATAATTAATTTACACTGAGACAAACTGCTGTGTATGGTCTGCCTTTCAAGTCCTATTGGTCTGAATTGGACAAGGTAGCTCAGACAGCTATCATTAACAGTCAGATTAACACTACAGCGCTATCAGCTCTATTGATGTTCAGGAATTAAAATATGCCTGTTCCATTTCTTTTACTTCAAACTACTATATCTCATACTAATGAACCATATGATTCATCACTTTTACATTATGTGGCTCCATTCTTCTGCTCAGTGACATAAGCACTTACAGTTCCAGAATGATGATGTAGAGAACAAATGGCAAAATTCTTTCTAGGGCAACAGTTCTGAGGTTCACTCCAGTTGATGATGTTTTGTGTTCAGTTCCATCTAGAAAAGCAAGTATTAAATATGATAACATTTCTTCCCCAGTAATATGTCAAAGTTTATCACAGTATACTTTTTCAGGCTTCAGTTAGCTAATTCATGGTGAGAAATGAATCAAATTTCTTGATCCATAGCTTCAAGCTTTTTTTTTTGTACCATTAATAAGATCTGTAATTCTTTCACAGTTGAATTTAACTACAAATTCTAACAGTTCCCACCCATGATGGTTGAACATCTCCACTATAGCTGAACATATTTTGGACCCTTGTACTACACCAAATGGAAATTTAAACAATCTTAATCCTTTAGGTACCTCACGGTGCTGCAAACACTCCCTTAAATAAGCATTCTCGATTTGTAGGGTCCTAAGTTTCTTAAGATTCTTAATGTACTTCAGGTTTTTCAAAAAGTATGTGAAACAGTGATTTTCACTACATATAAGAATAGAGGAAGAGCTTTTCACAACTTAACTACAGAAGAAAGGGAGCTTTTATACAGCCTCAGCAATGACAGATCAGTTAGAATAATGAAACCAGACAAAGGTGGTGTGGGATAGTGATTACCACACAAATAGATTATGCAGGAAAAATCTTTAGTATGTTACAAGACGAAAGCCGTTATAGGACAACTTCTAAGAATGAGATTAATATCTCATACAGAAACATCGATTTATTTCTTGAAGATGCATTTTTACAGGGCACCATTACAAATGAAACTTATGAGTTCTTACACACCAAGGAGGCTTTGATTCCCTCAGTTTTTGGCATCCCCAAGACACACAAAAATGTGGAAGACCCACCCTATTATCTTATTGTAGCAGCCCAGGGATCTAAAACCTACCCTCTGGCAGGAAGTGTATCTTGATAGGAAACTACAAATATTGTTGAACAAATACCAACATATTTTAAAGGACTCATGGGATTTTTGGGGGAAGTTAAACCCCAGTCTTTCAAGGGAAAGAACACAATTTTTGACTGTCAATGTTATTGATCTCTTCTCCTGCATTCCCCATGACACTGAACTAGAGTTCTTTGAGGAAGCCATCTCACATGACCATCTACTTGATCCTTCTAAGATCAAATTTTTAGTTGACCTAATGGACCTTGTGTTGAGTATCAACTACATCTTCTTCGAAGGTGAATTCTATAAGCAGGTGAGCGAGGTCACAGTGGATGCTGCTTGCGCCCCCGTTTTCGAAACCTTGTTATGCTCACTAAGGAGAAGAGATACCCGTTCCAATCAAGATTCAGTAAGCTTTGGTCACTTTATTTTAGATACCTGGATGACATGTTTTTTGTCTGGGATGGTGGCCACAATGATATAAAATCTTTTTTGAGTTTTTTGCCCAACATGACTGACTTTGTGAGAGTTATACATGGGTTGGGACAGAGTGAAACACACTTCTTAGATGTTCACCTTAACATTCGAGATGACATTCTAGTGTCCAGTATTTACAGGAAAGACACCTTTTCAAACTCATACCTCCATTTTACTAGCAACCACCTGATTCACTGCAAGAAAAACCTAGTTAAAGGACAACTTTATATGGGCTGCCCGTATGACAACTAACAAAGAATTATTGAAACACGAGTAAGATTTGATGTCCAATATGTTTTTTGACAGAGGTTAACCTTTGGACTTTGTTACAAAACTTAAGATGGAGGTAATGAGTAAAAGGGATAATCATTTGCCTTGCATTTTGAGGAAGCCCCACCTACTTGAGAAGATAGCTAAGACCATTAATTCTTATCAGGTCAACTTTTCCCTGGGTATGGCTATTAAACACTATGGCCTGAGTACTTTGGTTAAGGAGATTGTCACTCACAAATGGGCCATTCTGAAGCTGGATGAAGACTTACATCACTAGGTGATAAACCTACATTTGTTTGCAAAGTACATAGCAATCTGAAGGAGATGTTAGAAAAGTGCAAACTTATACTGAGGACAGGTACTAAAAGGTGTGGCAGATGTAAATATTGCCCTTATATACTAGAGAAAGAAAAAAATACTTTAAGCAATACAAGTAAAAATACAGTTACCCTGAAGAGAGGAGACTGTAACTCCACTGGCTTAGTGTACATTGCAGTTTGCAACCAGTGTAGTGATTTTTACATAGGTAAGACAGAGAGGAAACTAGCCAAAAGTGTTTATGAACACCTTTATGATATGAGAGGGGCTAGTTTAAATAATGCTTTATACAAACACTCATTGTCTTGCACTGGTTTTAAGAAATTGTATTTGGTATTCTTGAAATTGTTTCCAAGGACCCCAGAGGGGGTGCTTGGGAAAACAGACTTGAATACAAAGAGCTTATTTGGCAGCTGAGGTTAGAAACCATAGTTATGTCAGGCTCACTGAGTTTGTTTCTTTACAAGTGGTCCTCAGACTTAGAGCTGCTAAATTGTAAATTCTTAAATTCTGTTGTTACTAACACAGCTTTTTTAGGAGAAGATTCTCACACTATTTTCAATAATGATTTAGTTTTGAAAGCTGTGGGGTTTTAATGTTTTTTCCTATATTCAATTTTTTTAATTCTTGACTTAGGTGCATTTTACTATTATTATTTACTTTTTTTGCAAAATTTTGGTAACAGTTTTTTAGTTAGGTGTAGGTATATGTATGCAATTTTTAAATAGACCGGTTTAAAGAAATGTTGTCAACCTTACATTATTTTGTATATACAAGTTTTTGTAGTGATGAGGTGGTTCATTAACCATTATTATTTAATTTAATTGGTTTTATTTTAAAACTTGATGAATTGTTAATTTGTTGGAATACTATTTAAACAAGATCTGACCAAAGTTTTATTAGTTCTGAGGAAGTCCAGGGTTGGATGAAAGCGCTTAACTTTTATGTTGCTTCAATAAATTTGTGTTCCTGCTGAGTTCTTGCCTGCTTTGCTGAATACAACACTTTTTGGATTTTTTTTTTTTTTTGGGTGTCGTTTGGGTTGCACACACCTTTATGGTTATTTGTACATTTTTATTCTTCCTCAACAACTGGGTCCAGATCTGATCCTCAGATCTGACTGGCCATCATTTCCAGCTTGTACCCACTAACAAACTCTTGAGCTCCTCCATTACCCATAATACTCTATCCACAACATACCTCAGATCTTGTTTGCTAGCTTGTTGCATAAAAAAAAATATTAGCAACATATTAAGAGAAATCTGTATCTAGAGCTCAACATAAGGAACAGTGGTTCCCTTATAAGCTCTTGTTCTTCCAGAAGTCATTAGTTCAATTCAAAGTTAGGGGGTTGGTGTAGGGGAAGTTGAGGAAGAATGAAAATGGGCAACATATGTGGAACATTATGGTGACTACATAACTTCTTTATTTTGTTGTCAATTTTCATTCATTCCTCAACAATTGAGACAGAGGCCCTGGTAACCTGAAATCCCATGACGCCTCTACAGGTGGACAATTGGGCCTCCTTCCAGGAGCACTGCTAGGTTCTGTCAGAGACAGAATCTCTGGACCCCAATTCTGTGGGCCTCCTCTGCCATGTGGATGGTGTCTTCCATTTGAGTTCCCCCATCTGCTCCGTGGGGAACTATCTCCATGGGGATCTTGGAAAGGGCCCTAGGACTTCTTGAACCACATTTTCAAACCTCCTCATTGATTCCTGGAGAAGGTCCTTTGAGGAGTTGAAAAACACACACCAACTGCAGAGTGGGTCTTCCCATCTTGCTCACACCTGGAGAGTGTGTTCTTAGCTTTCGGGCCAAACAATGAGCTTCTGCCAAAAGGAGCATTGACAAATGAGGACTTGAAGGTCTCCAGAAAGTCACACAAGCACATCCAGACATGCCTCCATATTGAAGTGTCTGAAATTGCCATCCTTGAGGTACCTTCTGCCGCATGGGAGATAAGCCTCATGGACAAGTTAGTGACTGAAGGGTAGACAACTGCGAGGCCAAAGAAAACTGAGCATCAGGAGTACTGGTCCTGGAGAGGGAATTTGAAAGTTCCTTAATCAGATCCCTCTGTAATCTTGTGAAGTGTGCCAAATAATACAGCGATCTGAGTGCAAAGGCTGCTGAAGCAAACACACATTTCCCAAATCTTTCTAACACCCCCGACTCAATGTTAGGGGGGTGGACAGAAGAACTCTACTCCATGAGTTCTTTCTTGGTGGACACTGCCATAACCATAGCATCTACGGGCACTCCCTTGCTCCAAAATTACTTTCCTGCAGGTGGTGCTAAAATTTGACCTGGTCTTTTGGGGATTGGCTCAACTGTGTCTGGTTCCTTCCACACCTGCCTAGAGACGAAATCAAGGAGTCACCCAAGAGGTAGATGGGCTGGACCCAAAGGCCTCCAGCAATACAGATTCCTCTTTGGAAGGGTTTTTGGTGAGCCAACCACCCCTCTGCTTAAGGATCTCTAGGATGTCTCCAAGTGAGACGTAGTTGGGTGGAGATCTTGCCATCATTCCCCATCATCTTCAGTGACAGACTCCTGAGGGGAGTCCAAGTGCCTCCTTTTGCACTTCCTTGGGATTTCTTTGGTGGGGTGTTCCAGAGAAGTATCAGAAGAAATAGAAATACCCTGCTGGTTAGCCAGAGACTTTGGGCTGGCTGTTCCTGTGAAGTGTAATAATGGGACTCAATGTGCAAAGGGATATGGGATACAAAGAGTAGATCTGGGGGGGGGGCGTCCATCCTACAGTAGCAGAGGCCTACTGCTCCACTACCTCAAAAGCAAAATGCCCCAGGCAGAATGAAGTCGACGGAGCTAAGACACCAAGCTTCCGACCCATTGGCTCCCCCTGCTCTGAAGGCAATCCACCTGAGGCAGAGGTTGGAGCCAAACTATCCAATACCAAAGCTCCAAGGGGAACAGATGGTTCTGACAACTTCAGAGTTGTCTCTAGCAACTTGGATCTGACAGGGACGCTTTGGCTCCAAAGAGTCATCCAGCTCCGAAGCACTTGGAGCTGATGCCCTCAGAAAAATCCTCAGAGCAAAGATACTATGATCTTTAGATCCTAACCAGATGGATCCGGGAGACTTGAATCCAAGGGCTCAGAAATTACAAGATGGATTGGAGACAGAACAGAGACTGGAGGTGTAGTACTTGCAAGGGCTTCCTGACCTTAGGGGGTAGGAGCTGAGAGATCTCCCATCTGAATCCACACAGAGAGAAACTTCCTCATCATTCTATCCACGTTGGTCTTCTTGAAGAACAAGATGATATCACTGAGGGAGACCTACAGTACCTGTGGGATTCCAAAAAAGAGGCTGATAAATGAGAGGGTATCAGATCTATGGTGGAAGAGTAACGACTTCAGAGCCAAAAGGATAGGATCCCAGGAAATTGATTTAGTCTCCAATGCCAGCTTAGGGGAAGACGTAGGCATCAGATCCAATTTCTTTACTTTTTTTTTAGGGATTCCATCATCAGATCCAAGGATAGGGTTTAGGACACAGATGGTCCCGAATGTTTGCCAGAAAACTCCCTTTTCTTAGGTTTGGGGATTGAGCCCCAGATAGAGATTCCAAGAAAGAGGAAGGTAACAAACCTTTTAATATCAGCAGTTTTTTGTCCACATTGGCCCTAGGATTAAAAGATTTACAAATCTTGCAATCTGTCTGAAGGTGATCTAGGCCAAGGTAATACATACATAAAGCGTGAGAGTCACAAAGCGGTAATTTGTGACCACATTTCTGACATTTTTAAACCCTGATGGCTTATCAGACATTTTTAAACGACAAATAGCAAAAAATTCAAGAAACGTATTTTTTGCGTATTTAACCAAAGAAAAGGAAAAAAAGAAAAAGATGCCAACAATACTATAAAAATACACTTCATGTATAAAAAGGGGTAGAGGAAAGGTTTACCAACTATGGTAAAAAAGGAGTACACAAAAGAGGAGAAAAGGAAGGTAGAGCAGATACTACAATAACAAAAAATGAATATAAAAGTTATAGTATTAAAGATATAAAGACATAAAGAGTGTAAATACAATAACTTTAGACTTATCTCCAAAATAACAACACTAAGCTTGAGAGCTCACAGCGACCACATCCAAGCACGAAAGCGGCAAATGAAATCTGAAGTATGTTAGGGTATAGAGCATTACGGGTAAGGAAGGAGCTTGAGAGTTTGTTAGTGGCCATGAGCTGAAAATAACTGAGTCAGATCCGAGGATCAGATCCAGACCTAATTGTTGATGAATGAATGAAAATTGGCAACATCAGAAATAAAAGCTTTTCTTATCTCCAGTTCCTAAACTTCAGAGGTACTTTCACTTAAACCCAGGTACATTTTTTTCATAAACCTTTCAAATCTGGTCAAAAGAAATATATGAAACAGGAATTAAAAAGAAAGTGGCAATGAGACTTTTAAACAAAATATAATAGGACTTATGGACGAAACTCAAAGAAAAAAACTTCTGACTATCTTTGCCACTTTTCTCTCTCCCTCTCCTCAGCTCAATCTTTCACTGAAATAGGTGATCAATAACTGCAGACTCATGAGTTCAAAATATTATAAAGCATGATTATATGACTGCAAGCTGAGTGCTGTCATCAACTCCCCTAGTGATGTGGACATCCTCCAAGAGGGTCACACCCAAACAAATGACTGGTGCCAGAAACATGGCCTCAAACTTGAATGCCAAAAAATGCATCATCATCCCCTTTGGGGAGAGTGATGTCCCCACAAATTATCACATTAGTAATAATAAGGTCCTAAGCATGCAATCAGTCATGAGGGACCTGGGGACCCAGGTTAATAGCAAACTGACTTTTGATTACCATATTGCCTCCGTTGTATATAAAGCTTTTTACATGGCCCACCTCATTAGTAAGGGTATCTCACCCAGGGACAAGGTGGTCATAACATCCCCTATATTCTTCCCTTATAAGACCCATTATTGAGTACAATGCCCCTTTCAGCACATACCTCACAAAGCACATGCAGCAGCTGTAGAGACCACAGAGGTTCCTCACCAGGGGAATCCAGGGCCTCATGCATCTACCCTACACAGATAGGCTAAAGGCCCTGTCCCTCTACAGAGTCTCCTACAGACTCCTCAGAGGTGACCTCTATCTGGCATACAAAGCAATCTCAGACCCCGCCTTGATGGGACTGCTGCATATCCACAAGTCAAGCTCCACTTGAGTAACCCACACGTGTGACCTCAACCTGGTCTGTGATATCAATAGGACTTGTTGGTGGGACAGATTTGTGTCCCAGAGACTCCCACTTTTGTGGAATAAGCTCCCTTTCCATGTCAAGCAGACTATCTCATTAACCCTTTTTAAGCGCAACCTGGATAACTGGATGGGGAACAGAAAATACACCCCTGGGATTCAACCTGTGTCTGTGCTGGACAGTGGCATAGGGTGCTGACTTGTTGGAACATGGGCTAAATTCTTGGCTATGCTTGTAAGGGCCTCGGGGCCAATAGCGTAGTAATTTCCTATGATCCTATAAACACCAGTAAGCATCCCTTCTTATGTAATCAGGTATTCCACAGCCCCCAAAAGACCAGTTTCATCTTATGATGCCAATCATTGCAGATTTACTGTTGATGAATATCACACAACCAATCCCCTCAAGAGAATGGGGAAAAAGATTTTACTCAAACTTTTTCTTGACTGCCAAGAAAGAGGATATTGAAGACCTTTTTTAGGTCTATCCAATCTAAACGCTTTCTATCTCATTCCAAAATTCAGAATGTTGCATCTTCAAAGTCTCTTCCCTCTTCTTTGCCCTCAAGCCTTTCTGGCCACTCTAGACACACAAGATGCTTACTTAGATATTTTTATTTACAAAAAGCACAGATCATTTTTAAGATTCTTTGTGCTGGGATTGCATTATCAATTTATTTTTTTACCTTTAGAACTTTCTACCACTCCAAGAGTCTTTAGCAAATGCCTTGCTCCAGTGGCAGCCCATTACAGGCTTCAAGGTATACATATGCTTCCTTATCTGGATGACTGCCTATAAGCATAAACCAGCCATGACACTTTCTCTACGAAACTCTTTCACAACTAGGGTTCATAGGATCACAGGAGATTACTAATCTATTGCCCCGGAGGTCATTTCAAGCCTAACCATTTCATCCCAATGTAATACCATAGAAATGTTAGTTAATACCCAAGACTGCATTTAGTAATGGCTGTCATGTCCAGGAGGGTTGTGGGCGCTATTCTCTGTAAGAATTTACGGTTCCCCATCCACTCATCCAGGTACCTCTTGAACAGTGTCACAGAGGTGCTCTATTTCACATGAATAGGTAGCCTTTTCCAAAGATGCAGCACTTACTGGGAGATAAATCTGTCCCTCCAGCATGTCCTATTAAAGTCGCAGGCCATATTGACATCCCTGGAATGGGTATCCTTAGCACCATTTGATTTATGGATATGCAGGTTCATTAGGTTTCGGTCTGAAATTGTTCTGTAAGCCAGGCATAAGTCTCCCCTAAGAAGTCTATACAATACAGAGTATAGTGACAGGGACTTTAGTCGGTCTGTGCTGGAGTCCCTTGATCTTCTTAGTTAGAAACCTGTGAGGTCTCTCCAGTTGTTGCAGGTCCTTTGTACGGTACATGCCGACATGGGTATTAAACTCAATTATGGGCCAGATTAGTGTTGAGTATAGAGGGGTTATAACCTCTTTTGTTCTTGAGATGATGCCTTTACTAATCAAGTGTGCAACTTAGAAAGCCTTCCTTACTACAGTAAACACATGGAGGAAGTTAGGATTGCAGTCATCTTGTGATTCCCAGGTCCCTTACCACTTTGTGGGTACATAGGGTAATGATATGATAGCGCAAAAGGAAATTGTTTGTGTCAAAGAGAATGATGATGCATTTCTTTGCATTCACTTTGAGACTGTGGCTAAGACACCAGTCAATGGCTTGCTTAAGAACCTCCTGGAGTATACTGACATAATTTGGGGATTCAGTAACTGAACCCAGTATGCAGTTATCTGCAAACTTGGTCAGCCACAACCCCTTAGTTTTGACTTGAACTTCTGAAAAGTATATACCAAACAGTAGGAGACCCAGCACTGACCCCTGTGGCACCCCACTGGCAACAGATCTGCTGGTTGATGTAGAGCCACCCACTTTGATAGTGTGTGTCTGGTTTGTGAGCAAGCTGGCAGTCCATCTTACAAAGAAAGGATTTACATTCAGTCTGCTAAGTTTATCAGTAATGTCAGAGTATGGGATTGTGTTGAAATCCTTTGCCAAGTCAAGGTATGCTGTGTGCACAGATCTGCCCTTGTCAATGACCCTGGTCACATTTTCAAAAAAATCCACCACATTTAACAGGCAAGATCTGCCCTTGATGAAGCTGAACTGGGAAAGATCCAGGGTTTGGGGGTTGGCCATGTCTTTATTTATGAGGGTCCATAATGATAGGTTCCATGGCCTTACAGATACAGCAGTCAGGCTTATGGGTCTGTAACTCCCAGGGTCTGTTGCTAGGCCACATTTGTGGAGGGGAATAACTGTTTCTGTTCTCCATTCTGCAGGAACAAAGCCTGTGGTTAGATTATGATTGAAAACAGTACTTAATGGTGATAGTAGTTCATGTTTTAGCCTGTTTAGAATACAACTTGGGATGCTGTCCCGTCCTATAGAGGCTGCATTTTTTGCCTTGGACAAGGCTTTGATGACTTGTTCTTCAGATATGTGGGGTTGGGGGGGAGTTTGGGGGGATGTTTTGTGATAGGTTTGGAGGAGATAAGGGAATGAAACTTTCACCAAACCTTTCTGCTAGCAGGTTTGCTATCTCTGTGGGGTCAGTGTGTGTGGTACTGTTGGTCACAACTTCAGCACATGCATGGGCCCTATTTTTTAGGCTATGTATGTAGCTGTAAAAGAGCATATGGTTATCCTTGGCCATGCTTGCCAAGTTTTTCTCAAAGAAGCCCTTAGAAGATTTGACAAGTTGTCTTATTTGCCTGTTGAGGCTGAGGAGGGTGCTTTACCATTGTTGGGGTCTTGTCTTCATTTTCTTTGACAGCAACCTTTGTGTTTATTGTAAAGTTTGTGGGTGCTGGATGTCCACCATGATGGCTTGTTTTACTTGGAGCTCTGGCTTTGATTCTTTCTGGTACAGCCGAGTCTATACACTTTTGCAAGTGATTGTACAGGGCTGTAGTGTAAGCTTCATTGTAGTTTCCTCTTCCAGCTGGGGGTGGGGCTCAGAATGCATTTATACTTTCACTTGGGAGGGCATACTTTGCCTTGGTGAATTTTTTTTTATTCTGACTTCACCCATTGTGAATTCTGGTGTTAGTGTCAGCTGAAAGGTGACTAATTTGTGGTCAGATTTCACTAATGAGGGTTTGACAGTTGCAATAGTGCATCTGTTTGACATGTCAAAGGACCAGATCTAGTATGTTTGCTCCTCTTGTCGGGGTACGAACAATTTGTCCCAGGGCATTTGAGTTAACAAAGTCAAGGAACTTTTACACTAGCGAGTTAGGGCTAGTGTAGGTTCCCACTTGATGGTGGGATAATTGAAATCCCCCATAACCATAGTGTTCGGTAATATTCAGATTGTCCAAACAACAAAAAATTATGGCAGCACACGGCAATGAAGTTCAAGATTTAATCTACAGACTCAGGACAATTCTCCAGATAAAAATCCAAGCCAAAAGTGAGCGCTTTCGTCTCCTACAATGGAGACTTCTTCAGTAGTCTCCATTGTAGGAGACGAAAGCACTCACTTTTGGCTTGGATTTTTATCTGGAGAATTGCCCTGAGTCTGTGGATTAAATCTTGAACTTCATTTCCGTGTGCTGCCATAGCTTTTTGTTGTTTGGATACTTCATTAGTTAATAGCGTGCTGCTGTGCTTTGAGTGAAATATTCAGATAGTCTCCAGTTTGGTCAAGTAGGCTTTGTGCATGTCATGACCCACGGAGGAGGATCTATAACTGGCTATGACTTGAATGGGGGTCTTACCCACCATAACCTCAACTTGGAGTAACTCCATGGAGTTTTCCAGTCTAACTAGATGGGAGGTGAATTTATCTCTAATATAGATGGAAATACTGCCTCCTTTGGTTTTTACATGTTCATTTTGTGGTCTGAAGGTGTGGAAGGCATTGTAGCTTTGCAAGGCCAGGGTACTCTCTGAGGCCTTGAACCAGGTTTCTGTGACTGCACAGACAACTACATTTTCCAGTGATACAAGTGCTTCCAGGGTGTGCAGTTTTTGGTTTAAGCTCCTAGCACTTAGCAGCATGACCCTTATTTTGTTATGACTGCCAAATTTCATGTTGGTAAGTTTGTTTTCAAGACCTTGCCTAAAAATGCACTATGGGGTAGGCAAAAGCCTTTGCAAGCAGCCAAAAGCCTAGATGTGGCAGGTGCAAACCATCTCTGTCAAAACAGCAAGGTTTTTCGACCATGGCTTCCCAGGCTGATAGGAACTGGATCCCCCTTTGAATGACACCAAAAACTTAGTCAATTATTGAAATCAATATTTTTTTTGTTTATACTGTGGCATCATTCTAAGTGACGGTAGTATGCTGCTCAAGACTAGGGACATACCTGCCTGGGACATGTACTCAGAGAGCTTAATCATGTCTCTCTTCATATAGTCCAGTGGTCTGTTGAGGTACATCTCAGATCATTCACTCCAACATGAACTATGACACAGTCATCATGGCACTTGCTGCTGAGAGACCTGAATGCATGTGTGATCTGACGAATCCTGGCACCAGAAAGAGAGCTGACTGTGACTTTCTCCTTGTCCAATCTGATGAGTGGGACATCCGTGTGTCTCACTACTGAATCTCCAATGACTAGAAAATGTTTTATTTGAGTGTTACACCTTACTGGCTTGGAAGGTGAGACATTGGTGTTGTTATGTGTCATGGGTGCTGAGGGAACTGTGTTACTTGTAGCAGTCTTGTGTTTTGGAGGTTTCTGGTGTCCTGGTAGGTTTTTTGAGAGAACCACAGCTTATGTTGACTTTTCTGTTAGATGCATGCTATGTATATGAGTAGTGGTAATATGTGCATGTGTAGTCATGGGTGGGTTGACAACATCTTCTGTCTTACTGTTTTGAGTGCAAGAGAGCACGGATTCAAGATTCTTGGTGTAGATACATCTCTCACACTCTGTAGAAGGTTGTTGGTGCACATGGGCAATTGTTACACTGCCTCAAGAGACCCACATCAACAAGACAAGCAGAAGAAATAAGGGTGGTCAAACTTTTCATAATGCTACGTTAAAGACTGTTATCATTAAGGGGGGCTTTTCAGGATTGATCAAGGAGGAGGTCAGTGGATGGATATTTCTGCCTGTTTTTTTTTTTTTTTTTTTGATAGTTTAATAGGTTTCAGCTCACAAGTAGTATTTCTTTGACTGGGAAAGTATTAAGGATGAGGGCTACATTAATGTGCTACAGCTGTATCTAAGGGAAAAACTGGTGAATTAATCTGAGTGGTGCTGCACAATGCACAAACAAGCAGAAACCTGCTGAAATGCAGGGCTTAAATACCAGAAGCAAAAAACTTGAAAATAATAAAGTTTAAAAAGGTTCAAAAGGGCCAATGAAGATGCCTATTCCAAGCACTAGACCAACAATCCTTCACCAGATGGGTTCCAATCAGCACAATCCTCTAACTAAAGTGCAGAAAGACCCCTTCCAATCTAAGATGGCCTGAAAAAAGTGCTCAGAACAAACAGCCACTAAAAATAGACCCAGATGCAGCAAACATGTATCTGAACTATGCTACAGCTACTAGCTACCCAGTTTTGGTGGAAACCACTACACAATTTGTAACAGAGCAGAAAAGCAGCAGACAACTGAAAATCAACAAGGAGACTCTAAAGACTGTTTTAATCAGCTAACAAGTCAGTTATTTTAACACTGTTTGGGGGAAAATCACAACAAGCAGAACAGATTACTTTGCAACATCAAACGATACCAACAAATACTTAAACAATGAAAATAGCAATAGAGCTTTGTAAACAGTGAAAACAGCAATAAAATGTGATTTAACGGGCACAGTAAGGGAAACAATTGTGGTACAACAATGTAGTTTAATATGCAGTATATAAATACAGTATAAAAGTAGGTGGTAGGCAATAAAAAAGTGAGCAAATAGTATAAATGAGCAAAAACAGGCAACTTATGTTTTTTTGGAAGCTCAGAAGCCTGTAGTCACCTGGTATCTCAGCTCAGAGTTACGGCTGGTAGCCCACCTCAGTTCATCTTGGTACAATCAAGCCTGAACCTAAAAAACTCATCTCTGATTTCAACTCACGGACTTTTTTTTTACAGAATATCTTCTAGGCACTTCCTGGGTGATTCATTCTTCCTCCAGAAAATATACAGATTTACACCAGGAAATGTCCATTGCAATGGGATTTCTGAGAATCATAGATTTCAAGGTCTTTTCTATTCTTATAATTCAACATGCTAGACTGTATGAAAAAAATCTAAGGGTTCTCACATGAGATTGGTTTCAACACTCTTACCTTCTATCTTTCACAATCCTAATTAACAGCTATGTAAAGAAAGAAATCTTTTGGTGGGCCTAACAAATCTTATCCAACTCAGTTGTTCCTTTTTCTCCTCACACCCTCTCTCAGACAGTGGCCTGAGATGCCTTGGACTTTGTTTGGGGAGCAGTTTCTCATGTTGCCAAGGTGCAATGAATATGGGAATCACAGCACAGATACAAACACATAAACCTGAAATAAATGATGACTCTTATAAATGCCTTGAAAGCTCTGAATCAACTCTGGTCTCCAGGCACTCCTTCAGTGACAGAAAACACCACTGTAATGTGGCACATCAACAGGAAGGAAGAAGCTCACACCCTCTTTGAAGGCTGCCCATAATTGCCTGGGACATACCAATCTATCACAACTTACTTATTCAGGTGACTTACATTCACGCAGAGTAGAACACTGCAGCAGAATCTTGAACAGATGGATGCTATACCTGGAGGTCATCCTGGACAAGGTACACCACTAGAACCCCCCCCCCCAAAATAAATAAATAAATAAATCTGACAATGGAAATATAGGCAGCCACACTCCTATAGGCGAATGCTGCGCTGTAAAGAACGCCAGTTGTAAACCACAGAATAAAACATACAGCTACAGCAACCATGCAGCAGTTCGTCAGTAATCCAAAACGATAAAATCCAAGGTATTCAAGCACCAAGAAATAAGCAAAGTCCTCCAAACATATAAAAATAATTGTAGAAATTTATTGTGCACTCAGTCGGTGGTAAGCACTTTTACAAAATGCTTCATCAGACCAAGCGGACTGAGTATCAAAGTAATTTTAAAAACAGTGTTACCAATCAAACAACATTAAAAAAACACGTCACTTCCTTATAGACGTAGCATTCATAGTTAAAATGAGGATAATTACTTTTCAAAAACCATATACTATCCAGAAAAGGAGAACTACATTTCTAATAAATAATACGACAAATAAACCTTGAAAACATATTTTAAAAAGTTTCCACGGATGCATTAACCAGCGCTTCAAGTATGGAATCTGGACAAATTAATAACGCTGCGTTTCCACAAGCACGCAAATCTTATACAGGTATCCAAAGTAAGCATATACCATCATACTATCAATTCATAAATCAGAAGATAGTATATATCAAAATCCCTTAAGTAACAATATTAAACACATTATAATAATTTCACAAACCTTAGTATGTGAAAATTTTACAAATCAACTTCAATAAACACCTAAAAACCTTTGCATCTTCAAAGATATATAAAACACATTAACAGCATACCTTCCCGTAGAGATCCACTCAGCAAGTCCATACAGTTTAAACGATAATGTACATTTATATATATAACCATATTCAAATAACAACTATCAAGCATCAAAATATAAAAGAGACACTTTTAAGGGTTATGACATCGAAATACAACATATAAACTATTCACTAGCGTCCATGTGTAGATGAATTTACATGTAAAGTTTTAGATGTGCAATCGCTTTTTACTGTTATTCCGAACCTCGTAGGTGTGAATTATGTGAAACGGTATCTCGAAAGGCATAGTGAGTATGATGAAAGACTAAGAGATCTTATATGCCTTTTCTTGGAAATAGTCCTGGAAAATAATGTCTTTATGTTTAGAGGCACGACCTTCCTGCAGCATGATGGCGTGGCTATGGGCACATCTTGTGCCAATAGCTACGCCAACATGTTTCTTGCAATGTGGGAGGAGGATATCTTATATAAAATGGAACTATATAAGAGACATGTTATATTTTATAAGCATTTTGTCGATGATGTCTTCCTTTTGTGGAATAGCACTTTAGATAAGTTAGGATTTTTTGTTAAACAGATAAACAAAGTTACCAATTATTTGAAATTTACTATGGCTGCTTCTGAAAGGAAGATTGATTTTTCTTGACATAAGCATTGAGAGGTTAAGTGATGGTTCCTTTGATACTTGTGTTTATAGGAAGAAGTGCTATAGGAACACCTTGCTCCATAGAAGCAGCATGCACCCTAACTATGTTTTTAGGAATGTGGTTAAAGGACAGGCGATGCGCATATCTAGGCTGAACAATACAGATGAAGGCTTTGGTATTGAGTTGAATGGCTTGAAGGTTAGGTTTAAACACAGAGGATATAGTTCTAATGATTTAAATGAAGGGCTCTCTGGCATTGAATGCATGAGAGAAACTAGAGCGAAACCTTATTTCTCTAAACAGACTGAATGTGATTTTTATATTAGAGCTGAACCAGGTAATGAGGTTAAAGTACTTATGTTTTATACAAAGGATAGTGACAATATCTATAATACCTTTAAGAGACACTGGGGAGTATTGCTTACTGATCCACAGATAGCTGAAGTAGTTGGAAATAAACCTAAATTCAGATATAAAAATACAAAGAATATTAGAAGGATGTTATGTTACCCACATGCTGATAGAGAAGCTTTGGATATAGTAGGGACATTTCCGTGTGGAGCCTGTAACTATTGTGTATATATTAACAGATCAGGGAGTTTTGTTCATCCTGATACTGGTAAGGAATTTAGATTTAATTGTAGAGCCAGTTGTGACACACAGCATGTTGTCTATCTAGCAACATGTGTTGAATGTCTTTCATTTTATGTTGGAAAGACAGATAGACTTTTTAAAAATAGGATTAGGGAACATTTATATAATATTAGAACAGGAAGTATTACTAATGCCCTAGCCAAGCATGTTATGATGACAGGCCCCATGCATATATTTGAATTTATGGTCATTGAAACCATTAAACCTAATTTTAGATGGGGGAGTGTAAGTAATGTAACTGAGGAGAAAGAAATGAAGTGGATTATTCGCCTCAGAGCTGATACGGGGAAGGGTTTGAATGAAAGAATATCTATTAAACCAGTCCTTCGTACAAAGAGCCTCAGAGTAAGGTAGATATATAATGCTAATTTCATTCTATTTCCTGATGTTTATATGTTTATATATCCATTTGTTTATAGACATTTATTAAGTGTTTATTATTTTTTATATATATACTTGGTTTAATGAGACACAATTTATGCGCTTTTTGTTGGTAGGTTTTATGAAAGGTTTCTTAATATTGGATATGGAGTCAGGAATTATAAGTTGATTTCTGACTTCTTACATGTAAATTCATCTACACATGGACGCTAGTGAATAGTTTATATGTTGTATTTCGATAAGTCATAACCCTTAAAAGTGTCTTTTTTATATTTTGATGCTTGATAGTTATTATTTGAATATGGTTATATATATAAATGTACATTATCGTTTAAACTGTATGGACTTGTTGAGTGGATCTCTAAGGGAAGGTATGCTGTTAATGTGTTTTATATATCTTTGAAGTTGCAAAGGTTTTTAGGTGTTTATTGAAGTTGATTTGTAAAATTTTCACATAATAAGGTTTGTGAAATTATTATAATTTGTTTAATATTGTTACTTAAGGGATTTTGATATATACTATCTTCTGATTTATGAATTGATAGTATGATGGTATATGCTTACTTTGGATACCTGTATAAGATTTGCGTGCTTGTGGAAACGCAGCGTTATTAATTTGTCCAGATTCCATACTTGAAGCGCTGGTTAATGCATCCTTGGAAACTTTTTAAAATATTTTTTCAAGGTTTATTTGTCGTATTATTTATTAGAAATGTAGTTCTCGTTTTCTGGATAGTATATGGTTTTTGAAAAGTAATTATCCTCATTTTAACTATGAATGCTACGTCTATAAGGAAGTGATGTGTTTTTTTAATGTTGTTTGACTGGTAACACTGTTTTTAAAATTACTTCGATACTCAGTCCGCTATGGTCTGATGAAGCATTTTGTGAAAGCGCTTACCACCGACTGAGTGTACAATAAATTTCTACAATTATTTTTATATATTTGGAGGACTTTGCTTATTTCTTGGTGCTTGAATACCTTGGATTTTATCGTTTTGGATTACTGACAAACTGCTGCATGGTTGCTGTAGCTGTATGTTTTATTCTGAAATAAATAAATCTATTTGCCTCAAACCTAAACTACTGAATCAGTTCCACGACACCTTGCAAAGAGGCCTAGAAAAGAAATGATTTATCAGCTTCATGGACAAGGATTTTCTTTATATCTTTCCCCCAATCTCCTTTGCCCTCATTTACAAAGTCCTTCAAAAGATCAGAAAGAACTTATCAAAGATGTTCTTGGTGACTCTCTTTTGCAAGACAACTCTGGCTGTTCTTTCTCATGGAACTGGTTAATGGTTTGTTTGTGTCTTTCGGCTTTTCCCTGTTAGGGGTCGCCACAGCGGAACTCCAGTCCGCTAATGATTGGCAGTTGATTTTTACATACCGGCTTGCCAGGCCTGATGCACAACCTTCAATGACGGTACGCCCATTCACGCATGTCTCCATGCAGGAGACGCTCTAGCTGAGAATCGAACCAGACAGGGTCTTACTGTGAGACGACAATGCTACTGCAGCACCACTGGTAATTACCAGAAACTTGCTCACATATGGTACGGATTCTCTGACTCACTCCATTGTCAAAAATATGAAAATTACTGTGTAGATGATAGGTTTTTTATCCTTTTAGGCACTTTCTTTTCTGAGGATGTACAACAGATACTAAAGGAGACAAGAAAGCATTATATTACGAAATTTTGTTTACTTAAATAGAAAACATGTTCTTTTTGGTGCAACGTAGAGGACAGGACCCATATCAAGTAGGGGCACCCCTAGTTCTCCAGTACCTCTGTGAACTGCTCAATTCTGGCCTTAAAAACAGTTCAAAAACATATGTTGTTTGGTCATTTCAGCATGTTTGCCACTGGATCACCACTTTCCTCTCTATATCAGCTCAAGCAATTTGTAAAACAGAGTTTTGCATATCAAATCACCAACAAAGAAGGTGGCTCCTTCTTTGGATTTGAATTTAGTTTTGTAAAAACTAACTCAACCACCATCTGAACATGCAGTTAGCTCTTCTGTAAAATTTCTACCCTGGAAGACTATCTTGTTAGTAGCTAAAATTTCTAACCTGGAAGACTATCTTCCTAGTAGCTATAAATTTTGCTAGACATGTTTCTAAATTACAAGCCCTTAAGTCTACTCAGACTTTTTTGATCTTTCACAAGGACAATGTAGCCTGAGAACCAATCTTTCCTTTATGCCGAAGGTAATCTACGTATTCACTCATAATCAAACTGTCCAGTTCATGTTTTCTATCCTGAGCTACAAACCTAGGAAGAAAATATTCTTCATTAACTGAGTATACACAGACAGTTAAGATATTATCTGGGCAACATTACAGAGTTTAGAAAATCTAATCAACTTTTTGTATCTTATAACTGTAAGAAAAAGGGAAAACCAGTTTCTAAACAAATTATTTCTAGCTGGCTTTCCTTTTCCATTCAGTTCTGTTATTCCAATCAAAGCAAAGAGTCTCCTAAGAATGCGAATGCTCATTTTGCTATAACATCTGCTACATCTAGGATTTTCTGGAAGGGGTGTACTATATATCCAGTTTGGAAGCAGCTACTTGGTCGTCAGTTAGCACAATTACCAAATATTACAAGTTATATTTTTTTTCACAGCCAGTACAGGTTTTGCTAGATGCTCTTTGGGAAATTCTGCACTCTGGCCCTACTCCATCCACCCTCTCTTCTTGAGCTTTGGCAATCATCCCATATCTAAGGACCACTGCAACAGTGATCAGATGAAAAACATGGTACAGTCTTTTAGTTAACTTACCATAATAGTTGATGTTCAGATTGATCACTGTTGTAATACTAATACCTTCCCTCCATCCACCTGAATAACCCCTTCTTTGGCTGGGGTAGGATATCTTTTAGTTATGTACTTACCATAACTTTAGATGTTTGGGATCCATCTCGCCTACATTCAATACTGATGGGCTCAGAGCCGATCCCTCGGCTCCGACTCGGCACGCTATGCTATAGAGCGAGGCCTCTTATTGGCTGAGCTATTTCTTATCCCAGGATGCACCACCACTAATCCCCCAGATTTTGTTTGTCCGCATTCATGCACACATGCACAACTTGTTTATTTAACATTGTTAGATGTTTCAAGATGAAACAACAGGATTCGGACCTTCTGATATCCTCTGATCTCCAAGGAAGGGGGAAGGAGGGTGGGTTATTGAATGTAGAGATGGATCCCAAACATCTAAAGTTATGGTAAGTACATAACTAAAAGATGTTATGTGATCCTATCTCGCCTACATTCAATACTGATGGGACAGCGTCCCTAGCACCTAAATCCTGGGTGGCTCATTGGAAAACACTCCTGAGCACTGTGGAACCAAATGAAGCTCGTCCTCTAGATGCCACATCCAATTTGTAGTGGGAAATGAAAGTGTGCGGGGAAGACCATGTAGCCGCAGCACAAATGTCACTAATGGCAAGCTTAGAATGAAATGCTACCGAAGTAGCCATAGCCCTTGTAGAATGAGCTTTGACAGAGGTGGTAAGCTCTTTATTAGAATAAGAATAAGCTTGAGTAATACAGTCCCTGATCCATTTGGCAATAGTGACCTTTGTGACGGCTTTGCCCAATTTATTGTCCGCAAAGGATACAAACAACTGATCTGTTTTCCTTGTTTGTTTGGTCCTATCTAAATAAAAACGCAACTGCCTGTGGACATCTAATGTGTGGAATATGAATTCCGCTTTGTTAGAATACTTCGGAAAGAAGACTGGAAGTTCTAATGATTGTTGTAGGCAGAAACTGGAACAAACTTTAGGGACAAAAGATGGATTTGGCCTGAGAGATACTCTGTCTTTGTGAAAAAACCAAGTACGGAGGTTTTACAGACAAAGCTTGAAGCTCTGAAACCCTTCTGGCAGAAGTAATCGCCACCAGAAAGGCAGTCTTCCACGATAGAAATTTTAAATCACATGTCACTGCCGGTTCGAAGGGAAAGGAAGTTAAGGCGTAACACCACATCGAGATCCCATGGAGGAGCAGGATGAGAAATCGGAGGTCTTAAAAGCGCAGCACCTTTCAAGAAGGTCTTACACAATCTGTTGCTCATTAAAGGTGGGTTTATAGATTCGTGAAAATTGGAAATAGCTGCCAATTGAACCTTGATGGTAGAGACTGAAGAGCCTTGATTGAAAAGAGAAGTTAGAAATTTCAGTACTTCTGAAACAGGAATAGTGATGGGATCCAGGCCCCGGAGTTGAGCCCAAACAGCAAATCTTTTCCATTTGCTAGAATACAATTTCTTTGTAGCAGATTTGTGGGCCGAAGATAAAATGTGAACAACTTCTGGATCCAATGTATGACTCCTGACTATAGTCGGAAGAGGAGGAGCCAAGCTGTCAATTTTAAGGTGTGTAGGGACTGGTGGAATAGTCCCGACTGATGCACCAATAGGTCTGGGATCTGATCCAGGAACCATGGACCTTCCAGAGCATATTTCCAAAGATAGGGGAACCATACTTGACGAGGCCAGTAAGGAGCGACTAAGATCATTTTGCTCCCCAAGCGAGAAGCCTTTTGGATCACCCTGGGAAGGAGAGGAACTGGAGGGAAGGCATAAAGCAAGCCGGTGGGCCACGGACGGGCTAGTGCGTCCATAGGGCTCTTCCCCGGAGCCGGGGTGAGGGAGAAGAACTTTTTGCACTTCGCATTCAGAGAAGTCGCGAAGAGGTCGCAACACGGAACTCCCCATTTGCTGAAAATCTGATTTGCAACTATAATGTTCAGAGACCATTCGTGAGGAGAGAGGATGGTTCTGCTCAGTCTGTCGGCTATCACATTGGACTTGCCCGGGATAAGAGTAGCCACTAGAAAGCGTTTGGTAGACATTGCCCATTCCCAAACTCTCATGGCCTCTCTGCAAAGAGGATAGGATCTGGTCCCTCCCTGTTTGTTCAGGTACCAGACCACTGACATGTTGTCTGAGTGAACGGCAATTACGCCCTGAGGGAGGTAATCGTGAAGGGCTTGAAGGGACAGAAGCACCGCCCTCATTTCTAGGATGTTGATATGAAGTGGAGTCTCTTCCGGGTGCCATTTGCCTTGGACTGACCTGCCCAGGGAATGCCCCCCCCACCCCATCTGGGAGGCGTCCGTGGTGAAAGTGGCCACAGGAGGAGGTGGAACAAAGGGTCGTCCCTGATCCAGAGTGGAGGGCACCAGCCACCAGCGAAGGTCCCGTTTGCAGGTTTCCGTGATCCATATGAGGTGACTGAGAGGGAGTTCCTGAAAGAACTACTGAGCTGAAAGAAGCCACTGGAGGATTCTCATGTGCAATCTTGCTAGGGGAACTAGAAGAACCGTGGCGGACATGGATCCCAATAGCTGCAGAACCATTCTGGCTGGGGCTTTGGATCTGGGAAGTAAGGCTCGAACTTGAGCCTGTATGGTTTGTATCCTGTCTGTAGGTAGATAGACCCGCATTCGGTTTGAGTCTATCTCTACTCCGATGAATCTTATGCGTTGAGATGGCAGCAACACAGACTTTGGCCAAGTGAAGGTGATTCCAAGGGAATTGCCCAGAGATATCGTGGCTTGTAGGCTCCGCAATAGTAGATGCTTGGAGGTGGCAGTTAGGAGCCAGTCGTCTAGATACGGAAACACCTGGAATCCTAGACTTCTCAGGTGAGCAGTCACTACCGCCAAACATTTGGTGAACACCCTGGGGGCTGTGGTGAGACCAAAGGGCAGCGCACGGAACTGAAAATGACTGCCTCCTAGGCTGAAGTGCAGATGTCTCCTGGACGCTTGATGTACCAAGATATGGTAATAAGCGTCCTTGAGATCTATGGAGCACATCCAAACACCTTTCTCCAGCAATGGGAGAATGGTTTGAAGGGTGACCATTCGGAACTTGGACTTTTTTACTGAACGGTTTAGAATACTGAGATCCAAAATGGGCCTCAAGTCCCCGGTCTTTTTTGGCACCAAAAAGAATCTTGAGTAAGTCCCTAATCCGATCTGGTCTGCGGGGACCGGTTGGATGACTCCCTTTTGCAGCAGCTTTGAAACTTCTGAGGCTGCAGTTTCCCGTTGACTGGGTGGCGGGTCCGGGATTTTTTTGGACTGAGGTGGGGAGTGAGAGAAAGGGATAGCATAACCTCCGGATATAATTCGAAGCACCCATCGGTCCTGAGTGATACCTTCCCAGGCTTTTAGGTGCCTCGAAAAACGACCCCGACTGGCTCCGGAGCTGCACAGTCGGGCAATCCCTCAGGGACTGTGAAAGGCTGAAGAGCCACGAAAGGACTCGCGGTCTCCAGTGTTGCGAGGGCCTCTGCCGCCTCTGGGACGGCGTCTTCCAGAAGAATTTCCCTCCCTGCCTCTGGAAGGGGGATCGTCCTGCTGTGAGGGGTAAGACTTCTGAGATCTACGGAACCACATTTTCCCTCCTCTTTTAGCCTTGGGGTAAGGCCGAAAGGGAGTGGAAAATCGTGCCCCTACGGCAGTCAAAGTCTTACCTTCTTGCTCGCAGCGGGTCAGTGTGTCCTTTACCTTAGGTCCAAACAAGGAGGACCCATCAAAGGGGGCGTCGGCAAAGGAAGACTTAAAGGCCTCCGCAAAATGACACAGGCGGAGCCAGGCTTGTCTCCATAGAGCAATGCCTGTACCCACCGCTCTACTCGCCCCTTCGGCCGCATAAGAAATGAGCCTCATGGACGAGTTTGAAATGGACGACAGTGTAGCCAGCTGAGAGCCAACCGTCTGGGCCAGCTCCTCAGGCAGGTTACCCAAGAGGGTATCGGAAAGTTCTTTAATCAGATCCCTCTGAAATCTGGTAAAGTGCGTGAGATAGTTCAAGGACCTTAATGTAAAGGCCGCTGAACTTAGGGTGCGCTTACCGTACCGATCCATGCTCCTAGACTCCTTATTAGGAGGATGGACGGACGTCGAAGCCTCTGCTACATCTTGCTGGGTAGCAGATGCCACCACCAAAGCATCTACAGCCACACCTTTAGTCAGAAACTCTTTTTCCGGGGGTGCTGACAGGAACTTATTAGGACAAGCAGGCACCGGTTCCACAGAGTCTGGGTGTTCCCACTCCCTTCGACAGATCAAGTCCAAGAGCTCGTCGAAGGGCGGAGACACCCAGGAGGCAGAAGGCTGAGCCCCGAAGGCCTTAAGGAACACAGCCTCATCAGCAGAAGGGGGTTTGGATTGCCAGCCGCCTCGTTGTTTAAGGGCTTCCAGGATGTCTGCAAAGGAGACATCATCTGAGGACGACTTAGGGGACCCCTCTGCATCATCGAGATTAGTGTCTGATGTAAGAGACTCATCAGGGGAGTCAACGTGCTTCCTCTTGCACGATGTTTTCCTGGGGGGTTCCTCCGAAGAAGCTTCAGAAGGACCTCCAGGAGGGGGGAAAACCCCAGTGGGGGTAACCTCAGGCCTCGGGGCTCCGCTGTCTAGGGACAGGGGGACTGCCAAAGACCCAGTCTCAGTATGCAGGGAAGGAGCTGGGGAGACCGTGGAGGTAGCCAAAGATGATTTGGCTAACGCACTCCTCATAGCCCTGAAGGCGGGACCACCAGAATCCTGGGAGGGTCCCACCTCCGTAGCCACGACGGTAGACGGCACTCCCGCAGCCGACGCACTGAGAGGAAGTCTTGGGACCGAAAACATCAGTCCCGAAGCGTCCCCCCCAGGGCCGACAGAAGAAGTCCGCGTACCGAACTCCGACTCAAGAGCCGGAGTTGGAGTAAGGGTCGGGCCCGACCCTAAAACCTCCATTGGTTCCACCAGCACCGGCTCCAACGGTGCCGAGGCTGTTGGAGGAGGAATCATAGTAGCAGGGTGGACCATCGGCTCCGAAGCCGAATGGGCTGGAGCCGAAACTAACTTTTGAAACACCGGAGACTGGAAGAGTCTTAGGAGCACCCTGTCGATGTCCGAATCAGACATCTTGGAGGATCTAGATGACACCGATCGGGTCCGAACCGATTTCTCCATCGGCTCCATAGGACTAGGGGACTGGCTCCGAATGGATTCTATTACTATCGGTTCTGAGGGAGATCTCAAAACAATTTCCCTCGGTGCCGATGATGACTTCGGCGCCGAAGGGGAAGAGTCTGAGCCGGCAACCCTCATCGGCTCCAATATCAGTGGAGCCGATGAAGGTGACCCGCCTCTCGCTCCAATCCTCGGCTCCGAAACCAGAGGGGTCGAGACTGGAGGCATCGAGGCAGACCGTTCCGCCCTCGGCTCCGAAGTCCGTGGAGCCAATGGAGAAGCCTGCCTAGGTTTTTTGGCAGTCGGTTCCGACAGACTGTCGGAGCCGACACTTTTTTCTTTTTTGAAGGAGAGGAAGAGGAAGATAAAGCCTCCTCGAAGGATGGCTTAATCAACCCTTTTAGTATTAATTTGTTCTTCCTCTCCTGGAGGACTCTTGATGAAAAGGCGTGACACATGCTACATGACTCTTGTAGGTGCTTGGCGCCTAAACAATAAACGCACGAGGAGTGGTCATCCGTTATGGACATTTTATAACCACACCTCGCGCACTTTTTAAACCCAGAGGGTCTATGTTCCTTAGACATATTGACTAATCCTAAGAAACAAGATTTAATTACACAGAAAGAAAAACTAAGAAAGTTTTAAGTTTTTTTTTTTTTTTTTTTACACAAAAACCAGTTCACGAACTAGTTGCACAAACACATAAAAAAAGGGTCAAGACCCTCTAACTTAAGCAGGTACTAGACCACTAAAACACAAAACGATAGACAGTAACAGGGGAAGGCCCCTCTAACTTAAACGGGAAACCTTCCCTTAATGAAAAACACAATTCTCTCAACAAAAATTTTCAATCTCACTCGTACAACAACGATAGCTGTTAAAACAGCTTTTGGGTTCAATTTAACAAATTTTCTGACAGGAAAGTCTGAATAAAACAGTACTTAGCCCAGCCAAGTTTGAGACCACGTCCTAGCTTGTAAGCGGCAAACGAGATATGGGGGATTAGTGGTGGTGCATCCTGGGATAAGAAATAGCTCAGCCAATAAGAGGCCTCGCTCTGTAGCATAGCGTGCCGAGTCGGAGCCGAGGGATCGGCTCCGAGCCCATCAGTATTGAATGTAGGCGAGATAGGATCACATAACATCTTTTTATTTCTTTGTGAAAAGACTTGAATCAGAGAAGTTCAAACTCCCTTTCTAGAGGCATGAAAGCTCTGAATTCTGGTGCATCTGTGTACTGGAGTATATCTCTCTTACATTTAAGTATCCACTTGTGTTAATGGAGGTGTCAGAAGCTTTGCAGACTGGCTGGCGATTCAATATGCTTGGCAGGATACATTCTGTATGTAAGGACTGCAACAGGGATTATTTGCGCATCTACTACTACTATTGTACGTTAACCAAACGTTAAGAAAAGACAGAGCGCACAAGAAAGGTGGAGGAGTAGCCCTTCTATATTCTTCCTCCCTAGTAGTCTCTCCCTACAACAAACCTATCCCACACTTTAACAACGCCGAACTTCTCCTTACCCTACTACAAATCAATGATCATAAATACATATGCATAGCCTCCCTTTATATCCCCCCAGGAGATAATATCTCCATTCTCGAACTTATCCTTTCCTGGCTATCCAATAACATTAGTAATGAAACCATAATCCTAGGAGATGTAAACATTAACTGGGCCCATATCCAGTCTCCTTCAAACCCCATTAACATCAACCTCTACAATTTCTCACAACTCATCACTTTGGTAACTCACCCAGCCAAAAACCCCTCCAATGGGAGTATATTGGACTGGATTCTAGTCTCCCATCCTAACTATTTCACCAACAGTGGCACTCTTCCCGACCCACTTGGTGACCACATACCCACCGGCTTCCCACTATCCTTCAACGAACCCATAACTATATTACTATCCGTGACCAAAAAAACTTCAACCCAACAACCTTTTCTAACTCACTACAAGCAATTAATTGGAATTGTTTAAAAACACTACCTCTAGACAATGCAGTCTCATACTTCAACTCAACATTCTTGAAATTACTAGACTCCCAAGCTCCCTTACGGACAAAGAGAATAAAAACTAAATTAGCCCCATGGCTCTCCAAAGGTACTCTCACTACCATGAGACAGAGAGACAAAGTCTGGGCACGCTACCAAAAACATAAGACAACTCCACTCCTTAACGAATATAAAATGCTCCGAAATAAAGTAAAAAAACTCATTACTTATGATCGTAAAAACTATTTCTCTACACTCCAAAACCATAACAAAAACAACCCTCAAAAATTCTGGAAAGGGATCTCTACTCTCCTCCACCCCAGCAAACCAGATACTCCTACCCCAGACCCAAATTCTACAGATCTTGATTTAGCCACCCAATTTAATTCTTTCTTTATTGACTCGATTTCCAAATTGACCTCCTCGTTCTCCAACACCTCCCTATCATCCAATACCCCCTCACCCACCCCCACTGTCTCTACTTCTTCACCCTACTCCCCACCCACTAACTCCACTACCCCCTCTTCTATACATATTCTATCCGCATCACCACCACCCCATAATCCCCCCCCGACTGCACTCACTTCTCTCTAAACCCCATACCTACATCTACTATTAGGAAACTCCTTCAGAAATTGAAACCATGTACCAATGCTCCTGACAATATCCCTTCTTACTTTCTCAGTATAGCTGCTGAAACACTTGCCTACCCCATTAGTATCTTAATTAACCGCTCCCTACAAGAATGCACAGTTCCCCAAATTTGGAAACAAGCCTTTATTATACCACTACACAAAGGTGGTAACAATAATAACATTACTAATTTCCGTCCCATAGCCATCCTATCCCCCATTTCAAAAATCCTTGAAAAATGTGTGCAACTTCAACTCCTACCCCATCTTATAGACAACAATCTTATAACTCCCACACAGCACGGTTTCAGACCCAATCATAGCACTATGACTGCCCTCCTCTCCTTCCTTGAAATTGTAAATAAAGCCAGTGACTCAGGACAAATTGTTTCCACTTTACTCCTTGACCTTTCCAAAGCCTTCGATACCATCTCACACAGCCTGCTCTTAACCAAACTCTCCAAACTCTACCTATCCTCCTCCTCTTTGAACTGGTTCTCTAGTTATCTATCTAACAGATATCAAGCTGTAAAATGGAAAAAAGCCACTTCCTCTTTCCTTAGTACCCTACAGGAGTTCCTCAAGGCTCCATACTGGGTCCTCTTCTCTTCAATATCTTTATTAACGACTTCCACAAGTCAATCCCTTTCTCTAGCATCATCCAATATGCAGATGATTCAACTATCATCTGCTCTGCCTCTTCTATCACTACACTACAAAACTTACTCAAGATGCCTTCTCTTCCACAGAGCAATGGATGCTAAGCAATCATCTAGCTCTTAATGCTACCAAGACCAAACTATTGTTATTCACTCCTTCCAAAGTCACTCCTCCCAACATGAATACATTCTTAATTACTAGCCAAAACAACTCACCTCTCAAAATAGTGTCAGAGACCAAACTACTTGGGGTCCAAATCGACAACCAACTTAAATTTAACTCCCACCTGCAAACAAACATCAAAAAACACATCAAAAACTTGGCATGCTTTATAGACAGAATGCCTACCTCACATCCACCACTAAAGTCACTCTCTCTACTTCCTTCCTTATCCCCTCCCTTCTCTATGGCGCCCCATTACTAACTAATATTCAGTCCTTGTTAAAAAAACAGCTTACCTCCTGCTATAACAAAATTGCAAAATTTGCCACCAGCCATAGGTCTTCCGCTCATCACTGTCTCTCCCTCCATAAACTAAAATGGCTAGAACTTCCTAATCAACTAACTTACACTCAACTAACTCTAGCCCATAAGCTTATTCTAAACCCCTCCCTCTGTCCCTCCCTTTCCTCTGCTTTTAAAATGCACCTACCTAACAGAGTTCTAAGGTCTAATAATCAAAATCTGCTAGAAGTGCATAAACCTACCCATCCCCCAGGCAAAAACCTTCTTTCCTTCAGCCTCACTCGCCTCTGGAACTCCCTTCCACCAAGCATCCGCACCACCTCTAACCACTCTACCTTCAAAAATTATCTTTTCCTACACCTAGCATCACAGTGGGAATGCTCTTGCTCCCACCCCACATAACTAACTCTACTTAATGTCCTTCTATATCATATCCTACTTTATTTAGCTACTATGCTTGTTCTCTAATCTGTATTAATGTTTCATTTTTTTTTCTATTATTAGCATGTGTTTTCTCATTGTATTAACTGTTATACAGCTATTCTATATCTGATTAGTTTTACTTTTATTCTGCCTACATTGTATTAATAACTCTCTGTACCTAGATTGTCACTGCCAAATGTTGAATGTACATTTTGTTTTTTGTACTTTTTCTTTTGGAGCTTTTCTCCCCAGGACGCCATTGAAAATGGGTTCTTTATTGGCCCAATGGACCATCCTGGTAAACCAACTGCAATAAATAATAAATAAAATAAATAAACCACTTTTTTTTTTTTCTGAAGTGAATGAACATGCTCTAAATAATAAGTTGACTATCCTAGTATGGCAAGAATCTGTTTACAAATGTGATGCCAACATAATTCCATGCAAGTCTACAGTTGATTTAAAAAAAAACTATTTCAAATAATTTACAAATGGTCTACCACTAAGAGAAAATAGATATTCGTGGTGTTACCTACTTCAGTTTGTACATTCTTTCAGGGAGTCTGTACTGCTCCCTTTTCTACTTAAAATGCTCCAACGTATGTAAATGTACTGCAGAATATTCTAATGCATGGGAATAGAGATCTGCATGAAAGAATGTCCTACCTTTGGAAAAGTGAAGTGACACCCTGACCCCATGTGCAAAAATGAAAAAAATGTGTCGTGGATGGATGGATATAAATCTAATAGACAATGAACCTAAATGTGAGCTTCCATATATTGGCTGCCAACATTTAAAGATGTAACTACATGGGACAGTGCCTCTCATCTTTAGCAGAGTTAAGGACCAACTGTCCACAGGTTATAGTTAAAATGTCAATGGGTGTAATGGTTACTCTATGTGCCACTTTAGAGTTATCTTCTAAATGTCTCTCTGTGTATGCATCAGTCACAATAAGCCTATCTAATCTGCCCTTATAAGTTCCTTAATATCCCACCTCCCCCATCCTTACTTTCTGTCTTACCTTTTTCCTTCTTCCCGAGCCCTCTTGAATGCCTCTGTGGATACTCTCTGCCACAAATTCCAATAGACCTTTCCATGGGTCAACCACAAATCTGAGAAAAAGTACATTTGGAGATCCATTAAGTAAGTTAGATCCTACAATCTGCTGTTTGTCCCCTTTCTCCCTCCTCCGTCTTTCCTTTTCAGAATGACCCCTTCACATCTCACTCACACGATCTTGTCTCTTCTGGTCTCAAATGAAAGGATTCCTAGATCCACTAGCCTATGGTTATATTCCATTTCTATCCACACCAAAGATCTTCTTAGTATTTATTCTGGTTGGCTAATGTTTTTTATATGGTCACCAGAACTACAAGCAGTACTCACTGTATGATTTGACTAAGGTATTGCAGAGTGGAAGCATTACCTCTTTGAGTTTGGAATCTATCCCCTTCAGGATACACCCCAGCATTGTGCTTGCTGCTGTCAATGTTTTCTCATCAACAAAGAGTATGACCCTGTTCACCATTTCCTCAGATATGTCTGAAAGATAGTCTGAGACAAAATTCTATCCTTTCTGGTACAGTCCTGCACCACTTGGCTGAACAACTGTCTAAGACCTTTATCAGTTCTTACTCCCTCTCTACTCCAGACATTGGAATCTCCCAGTCTGCTTTCTAACACATACTATGTCCTTCCTACTACCACAAATCATTATTCTCTCATCTAGTCTCGTATCCTCCCCTCTTGTTGTATGGACAACTGTCAGGACTATTAACCAACCATCTGACCTGACTGCACTCTTGCTCCATTCCTGGTTTGGTGTTCTTTCTCCTCCTTAACCTCATACATGATGCCCTACTACACCACTACCTTTCTCTCCCTTCTCTGCCATTCCTGTGCAACTCATACCTAGGGACCGGTAGATCAATACCACATCTCCTCACCACTGGTCCATGCTTCTGAGATATCAGCAACGTCCACCCTCCGCTCCTGTATCACTGTTCACAGATCTCCCATCTTCCTACCCATATTCTTTGCACTGCAATGTAAGACTATCAAGTCAACTTGGTAATTTCTCTGCTAAGTTCTACATTTCTTTTTATCTTCTATTATCTTAAAGATTTAGCTGCTTTTCTGTTTCTATTACCTTCCCTCTCCCATTCCATATAATGTTAAAATGTATAAGCATCAAAATGTGCCTTTCCAGCATAACACTATATACCACTGTTTCCTCTGAGCTAAGATGGAGCCCCTCCCTTGCACAGAGTTGGTCTCTGTCCCAGGTATCCTCCAAATCCTCCTAAGAGTGCTAAGCTCTTCTCTGTTGTCTACTGTCACAGCTAATCATTATACCTCCCATCTTCTATTTACTGTGTGTGGTGGCTAGAGGTACAATTAATATTTTTGAGAATGCTACCTCCATCCCTTCTCCTGGTATCCCTGGCCACTTCTCTGTCCCTCTCTTTTGACAAAATGTTAATGCTTACATGCACCACAACAAGCATGCACTCTTCTTTTTGGTGATCACTTTGGTTACCTCCTCCCACACTTTATTCAATCTAAGCCCAGAGATCAGTTTCACTGAAATATGGCTTATTCTTTCTCACTTGCCTAAACTCCTAATGCCCTCTGTGAGTGATTCTCCAATCAAGTCCTTCTCTTTTTCACACTGATTTTCCTCCCCTTTGCTTCTTCCCCATGCTACCACCCCACTTTTCTGTAACATTTCTACATCATCCTCAATAATACTCCAACTTTTTCCCATTTACAAAGGTATTTACACCTGACATTGCAGTCTTACTGAATATTATTTAACAAAGAAAACTTCCTCAAAATATTATGATCTTACATAATTCAGTCTGTCCACTACAACAGATGGACTGTTCAGTGCAGGCACCACTGATTTGGCAGCATCAGGCTTTCCCATAAGCTGAAGTTCCTCTGCTCACTCCCACACTGCACCTTGCTTTCTTTTCTTTTAAGTCTTTTAATATTCAGATTGGTCAGTGATCCCTCATACTGAGCACAGCTTTATCTTTGTCAGTATGGGCCATAAGCACCCTTTTGCTGTCTATCTCACTTAAAATGAATTCACTGGTGCAAGATTTTTTTTTCTGTTTTTCTTTCTTTTAATTACATTTAGGAAGTTTATTTTCTTTCCTTCCTTCTGTTGTCCCTTATTTGGAACATGTTTTTGGAAAGTTGCAAGCCTTTCCCTTTCATATGTCACTTCCTTCTGTGGGCCATACTTGTGACAGACTGTAAGCCTTCACCTTCCCATCTCCACTCCTTTGTTTGGATCATGGTTTTTGGTAGGCCACAAGCCTTCCCTTCTCATTTCTTTTTCTTTACAGTGCATTTTTTGGTCTCTTTAATTATCTTAGTAGGACATTGTTTCTATTATTTCCTTTAGACTCAGCAAGTGGATTTTCCTCTTCTGTACTTTACTAAGTGCTCTGTTAACTTTTCAGCCATTCTGGTGCAGACATTTTTTTTCCTGACAGTGTAGGCCTGACAGTTTCAGGTTGTTTAAACAAATGATTAGTTCTACAACAGACAAAACCTTGGTGTTTCATAAGTGTACTAAATGTGCTCACAAAATTGACTCTCCAGGATACGCATGATCTCTGTGTTGTTTGGCATGGGGTAGAGCACTTAAATGTAGATTGTGAAATAGGCAATAATTTCAGCTATTGAATTATTCAAGAATGTAAGAATAAACTTATTCTTAAAATACTTCTGCATCTAGAAGGTAAAAAGAATGAGTAAATGGATGACCCCACTTCAGCCACGTTTATAAGGTTCATTGGGTCAGTTTTGAACCCTTCAGTTCACCTGGACTGTGGCTGGATGAGGAAAGGGTTTGCCAAGGCTCAATATGAGAGTGTCCCCTCTTCTCAGGATGGCTACAGAAGGACTATTACCCTCTGTTACTTTTGCTCCTACTCTGGTCCCTTTTGACAACTGAAATGACAGAGCAGAGTACTGTTACCATGTCATCCACATCAGCAGCAATGGCTCTTCTTGCAGTAGCAACAGTTCCCTTGGTACCTGTGACCTCAACACCAACTCCTTCAGTGCCAAGGGCCACTAGGCCTAATCATCAATGTTGATGGCTCAATGCTAGCATCAGTCCTGTGTCATTGGCATACACACATTCATTGCTGAAATCATCTTCAGCATTGGGCATGACTTCTGCACTTAGCCTCAATGCCACTAATGCTGTGTTGACCTCCTGCAGTTCAGCATAAGTCATAGACTAACAACTTTGGTAATGAGAGTTTCAACTCTCACCACCAAGTTCTTGTACATGATTGCAAGGCAACTCCAAAACCTTCTACATAAGCTCCACCCCATCACCTCTCTCAATATGGGATCACCAGGCCTTTCCATGCTTGACCAAGCAGAAGATAGCTTCAAAAAGTTTCTTCAGAGCCTGTCAATCATCTTCTAAATTATTTTAGATATATCCATAGCAGGTATTCCAAGAGAAAGAAGATGCAAGAATCGTCACCTTGACTCTCTACCAGAGTCCCTCATATCAAACACACATCCCAGCAAAGAGAAGGCTTTCTCAAAGTCCCCTTCTGAAGACCCCAAGTTTGGTAAGATCCTAGAACTGATAAGGCAGGGAAGATCCTGGCATGTAGACCTCATCTCATCAAGCAGCAAATCATGCATGAGGCTTTTCAATCCACCCTGTCTTCTGTGGCCCTTTCTGGCAATTGCATGATCAGTTTGGTCATGGACAGGACTTGCTGAGTACCTGTTGAGTCTAAAACTATTCATAGGAATCCTGAAGAGTTTCTCTGGCTTCTCAAGGAACGCCCAGATTAGGGTCGGGCACCTTTTGCAGACCCCACTGTGGTGAAAGCTGCCACCAAGGGTTAGTCGTAAGAGAAGAACCTTTCAGTTTATTCCCCAGATAAGGAGTCTTTGGTTATGGACCTCAAGGGAAAGTACATCTTTGCATGTGGAATGTCAGCTAAAAGGATCCTGAACTACATGAGGCACAAGGCAAGATTTCAGTGTGCTTTAGTGGAAAAAGCCTCAACCATGCTGAAAAAGTTGCCACACAATTATCTAAGTTGCAATTTAGATTCTTGGATGGCAACTATGGCTGGCATTCATGAAGCTGACCATAATACAGCAGAATGAGCAGCTGGAAAAGGCATTAATTACTATACAGAGACAGGTCTAGCTTGGATTATAATGGTTCAAAAAATACTTCAAAGTATCTTTCTCCATGGCCCCTTTGATGGGCTCTTGACACAGCAGGAGCAAAAGATGCTTGTGGTTGCGAGGCACAGTTGTCCACCCCACAAAGGCCTTTTGTTAAAAGCCAGAAAAGGGCCAAGAGCTTGAGGTTTCTTAAATCCCAACATCTACCCTTTGATCAACATGGTAGAAAATCCTGCAGATGTAAGGGTCTTTTTGAACACCTCCCTAGAGGCAAAGTTGGACTGTAAAGCTAGGTGCTCTTTAGTCTTCCTTCTAAGAATTAAATCACAGCACTCCCTTTGACTTCTGTCTAACTGCCCACCTCTGGTGGCAGTTGGGAGTCAGATACTCTTCCACAAACCTGATTGTCTGGTCATCATACAAGACAGACAGACAGTTCAGAGAAATAATTTTCAAAGGTTATGCAATTCCCATGACAATAATTCCCAAACAACCTCATTTTCATTTCCAGCCATCCCATCCTTGTAGAAAAAGGCAGCCAAGGTGGAGGTCATGAAATTCCTTGCAAAAAGAGCCATCCAAGAGGTCCCACCAGGCAAGGCTAGGAAGGACTCGATGTTTATTCACAATTCTTTTTACTCCCTGGAAAGACATACAGCCTCAGGCTGATACTGGATCTCACTGGCCTAAACGTTTATGTAAAGAAAACTGAGATGTTCACCAATCTCACTGTTGCAGTAACCTATAATTATTTGGGTTACATCCTGCCAAGGATATAACAGACAGCCAGTCTTCAAAATTCTCTGTCTCCCTTCCACACATATGCCCAGGCTTTGTGCCTTGAGGTCTACAGGGAGAAAACAGCAGCTTGGGCTAAAATTTCAACTGTACTTTTTTGCTGCCCTTGAGAGGGCATCTATGCAATTCACAATCTCTTTTAAGGAACTTTTCCACACAACAATTATATTTTTTTCTATTTTTTTGACAATTGTAACAATGTCTCTTTAAAAATATTGGCAATTTACTGTGTTGACATTTTTGAGGAAACATCTTATCAGATGAGTTATTATTAGTTGCTGAGACCAATTATCTATACCTGGGGGACTTTTTGTAAGAATAATGTGCTCTTTTTGTACTTTGTTTGAACTGAAGAAATTAAGTGTGTTAAGCAACTACAAGTATATTTTTTCTGCTTGTCTATACTTCATGACAACTTACTTGCATTTTTACTTAATTCAGTAACACTTTCTGTGAAAAAGGGACTTCTGAATTGTGGGGGATTGAAGTGTACAGTTTGTGCATTTACTTTGGTGATATTTGTGGGATTCTGTAGGGAAGTGTAAATGCATGTACTCTTTGTGAACATTAGATTGATAACTTACCTTCCAGCTAACTCATTCCAGCACTACTTACAGGCAGACAGGCTTCTCCCTTGGCAAGAACATGGATGCCCTTACCAATCCTGTGGTTCCTCCTCCTGCTACACCTAAAAAGAAAAACGAAAGAAAAAGCCCTTGCCTGTACCATGAGCTCAGTCTGTGCCTTACCCATTGGTGGGTGACTACAGTGGCCACAGCTTGCTCCTCAAACCACTCACTGGTGTCCTTGGGATGCTCTGCTGTAGTCCATTCTGTCCCTATTTATCAGGGGTTAGTATATTCTCTGCAGCTGTTTCCTTGTGCATATCAGACATGGAAGAACCACCTTCTTTGATTATCAGAGTTTTTTTCAGGAGGTTCTTCCCAGAGTGACCAAGGTAAAAGACCGGTTTATCAGGTTGAAGTGCCATCTTTCAGTCAGTCTCCTTCTACAGATGACCCTAAAACAAAAGGTTAGACATAATTCTTCTAAAGACACTGTTTCTGCTAATAAAGCTTTATTAGTTAGGTTAGCTAAGGGTTTGCTGCAGGCTTTGAACCCTATGGAACAGCAGTGGGAATGCCACATTCTATACCTATTCCTACTATTATGCCAGCTTTGGCAGATGTTTTTGATTCCGGGTGCAATAATCCTGATAGTCAATCTTCAGACCCCAAAAAGGCAAACAGACTAACCAGCATTTGTTTTCTCACCCCAGGTCCGGCACACCAGCTGCTACCAAAGTTCTGACCAATGGTAATTGCTTGCCTTCGGACAAGGTTGGCAAAACCTTTGATAGAGTTAGTAAGATAATTTTCTCTTCTTCAACTCTAGCCTTCAGAATCATGAATTTCCAGGCTCATATGCTGAAGTACATGATGAGTTGTGTAGAAAGTTTGAGGAACGTTTCAGTCACATTACCCTCAGAGGGTATGTATGTCCTTTCTGAATCCCATTATTGCTGCACTTTTTCAAATATATAAACCTTCTTTAGAGTCTATCTGATTGTGCAGTCTCTAGGTCCAGGGCTACAAAAACTGCTATTGTTATGAGATGTTCTGCATGTGTACATAATCAGAAGCTTTCTGAAAATCTGCAATTTTGCATTCTGCTTTGCATAAGGAGGTTTTATTTGTCCCTTCTGCAACCTGAGGTACTCTTAACAGTATGAGGAAAGAGGTGAATTGATCCAGGGTGTTTTTAAGATTTTTCATCCCTAGCCCCCTTTTCTAAATCTTCCAAAACCTTTAGTTCTTTTTTCAAAAAAAAAAAAAAAAAAGAAGCAACCCCAACAAGCTCCCAGCAAACGGGGATCTAAAATGAAATGTCAGGAGGGGTCCAACAAAATCAGGGATCCTTTCAGAAAAAAAGGAACAGTTCACTACCTCAGAATGACTATGCTATGCCAGCATTCTTCCTCCCCCTTCAAATCTGTCCCAAAAAATGGTTCTCAGTCTTATTTTTTAGCAAAAGATTGCTTTAGACAAATTGGTTCTGCACAGTCCAGGAGAGTTAACAAATTGTACTGTACAGATATACTTCCTTTTCAGGGAATACATCCCCAAATCCTCCAAACCAGACAGAATTTTTTCCTCAGGTTCTTTGTCATATGCTTTCTTTAGGGATCATAGAACCAGTGCACAAAATTAATGGGGAAAAGTATTCAGAATGTTTTTAGTACCAAAGAAGGATTCTTCATGGAATGGAAAGCAGTAAGCTGTCCTTTTTTAACTTGCTTGTGAAACAACCAAAGTTCAAGATGCTGACCTCACAGCCTCTGTTAGCTTTCATTTCTCTTCTGACTTTCATGGTAACTCTAGACTTAAAAGATGCTTATAATCATACCCTTATTGCCAGAGCTCAGAGCTTTCCTCAGATTTTCTGTGTCTGGTTCACATTATCAGTTCTCTGTATTACCCCTTTAAGTTATCTACAGTTTTAAGGGTGTTTTCAAAATGTCTAGATCCAGTGCTAGATCACTGCAAACTGCACGGCATTCACACATTTATTTTGTATTTGTTGGCCGAGTTTGTCTGACTGAGCTGATAGCCCTTTTTCAGCAGAGGCCTGGGAAAAAAAGCTCCACAGATTTACAATAAAAGTACTAAATTTTAGAAATTTAAAAAAATAATAACAAGAACATTTTCAATTGCAACAATCAAATCATAAAAATGAATTACAGAGTCAAGTTGCCATTTAATATAAGTTAGGTGTAAAAACAAATGAACAAACAAAAGAACTGAAGGCAGAAGAGGGCAAACAGTAGGCTATCCTAAGAAAGGCAGACAGATTAAGGCGGTTGAGTACAGTGGCATGACCAGTGACTTTTCAAGTATTATTTGGTGACTGATTTAAATTCTTTGACTTTTTTGAGAGACCTAATTTCCAATGGCAGTTTGTTCCAGGATATGGTAGGATAGTATCTGTAGAGATTGTGACCAATTGTGTTTTTGGGTTTATAGATTTGCAGTAAGTCTTGGTTTGAGCGTCGGACAGTCTTAGAAGGAGTGTAGAAAGAGATCAGAGGAGATAGGTTGGTACAGTATGATGGCTGGTACAATATAGAGTGGATAATCTGAAACTGAGAGGAGAAGCTGGTGGGGTAATTCTAGCCAGTTTAAGTTTTTTAGAGAAACACAGTGATGGGATCTATAATTCTGGTTTGCTGCGAATCTGGCGACTTTGTTATAGGTAGTTTCTAACTCAGTTAGGACAGAAGTTTGGAGTTTGTGAAGCTTTGAGAGCTATACAATAGGTTTGATAGCAGGTATGCATTGGAGAGGGATACTTAAGCTTTGTTGGTGAGGAACTTTTTATTTCTGTATAAGAGACCAAGTTTTAGATGGGTTTTCTTAATAAGGTTATTAACATGCAAATCAAATTTCAGCTGTCCATCTATAATGATACCTAAGAGTTTTGTGTTAGGTTCAACTTCGATAGGCGTGTTATTTAGAGAAAGGATAGAAAAAGTGGATTTAGGGTGGTTTAAGTTTTTGGGAAGAAAAAGTAAGAGTTTAGTTTTTTTAGGATTCAGAATTAGCTGGTTATTAGACAGCCAGATTTCAACTGAGTTAAAGGAAGTCTGAGTAACAGAAATTAGGTAGGAAAGTGTGTCTCCAATGGTGATGGCTGTAGAGTCATCAGCATATTGGACAAGGGATGACTGAGGGCAGGAGGTATAGTATAGGTTAGTAAAGATATTCAAAAGTAATGGGCCAAGAATAGATCCTTGGGGAACACCCATTTTGACAGGGAGTGGGGCAAAGAGAGTAGAGAGCCTCTTTACTGGTTGTAGTTGATCAGTAAGATAACTAGAAAACCAGGCAATGGTAGTGGTAGAGAAATTAAGGTTAGACAGTTTATTTAGAAGAAGGGAGTGAGAGACTGTATCAAATGCTTTGGAAAGATCTAGGAATAAACATGAGACTAGTTTACTGTTATCTCTGGCAAGAGAAATAGTGTTGATGAAGGATAGGAGGGCAGTAGTGGTACTATATTTAGGACGAAATCCATATTGAGTAGAGGTGAACAGATTTTCTTGGAGTCAGTGTTGCATGACGTGCTTGTGTATGCATTTTTCTAATACTTTTGAGAGGGGTGAGAGGATAGCTACAGGTCTGAAATTGGAGATATTTGTGGAGTTACCTCCTTTCTGTATGGGTAGAGTATAGAATTCTTTCCAAACAGAGGAAACCTTTGAATTAGAGATGGAACGGTTTATCAGATTAGATACAGGAATAGCTAGAGTCTGCTGCTACCTGAAGGAAGTAGGAAGGTATGTTATCAGCAGATGTAGAACATGGTTTTAGTTTACAGAGTAGAGATCTAATATAGCTGGTAGGTATAGGTTTAAAAGAAAATGTGTTAGTAGGATTTATAGTGATAATATTGGAGACGTCTGAACTTAACATCTTCCTAATGGAGTCAATGAAATAGGAATTGAAGATGGATGCAGTTTCTTGTGGTGCATTTGCACGGTATGGGTTAGGAGATGAAGGGTTGCCAGGGTGGAATATTTTTAGGATTTGATCTTTGGGCAGAAGGTGGGTTACAACAGAAGTCTTTTTTGTCTTTATTGATATTTTTTTTTGGTCAGGTTTCTAAGTTCTTTATATTTTTGTAAGTGGATGGGGAGCTTGGTTTGTACCCATTTTGTCCACATCATATCTCTTGTTTTTATCAGGGTGTGGGTAGAATTAATTAACCAGGGGGATATGTTTGATTTAACATACACTGTGTATAAAGGTGCTAGTAAGTTAAGAATATTTAGGAAGGGTGAGTTAAATGAGTGTACTGCTTCATCTAGAGGGAGTTGGGTCAAAACAAACCAGTTAAGTTTGGAAAGGAGGGAACTTTTAGTTATGTACTCACCATAACTTCAGATGTTTGGGATCCATCTCGCCTACATTCTGACTGATGGGTTCGGAGCCGATCCCTCGGCTCCGACTCGGCACGCTTATGCCACAGAGCGAGGCCTCTAATTGGCTGAGCTATCTTTATCCCAGGATGCACCACAACTAATCCCCCAGATCTTGTTTGTCCGCATTCATGCACACATGCACAGCTTGTTTATATAACATTGTTAGATGTTTCAAGATGAAACAACAGGATTCGGACCTTCTGATATCCTCTGATCTCCAAGGAAGGGGGAAGGAGGGTGGGTTATTAGGAATGTAGGCGAGATGGATCCCAAACATCTGAAGTTATGGTGAGTACATAACTATGTGATCCTATCTCGCCTACATTCTGACTGATGGGACAGCGTCCCTAGCACCTAAATCCCGGGTGGCTCATTGGAAAACACTCCTGAGCACTGTGGAACCAAATGAAGCTCGTCCTCTAGATGCCACATCTAATTTGTAGTGAGAAATGAAGGTGTGCGGGGAAGACCATGTAGCCACAGCACAAATGTCACCAATAGCAAGCTTAGAATGAAATGCTACCGAAGTAGCCATAGCCCTTGTAGAATGAGCCTTGACAGAGGTGTAAAGCTCTTTGTTAGAATAAATATAAGCTTGAGTAATACAGTCCCTGATCCATTTGGCAATAGTGACCTTTGTGACCGCGTTGCCCAATTTGTTTTCTGCAAAGGACACAAACAACTGATCTGTCTTCCTTGATTGTTTGGTCCTATCCAAATAAAAACGTAACTGCCTGTGGACATCTAATGTGTGGAAAATAAACTCCGCTTTATTGGAGTATTTTGGGAAAAAAACTGGGAGCTCTAACGACTGTTGCAAGCATAAAGTAGAACAGACTTTAGGAACAAAAGAAGGATTTGGTCTGAGGGATACCCTGTCTGTATGAAAAACCAAGTACGGGGGTTTCACTGACAAAGCTTGAAGTTCTGAAACCCTTCTGGCTGAAGTAATTGCCACTAGAAAGGCTGTCTTCCATGATAGAAACTTTAGATCACAGGTAGCTGCCGGTTCAAAGGGGAAAGAAGTCAAGGCACGTAATACTATATCGAGATCCCATGGAGGTGCAGGATGAGAAATCAGAGGTCTTAATAGAGCAGCACCTTTCAAGAAGGTCTTACACAACCTGTTACTCATTAAGGGTGGGTCTATGGATTCATGAAAATTAGAAATCGCTGCCAATTGTACTTTGATGGTAGAAACAGAAGAGCCTTGGTTGAAAAGAGAGGTCAGGAATTTGAGTACTTCTGCCACGGGAGTAGAAATGGGGTCCAGGCCCCGGAGTTGAGCCCAGATAGCAAACCTTTTCCATTTGCTAGAATACAGTTTCTTCGTAGCAGACTTGTGGGCTGAAGAAAATATGTGCACCACATCTGGGTCCAGTGCATGTCTCCTGACTATGGTCGGAAGAGGAGGAGCCAGGCCGTCAATTTTAATGTGTGTAGGGACTGGTGTAGTAGTCCCGACTGATGAATCAGTAGGTCTGGGACCTGGTCCAGGAACCATGGACCTTCCAGAGCATGTTTCCGAAGATAGGGAAACCAGACTTGACGAGGCCAGTAAGGAGCAATTAAGATCATCTTGCTCCCTAAGAGAGATGCCTTTTGAATTACCCTGGGTAGGAGAGGAACTGGAGGGAAGGCATAAAGCAGGCCGGTGGGCCAAGGATGGACTAACGCGTCCATAGGGCTCTTCCCCGGAGCCGGGGTTAGGGAGAAAAATTCTTTGCACTTCGCATTCAGAGGAGTCGCGAAGAGGTCGCAGCACAGAACTCCCCATTCGCTGAAAATCTGTCTTGTAATAGTCATATTCAGAGACCATTCGTGAGGAGAGAGGATGGTTCTGCTCTACCTGTCGGCTATGACATTGGATTTGCCCGGTATGTGAGTAGCCACTAGGAAGCGTTTGGTCGAGACTGCCCATTCCCAGACTCTCATCGCTTCTCTGCAAAGAGGATAGGATCTGGTCCCTCCCTGTTTGTTCAGGTACCAGACAACTGACATGTTGTCTGAGTGAACAGCAACTACGCCTTGAGGGAGGTAATAGTGAAGGGCTTGAAGGGACAGGAGTACTGCCCTCATTTCTAGGATGTTGATGTGGAGAGGGGTCTCTACCGGGTGCCATTTGCCTTGGACTGACCTGCCCAGGGAATGCCCCCCCACCCCGTCTGGGAGGCGTCCGTGGTCAAAGTGGCCGCCGGATGAGGAAGAACAAAGGGTCGTCCCTGGTCCAAATTGGAGGACACTAGCCACCAGCGAAGGTCCTGTTTGCAAGATTCTGTGATCCATATTAGATGATTGAGAGGGAGTTTCTGAAAGGACCACTGAGTTGAAAGAAGCCACTGGAGGATTCTCATGTGTAACCTTGCCAAGGGAACTAGGAGAACTGTGGCAGACATCGATCCCAATAGCTGTAGGACCATTCTGGCTGGGGCTTTGGACCTGGGGAGTAAGGCTCGAACCTGATTTTGAATGGTCTGAATTCTGTCTGCAGGTAGATAGACCCGCATCTGGTTTGAACCTATCTCTGCCCCTATGAATCTTATTCTTTGAGATGGCCGTAACACAGACTTTGGCCAATTGAAGGTGATTCCGAGGGAATTGCCCAGTGATGTTGTGGCTTGCGGGCTCCGTAGAAGTAGATGCTTGGAGGTGGCAGTTAGAAGCCAGTCGTCTAGGTACGGAAACACCTGGAATCATAGACTCCTCAAGTGAGCAGTCACTACTGCCAAGCATTTGGTGAACACCCTGGGGGCTGTGGTGAGACCAAAGGGCAGCGCACGGAACTGAAAATGACTGCCTCCTAGGCTGAAGCGCAAGTGTCTCCTGGACGTTTGATGCATTTTGATATGGTAATACGCGTCCTTGAGGTCTATGGAGCACATCCAAACACCTTTCTCCAACAATGGGAGAATGGTTTGTAAAGTGACCATTCGGAACTTGGACTTCTTGACTGAACGGTTTAGGTTGCTTAGGTCCAAAATGGGCCTCAAGTCCCCGGTCTTTTTTGGCACCAAAAAGAATCTTGAGTAAGTCCCTAATCCGATCTGGTCTGCGGGGACCGGTTGGATGGCTCCTTTTTGCAGCAGCTTTGAAATTTCTAAGGCTGCGGTATCCCGTTGACTGGGTGGCGGGTCCGGGATTCTTTTGGACTGAGGGGGGGACAACAGAATGGGATGGAGTAACCTCCGGCGATAATTCGAAGCACCCATCGGTCCTGAGTGATCCCTTCCCAGGCCTTCAGGTGCTTCGAAAAACGACCCCCGACTGGCTCCGGAGCAGTATAGTCGGGCAATCCCTCAGGGACTATGAAAAGCTGAAGAGCCACGAAAGGACTCGCGGTCTCCAGTGTTGCGGGGGCCTCTGCCGCCTCTGGGACGGCGTCTTCCTGATGAATTTCCCCCTCCTCTGCCTCTGGAGGGGGAACCTTCCTGCTGAGAGGGGTAAGACTTCTGCGATCTACGGAACCACATCTTCCCTCCTCTTTTAGCCTTGGGATAAGGCCGAAAGGGAGTGGAAAATCATGCCCCTACGGCAGTCAGAGTCTTACCCTCCTGTTCACAGCGGGTAAGTGTGTCTTTCACCTTGGGCCCAAACAGGGAGGACCCATCAAAGGCGTCGGCGAATGAAGACTTGAAGGCCTCCGCGAAATGACACAGGCGGAGCCAGGCTTGTCTCCGTAGAGCAATGCCTGTACCCGCCACTCTACTCGCCCCTTCGGCCGCATACGAAATGAGCCTCATGGACGAGTTCGAAATGGACGACATTGTAGCCAGCTGAGATCCAACCGTCTGGGCCAGCTCTTAAGGCAGGTTACCTAAGAGGGTATCGGATAGCTCCTTAATCAGATCCCTCTGGAATCTCGTAAAGTGCGTTAGGTAGTTCAAAGACCTCAGAGTAAAGGCCGCTGAACTAAGGGTGCGCTTGCCGTACCGATCCATGCTCCTAGACTCCTTATTAGGAGGATGGACGGACGAAGCCTCTGCTACATCTTGCTGGGTAGCAGATGCCACCACCATAGCATCCACAGCCACACCTTTCGTAAGGAACTCTCTATCTGGGGGCGCCGAAAGAAATTTGTTTGGATGAGCGGGCACCGGTTCCACAGAGTCTGGGTGTTCCCACGCCCTTCGACAGATCAAATCCAAGAGCTCGTCGAAGGGCGGAGACAACCAGGAGGCGGAGGGCTGAGCCCCGAAGGCCTTCAGGAACACCGACTCATCAGCAGAGGGAGGTTTGGACTGCCAGCCGCCTCGTTGTTTTAGGGCTTCCAGGATGTCTGCAAAGGAGACATCATCCGAGGACGACTTGGGGGACCCCTCTGCATCATCGAGATCGGTGTCAGATGTCAAAGACTCGTCAGGGGAGTCAATGTGCTTCCTCTTGCACGTTTTCTTCCTGGGAGGTTCTTCCGAAGAGGCTTCAGAAGGACCTCCAGGAGGGGGGGAAACCCCAGCGGGGGTAACCTGAGGCCCAGGGGCTCCGCTGTCTGCGGACAGGGGGACTGCCAACGACCCAGTCTCCAAATGTAGGGAAGGAGCTGGGGAAACTGTGGAGGTAGCCAATGAAGATTTGGCTAGAGCACTCCTCATAGCCCTGAAGGCGGGACCACCAGAATCCTGGGAAGGTCCCCCCTCCGTGGCCACGACAGTGGACGGTACTCCCGCCGCCGACGCACCAAGAGGGAGACTTGGGACCGAAAGTATCAATCCCGAAGCCTCCCCCCCAGGGCCGAAGGAAGAAGTCCGTGCACTGAACTCCGACCCAAGAGCCGGAGTCGGAGCAAGGGTCGGGCCTGACCCTAACACCTCCACTGGTTCCACCAACACCTGCTCCAACGGTGCCGAAGCTGTTGGAGGAGGAAGTACAGTAAGGGAGTGGACCATCGGCTCCGAAGCCAAATGGGCTGGAGCCGAAACCATCTTTTGGAACACCGGAGACTGGAAGAGTCGAAGGAGCACCCTGTCGATGTCTGAATCAGACATCCTGGAAGATCTCGAGGATACCGATCGGGCCCGAACCGATTTCTCCATCGGCTCCGAAGGGCTCGGGGACCGGCTCCGAAAGGACTCAACAATTATCGGCTCCAAGGAAACCTTCAAAGAAATTTCCCTCGGTGCCGATAAGGACTTCGGCTCCGAGGGGGAAGTGTCTGAGCCGGTGACCCTTATCGGCTCCAATATCTGTGGAGCCGATGAAGGTGACCCACCTCTCGATGCCCCAGACCTCGGCTCCGAAACCAGAGGGGTTGAGGCTGGAGGCATCGAGGCAGACCGTTCCGACCTCGGCTCCGAAGTCCGTGGAGCCGATGGAGAAGTCTGCTTAGTCTTCTTAGCCGTCGGATCCGACTGACTGGTCGGAGCCGGCGCTTTCCTCTTTTTAGAAGGAGACGGAGAGGAAGACAAAGCCTCCTCAAAGGAAGGCTTAATTAATCCTCTGAGGATTAATTTGTTTTTCCTCTCCTGGAGGACTCTGGAGGAAAAGGCATGGCATACACTGCACGATTCCTGCAGATGTTTGGCGCCAAGCAATAGACGCATGAGGAGTGGTCGTCCGTTATGGACATTTTGAACCCACACCTCGTGCACTTTTTAAACCCGGAGGGTTTATGTTCTTTAGACATAATGTACAAAAGGTAAATGACAACAGTAGATTAAGAGTTTGTATACACAGAACAAAATCACCAACTCCGAAAAATATTAAACTAAAGAACTTTTTTTTTTTTTTTTTTTTTTTTTTTTTTTACACAGAATGTAAGACGGAGAAAGGGGAAAACAAGGAGGGTCAAGACCCTCTAACTCAAACGGGTACTTGACCCACACACAACCACTAAAGTAGTTAGTACAGGGGAAGGCCCCTCTAACTTAAACGGAACCTTCTCTGACAGGAAAATATATGCAAAACTCAATGAAACAACAAGAAACACACTCGTACACAAAAAATAGCTGTTAAAACAGCTTTTGGGTTTAAATGAGTGAAATACTGACAGGAAAAGAGACTATAAATATAGTACTTAGCCCAGCCAATGTTGAGACCACGTCCAAGCTCTGTAAGCGGCAAACGAGATCTGGGGGATTAGTGGTGGTGCATCCTGGGATAAAGATAGCTCAGCCAATTAGAGGCCTCGCTCTGTGGCATAAGCGTGCCGAGTCGGAGCCGAGGGATCGGGTCCGAACCCATCAGTCAGAATGTAGGCAAGATAGGATCACATAACATCTGAATGTTTCAGGGTGGAAGTTGGATAGTTTGTGACATTGAATGTATCTATATGGCCTGGAGAAGTGAGAAAAGAATCTTAGAACTTTTACTAGGCAGTGATCACTTAGGGAGTCAGGTAGAGTTACAGGGTTATGATATCTGAGTGGGTCTGAGACTAATATACAGTCAATATGTGAGCCAGAGTTATGAGATTTATTAGCATGGGTGGGTGTAGAGATAAGTTGTGTAAAACCGTACAAGTTGATACATAGGGTGGACTTTGGAGAGCAGAGGGATAGCTAATTTATATTTATGTCTCCAAGGAGGATGATTTCATTATATATGTGTTGAGAAAGGTAGGAAAGAATATTTTACAGTATGGTAATCTTGTCTCCAAGGGGATATTACAAATGGCTAGTATAGTGACTGTTATATAATTGTTAAGTTTGAGGTTGGAAATCAGGATTTCAGCAGGTAGAAAGGATGGGACTGGCTTATCTAGAGATGTGAGAGTAAGATGGTTGGAGTAGGCAATGGTTACTCCTCCCCCTTTTCCTTTAGGCTGTCTAGTCTAAGTATATTGCATCCTGGGGGGAGAATGTCTCTATTGGGATTATATAGTTTTAGCCATGTTTCTGTGAGAGTGATAATATCTGCGGAATAATTTGACATCCAGGCATGGAATTCACTGACTTTAACACACTTCTAATATTCATTGATTAAAAGGATATATGTTTGTTAGGAAATGTAAGGTGTCCTGAGTCTGGAACAGTGGAACTGATGATAGGAGCGGGAGTGTTTGGGCCAGGATTTGGATGAATATCACCTGATTGTAGTAAGGCTGTAGAGACGATGTTGAAATTATAAAAGGAGGGGTAGTAGATGAAGTATTTAATTTTACTTTTTATAAAGTTAGTGGAGGAAGGAAGAATTTTAATTCTAGGAAGGAGAGTATTAGTAGGAAAGATAGAGGAGCAGATTGTGAATGAGTGAAGAGGATGTGGGTGGACATTTGAAGTGTGTCTGGGAGCTGGATATACAGGTGTCAGTTGGATATTATAGGAGGTAAGAAGGAAAAGTAGAAGCAAGGGAGGCATGTAGAGGAAGGTTATGATTAAGTTGATCATGTTAGTGAGGTAGGTCAGTAATGGTGGGCAGAAGGAAAATGTAAGTAGAATAGTTGCACAGATGGCATTTAAAAGAGTCAGAGTAAACAAGGAATTAAAAGGGATAGCTGCAATGTAGAAGAGATGGAATAGATGAGATGTAGTAGGTGTAGGTTATTATGTAAGTGTGGGGTGGTACTTGTTGGGATTGGGTCAGGGGGATAGGAAGGGGTGGGGTTTGAGGGGAGGGGAAATGGAGAGAATAGATATAAAGGAAATGATATGGGGTGAGTGGGAATGGGGGTAGGGCAGGGGAGTGGAGTGAGTCCAAGAGTAGCGAGAGTGAACGGAGCGGGTAGAGTCACAGAGACTATCAAGCACCAACTACAGAAAACAATCAGCAGTCAACATTCCAGGTCAGTAGGTAGGTGGAGAGTAGTATAATTAGGTAAAAGAAAGAAAGAAATATTGCCGTTACACTACAAAGACTGTAGGTTTGCGCTGCATTGGTTTAAACAGTTACCCTGGATCTTACTCTGGTGCTGAAAACAGTAAAAAGTTACTAGATTTGAAGTGGTAAAAACAGGGGGCCTGAGAGAAAAAAGAAGCCATGCCAAACCAGAGGAGTGTGCAATCCGCATTAACAAATACACTCTTTCAAACAGTGCTACTCCACAATAGAAACGTACATTTTGTTTTTAAAATTATTGGGTTGCTGGGTTGAGAAGGGTCCATTCAGGTATGTCTGAGTCAAGCAAACTATGCTGGCAAGTTCAGAGGGCAAAAAGTAAAGCTATAGTGGTAAGAAAAAAGAGGGAAGAAAAAAAAAAGCAGCAATGTTATAAAGAGAAAAACAGTAGATGGGTAAAGGCATTTAAAGGTACAATAAAAGGCTTCTCAAATATGTAAATGCATATACTTACATAGACAAAGGTATTACAAAAACAGACTGTGACTTAATTAAAGCTTCCACATGCAGCAGCAACAGTCCACTGCCTACTTAGCTACAGAGTTAATAACGCTGCACATTCCACTTCAGTGTTATGACTCACTACATATACAGCAACTGCATATTTTGAAGGCAGAAAGCAAATAATCTAGTTAACAGGCTGCGTGTTAAAACGCTACCATTTATAAACAGGTACTTGGGTCATACATTTATAATGCTAGTTATCTCATGTCAGAAGAATAAATCTTAATAATGCATATAAGGTTATCTTTTACTGCCTATTGACATCATCTGCAGCGTTCGCTGCCCTAGCTGCTTTAACTGAACAGATAATAAATGGCCAGGTGTATCTCTTGCTTAGGGTTACATTAATAAAATAAACAAATGAAAAACAAGCTATAAGTGTATGGTAGTACTGTGACTAAGCCACGCTATCTTGGCATACTGCATACATACTCAGAAACCGTGGAACACAAAAACTAACAATTAGCAACTCTAATAATGTTGAGGACTGATGTGGCTAATAGTACTCAAAAATACAATTAAGACAGAAAACATGCAATAACCAAGAGAATTTCCTTAAATAGAATAATGCCTACTCACAGACATGCATACTCCGGGTTGGACGCTGAGAGCTGTAAGGAAATACCTGGACTGAGAAAATAAGATGGCACCCAGGTGTATTAGAGGTCTTTATGCCTTCCTGCTAGCAGGTATTGGGTGGAGGGAGGGCCAAGCAAGCACAAGCAAGGACAATGCACTACAGGAATGGAGCTAACTGGCGCCGTATGAGCGCCAGAGAAATTACTACCAAAGCACTGACTACAGAAAACAATCAGCAATCAACCTTCCATGTCAGTAGGTAGGTGGAGAGTAGTGTAATTAGGTATTAGAAAAAAAAGCAATGTTGCTGTTACACTACAAAGACTGTAGCTTTGCGTTGCATTGGTTTAAATAGTGAACCTGGAGTTTACTTTGGTGCTGAAAACAGTAAAAAGTTACTAGATTTGAAGTGATAAAAAAATGGGGGGGGTCTGAGAGGAAAAAAGAAGCCGCGCCGACCCAGAAGAGTGTGCAATCCCCTTTAACAAATACACTCTTTCAGGCAGCACTACTCCATAACAGAAATGTACATTTTGTTTTGAAAAGTTACTGGGTTGCCGGGTTGAGATGGGTCTGTTCAGGTATGTCTGAGTCAGGCAAACTCTGCTGGCATGTTCAGAGGGTGAAAAGTAAAGAGACATGCACATTCCGGGTCGGATGCTGAGAGCTGACTTATTCAGATTAACTGGTCATCTTTGCAGAGTGTTTTTTCTAGGTGCCTTTCATAGGGTTACAACTCTTTCTCCACCTGGGCTTTCAGATCAACAGTCAAAATCCTCCTTAACTCCTTCTCTTAGGCTTGAATTTCTGTGATGACCTCTAGATTCATCTCTGCAAAAGGCATTCCTAAGGAGAAAATGAACTTGTATCTGAAAATCTTCCTAAGCTTCTCAAATCAGACTCACACTTCAGGTCTTACCCTCTATGCAGACCAACTGTGGTAGCTTGGGATGTCTCTCTCAATCATGTTTTAACCCTTCAAGCTTTACATATTCAGTAAGAGCAACATGTAGTGGCTGACAAATTGAGCAGAACCAGGCCATATCCTCACAAATAGAAATTGAACAAGGGTGTCTCCCAGGAATTGATCCAGCTGTGGAGAACACTTGAAAGAGATCTGTCCCCCTCCTTTTTAAAACAGGTAAATATCATTTGCACCAGGACTCCTTGCAGGCAGGCCTGGAAAACAAATTTTCATTGTCATGGTAGGAAATGCTTTTTTATGTATTTCTACACTTTCAACTGACATCTATGGTAATTCTGAAAATTCAGAAAGCCTCCCTAAAAATCAGTGTGGTGACTCCCTTCTGGCCTAGGCAACAGCGGTTCTCCCCTTCTTATGGAACTGGCCAAGGACAATTACCACACACTTCCTTACAGACAGGATCTACTCATACCAGACAGAGGGACTCTGATACATCCCGATGTAAAACAACTTCATTTGACTGCCTGGATGATTCAGTGCAGATACTTTTTTAGGCATCTTGCTTTTGGGAACATGCAGCAGATACTAAACAAGGCTAAAAAACCTGCTACCATGAAATTTTATGTTAGTAAGTGGAAGACATGTTCTAGTTTGTGCCACACTAATAACCAGGGCTCAAGTCAGAGATTATGTGCCACTAGTTCTTCCTCTGGTCTGTCTTACTCCTTTAGCAAGATGCATTTGTTTGCTATTTCAGCATGTCTGCCCATGCAGCCTCCTCTTTCTTTTCAGACTTTGCTCAAGCTATTCTACAGAGGTGCTTTTCACATGTAAAACTACGTAGTTAACCGGTGGCACTTTGGTGTAATCTTTATTTTATACTGGAATTTTTAACTCTATCTACCTTTAAATCAGGTCCTCTGGCTGTATTTGGATCATTATTTAGTAGCCTGTTCAGCTTATGGCTCTGGTATCTAAGAGTATCCAAGGTGCAAGCTGTCATGGTGGGTAAAACCTATTTAGTTTCCCATAGATATAGGGTTATTTTTAGAACAAATTCCCGCATTCATGTCAACAGCAGCTTTAGAGTTTCCTTTGAATCTAGCCATCTCTCTGTATTCTTTCCTGAAGGTTACATCCAAGGAGAAAGGATTCTCTGTACTCTGGACATTCCTGTGCAGTTTAGGCACATCTTGTCAGTACTAAGTTCTTTAGGACCTCTGAACAACTGTGAACTTGCTATGATGGAACAAAGAACAACCCATGTCAAAGCAGACAAATATCAGGCAATTGTTCCTTGTTGTTTTTTTCTCCTGTTATTCCCACCATGGTAAAGCAATTGCAATCAGGATCAAAGCACATTCAACTAGACCCTTATTTTCTTTGATGAATGGCATACCAGAAAGGGGCAGATTCTAGAAACATTCTAAAGGAAACTACTTGATCTTCTGTATGTACTTTTAGCATACTTCACTAGATCCAGGACAGGCTTTGCTAGGACCATACTCCAGAGGATCCTGGATCCTAATCCTTTCTCCTCCGAGGATGGATAAATTATGGTAATCTGCAGGCTACTGCTGCAAAGAGATTGATGAATATAGCACAGTTAACAAGTAGCAGCACCATCTCTTCTTCTTCCACCACAACCCCCCTTTTTTTCTGTTTATAGTCACTTTGTTGAGGTAAGAGTTCCATGTTCCTAACTTTTTGGGTTTCAAGACAAGTAGGTTCTCACCTTTTCAGAAGGAGGCAAGAAAGCCCTGAAGAAATTGGTGCCCTGGGTGTTGTTTTCTCCCTGTGGATCTTGAGACAGAAACCTAAGTGCATACTGAGGGAGAGACAGAGTGTATTGAAAACTGTCTGGCTATTATATCTTGGGTAGGATATAACCCAAAAAGCTACAGGCTACTGCAAGAGTGAGGAATTTGAACATCTACTGTTATGGTCAGTGCAACTTACACAACTGGGTTTTTCTGATGGTCAGGGTACAATCAATCCTATGTGTAGATCAATATGTGTATATGTACCTTTAAGAAGTTATCAACGGCTTGCACAAGTGTATAAATATTGAGCATGTGCAAGTCTGACTGCCATTTTGTAGTTAGCTGTTGAGATGCAAGCATGTATGTATTTAAGGTCTGTCTGTTAACTAGTTTGTTTGTATTTAATGATGTTTCTATGTATTAAAGTAACTAAAAGAAGCCCCAAGCCTTTTTCTCATATGTGTTGCAGAATGAACGACATGGTGTCAGAAGCTGCATATCCAAAGGGCATGAAGTTAGAAATGGCTTGGCTAAAATGTCTAAAGGCACTTGCTTAGAGATGGAAGAATATACAGTAGTGGATCATCCCAAAAATGTGCAAACTTCGCAAAACAGGTCAGAAACGAATTTTAGATATTAAAACTTGCTCAGCACTATTTCTTTTTTGCATAATATGAAACGAGGCATACAGAAAGTTCTAAACAATATTCACAGAAACAGATATGTATGATATTGATAAAAATATTTGAATTACTATGAAAAATGTTTGAAATAAAGTCAGAATTGCATAAAATTAATAAAATAAGGGGAAACAACCGCATTTTTCAATACATGCTTTGCAAATCCATATTTTTCGTATTAAGCAAAGATATCCGAGTTATCCAAAGTATATAAAGTGTTTGCATGTTTGTGCAGTGTTACAGTAAAGTTATTTTGCAAAGGACAGCCATTACAGGGCATATTTCACAGAATACAGCCATTACAGACCATATTTCGCAAAGCGAAGTGTTTCAAAGAGTTTATTGTGCATCTGAATGTTGTTACAGGCTCACAGAACAATTTGTTTGTACATAATTACAAGGGCCATATTTTCAGTGTGTTTGTGCATACTTTGTGGGCATGGCAGATGGATTTCGAAAACTAAGTGCACTTGTGTTTGACAGTAATATTGCTGAGAAATGGAGAGTGTTTGAGCAAGAGTATGACATTTCCATACAGGCTATATTTTCTGATAAAGATGACCGTACAATGGCATTTGTTCCAGTTAATTTAGCTGGGTCAGGAGCTATAGAAAGGGAATGCTCATTTGTGTATGCACCTTCTATTTATACAGGAAAGGGGGAAAACTGTCATATTGCTGTACCGGCTGAGTCAAGGGAGGACCCAGAGTGCTTAGAAAAAAAAGTTATGTACTTACCATAACGTTCCATGTGAGTTGTTCTCGCCTTCATTATTCCTGATGATCCTCGGCTCCGAGTCAGCCAATTTGCAAAGCTTGAGGTCTCTAACAGCTCGAGGCCAAAGCCTGTACCACAATGCACCTCTACTTTCCCCAGATCTTGTTTGCTGCCAACTAGCATAAAACCTACCCCAGGTTTCAAGGAAATCATACAGACCACTTGTGAGAGGAAACTCCTCAGGAGAACCAAAACCAAGATAGAACCTCTCGAACTTCCAGACATTGGATGGGGTAGGTGGGGTGGTTGTAATAATGAAGGCAAGAAGAACAACTCACATGAAATGTTATTAATTACATAACTTCTTTATGTGAAGTTGTTCAATCTCGCCTTCATTCTTACTGATGGGTACGTCCCCAGCACCACAATCTTGGGTGGCTCACGGGAGTACCTGCTTAAGGACAGCAGACCCAAATGAAGCACTGTCCCTAGAGGCCTTGTCTACTTTGTAGTGAGATATAAAAGTATGTGGCTTTGACCAGGTTGCAGCTGCACAAATTGAATCAAGAGGTAGCCTGGTCAAAAAGGTTACAGAAGTAGAAACCGTTCTTGTAGAATGAGCTTTGACTTTGTCATGTAATGTAATGCTTGCTTCACAGTAAATAAAGGGTATACAATTAGAAAGCCATTTGGACAAGATAGATTTGGATACTGGTGCACCATTTTTAGAATCCGAGAATGAGACAAACAGCTGATCAGCCCTTCTATGGTCTTTTGTCCTGTCCAAATAGAAACTAAGTTGTCTATGGACGTCAAGTTTGTGAAGCATATATTCCAACTGATTTGAGTGACTGGGAAAGGAAACAGGTAATTCAATTGTCTGATTAAGTGTGAATTCGGAACAGACTTTTGGTAAGAATGACGGATTCGTCCTGAGATAAACCCTATCTTTGTGAAATATCAAGTACGGCTGCTTAATAGAAAGGGCTTGCAACTCCGAAATTCTGTGTGCTGATGTAATGGCCACCAAGAAAATGGTCTTCCAAGAAAGATATTTCAGCTCACAAGAAGAAGCAGGTTCAAAGGGTGGGAGAATAATCTTGGACAGGACTAGGTTCAAATTCCATGAAGCAGTAGGAGATCTGATCGGTGGTTTTAAGTGCATCATACCCTTCAAAAAAGCCTTAGCCAACTTGTTAGACATAATACCATTTTCAGATGCACCTATATGAAAATTAGAAATAGCAGCAAGTTGCACTCGAATGGTTGCTGCTGCTGCTGCTGCTCCTTCATTGAACAGTTTTGTCAGAAATTCCAAAATATCCGAAATGGAAGCCAGAAAAGGGTCAATGTTATTTTGCTGAGCCCAGATGGAAAACCTTTTCCACTTACTGAGATAAAGTTTCCTCGTTGAAGATTTGTGTGAAGACAAGAGAATATGTCGAGCCTCTTCTGATAAATTCTGGAACCTGGCTATTTGGGGAATTGGAGCAGCCAAGCTGTCAGTTTGATGGACTGGAGAGAAGGGTGAAGAGCTCCTGACGAGTTGGTCAACAGATCCAGCACTGGGTCCAGGCTCCAAGGCTCCTCCAGTAGATGAGGCTTCAGAAAGGGGAACCAAATTTGACGAGGCCAATATGGCGCTATTAAGGTAAGTATCCTGCCCAGAAAGCTGGCTTTCTGTAAGACTTTGGGAATCAGGAGAAATGGAGGGAAAGCATAAAGGAGTCCCTGAGGCCAATCGTGGATGAGTGCGTCCCTCGGGGGTTGTCCCTGTTGAGGGATCAGGGCAAAGTAGTTGCTGCACTTGGTGTTTGTGGTGGTAGCAAAAAGGTCACAGCAAGGCTGGCCCCATCTGCAGAAAATCATTTCCGCTACTTTGTTCTTGAGAGACCACTCGTGAGGCAACAGAATAGCTCTGCTGAGTCTGTCCGCTATCACGTTGGATTTCCCCAGGATGTGCATTGCTATCAGAATGCGCTAGGTGGACTCTGCCCATTTCCACATTCTTAGAGCCTCTCAACATAGGCGGTAAGATTTGGTTCCGCCTTGTTTGTTTATGTACCAGACTACGGACATGTTGTCTGACTGGATCTTATTTGTGCCTAGAGGAAGAGAGTCTTGAAAGGACTGCAATGCTAAAAGAACCGCTCTCATCTCTAGGATGTTTATGTGCAAATGAGCCTCGTGAGCCTGCCATGTACCTTGGGCTGTCCGTCCCTGATAATGCTCCCCCCACCCCATCAGGGAGGCTTCTGTGGTCACTGTTTCAACTAGAGCCGGGAGGACAAATGGACGTCCTATAGTCACCACCTCGGACATTAGCCACCACCGAAGATCGTCCTCGCAAGAATTGGTTATCAGAACTGGGTGATTCATCGGTAAGTCCTGAAATGTCCACTGTGTGAATAGCAGCCACTGAAGAATGCGCATGTGAGATCTCGCTAGGGGTATTGCAATAATCGCTGCTGCCATAGTGCCGAGCAACTTGAGAATCTGTGATGCTGGTGCTTTTTGTCTTGACAGGAGATCCACAATTTATTGCCATAGGGTAAGCACTCTTTCTGGAGGGAGCTTTAGGGACATGCTGACTGTGTCTAAGTCTGCTCCTATAAACACTGTACGCTGCGATGGCAATAAAGCAGACTTTTCTGAATTTATCGTAATGCCCAGTTGGAAACATTGATCTAAGGCAGTGTCCCTTGCCTGAATAAGTTGATGCCTGGTGGTAGCGGTGAGGAGCCAGTTGTCCAAATAAGGAAACACCCGGATTCCTAAATGTCTCAAGTGAGCCATGACCACTGCCATGCATTTGGTGAACACTCTGGGGGCTGTAGTGAGACCAAAGGGCAGGGCCCGAGACTGGAAGTGACTGGCTCCCAGCCTGAAGCGCAGATGATCCCTGGATGGCCTGGCCATTTTGATATGGTAGTACGCATCCTGGAGATCTATAGAGAACATCCAATTGTCCCACCCTAAGAACAGGAGTATGGACTGAAGCGTGACCATTCGGAACTTCGTCTTACCACATATTTGTTGAGTCTGCCGAGGTCCAAAATAGGTCTCCAGTCCCCTGTCTTCTTTGGCACCAAAAAGAATCTTGAGTAAGTTCCGGATCCTTGCTGGTCTGCTGGGACTGGCTGGATGACTCTTTTTTTGCAATAGTTTTTGGACCTCTATGGATGCCACACCCCACAGACTGGGTGGAATGTCTGGGATTCCTTTTTTTGGTCTGGGTTGTGAAAGAAGGGGGATGAAATATCCTCTGGATATAATGTTTTGTACCCATCGGTCTTCTGAGAGTTTTGGCCAGGTGCCTAGATACAAAGACAAACATCCCTCGACTGTCTCCAAAGCCGGACAGTCTGGCCTCGTTTCAGGAGCGCTGATAGGGTTTCTCAAGGAACTGATCTCTGCCACCCTGGTTTTGCGGACCCCCTCTGCCGCATGGGTGTCGTCTTCCACCATTGCCTCCTCCTCTGCCCCTGAAGGAGACTTCACCTTGTGAGTTCAGAAAGGCTCCTTGGGTCTTACCGAACCACATTTTCCCTCCCCATTGACCTTTAGGATAAAGTCTGGTAAAGGTAGAAAAACGGACTCCTACGGCAGACAGAGTCTTACCATCTTGCTCACATCTGGTGAGGGTCTCTTTAACTTTTGGTCCAAACAAGGAAGAACCATCAAAGGGGGCATTCACAAACAACTTAAAAGGTTCTGCAAAAGAACATAAGCGGATCCAGGAATGTCTTCGCAGAGCAATTCCTGTACTCACTGCCCTACTCATTCCATCAACTGCGTAAGACATGAGGTGCATGGAAGAGTTTACGATGGAATTGAGGGTAGCAAGCTGAGATGTCACTTTGTCCGCCACTGAATCGGCTACTGCACCCTGGAGAGTATCTCCAAGCTCCTTCAGGAGATCTCTCTGAAGCCTTGTGAAGTGGGTTAGATAGTTCAATGACCAAAGGGCAAAGGTCGTAGAACTGAACATGCACTTGCCGTATCTTTCCATGATCCTAGATTCTCTATTAGGAGGATGGACAGATGTAGAAGTCTCTGACATCTTTTTCTTAGTGGCTGCCGCCACCACCATGGCATCGACAGGTATGGGTTTGGATAAGAAGGACTTATCGTGAGGCGCTGAAATTTATTTGTTGGGTCTCCTAGGGACAGGCTCCATAGAATCTGGTTACTCCCATGCCCTTCGAGACAAAAGATCCATCAACTCATCGAAGGGCGGAGACACCCCAGTGGTGGAGGGTCAAGTCCCAAAAGCCTTCAGGAGCACCGATTCATCCTTGGTAGTGTTCAGGAGCTGCCAGTCACCCCTCTGCTTAAGGATCTCAAGGATATCCCCAAGGGAGATATCGTTAGAGGGGGACTTTGGGTACCCTTCTGATTCCTCCAAATCAGTGTCTGTGATGGATTCCTGGGGGGAATCTAAATGTCTCCTCTTACATAACCTCTTCCGAGGGACCTCCTCAGTGGGAACTTCTGGGGAGGTCTCAGAAGAGCAGGGTCCCCCAAAGGGGCGTCCTGAGGCGCTGGGTCCCGACACTTACGGTGGATCTGTGGTAACAGAGAAGATTCAGGCACTTTCCAGGAGGAGGTGGCCATATCAGAGGTTGTGGCAGTCCGGGGGGACAAAGCCCTCCTCATGGTATCGAAGGCACCACGGCTCCCATGCGAGGAAGCACCTGGGTCCGAAGACACCAAAGCCACCTCCTGCACCAGAACCGCTGGCTCCACGCCAGAGGTAGGAGCCGAACTCATCCGCGCCAAGGCCCCAAGGGGGAGAGTTGGAACCGAAGTATCGGTTCAACCCCCCCCCCCTCCAGAACTGACAGGAGAGTGTTGACTCCCAGATTCTGCCACCAGAGCAGAGGACATCAGGGTTGCCAGTACCGACAGGTCAGAGGTGAGTGTCGGTACCGACGGTTCCACAAACGACTGAATAGCCTCCTCCGACTCCGATGTCTCAATTTGAGTTGGAGGAAGAGCAGAAACAACAGGAGAAGAATTTGTCTGTTCCAAAACTGCTTGAGTCAAAGCCAACAGAATTTTAGCTAGTGCTGGATCCTGTAAAAGTCTCCGTACCACTCTGTATCAGACAGTCTGGAAGCCCGAGAGGAAATCACTGACAGAGCCAGTGAACCTAAAATCAGGGATTTCAAGGTAGGAGATACCAGTTCCAAGACTGGGGACCGGCTCCTATCAACTACCTGTACAGTCAGTTTCGATGACAATGGAGCAGAGACAGAAGCTTTCTTGGATGATTTTAGAACCGAAGAGCCCTTCAGACCCGAACTAGTTGAAGAAGCTAGTGAAGAAGGTTTTGGGTTTCCCGGAGGAGAATCTAAGTCTGATTGAAAAGCAGACTTAATCAATCCACGCTCCACTAACTTATGTTTCCTTTCAGCCAAAACTCTAGCCCTGAAACCAAGGCAAATGAAGCAAACCTCATGGAGATGGACCTCTCCCAAGCAATATACACAAGTGGAGTAGCCATCAGTTATAGGCATCTTCTGATTACATTTAGGGCATCTTTTAAACCCTGATTTTGCCTTTTCAGACATAGTAACAATAATACAGTACATCAGTAAAGAAACACAACAATATACTGTGGCAAATGAAACTAAGCCTAACTGGCTACAAGTACAAAAAAGGTAGCTTACTGCAGCGTATTCCTAAATGTCTCTAGCAAACACAGAATAAGCCTAACAGGCTAAAGGTAAATAACAGAACAGCCTAAAAACGGCTAAGAGCCTAACCGGCTAACAAAAAATTGCAGAAACTGCAAAAGCCTAACTCTGCTAAAGAATAGGGCAAATAAGCCTAACGGCTAAACACAGACAGAAAAAATGGGCCAACGCCCAACAAATGAAAAGAGATGGTTTTATGGCCAAAAAAGAGAGAGAATCTATAAAACGGATAAACTGTCCTAACCACTGTAAACTCTAAATAACAAGTAAATATAGAAATATATGAAAATGTTTGCACAAAAGAGTGAACTTATCTCTCCAACGGCCTGAGCTGTACAGAAACGCATGATCAGTTGCAGCGGCAAATTATATCTGGGGAAAGTAGAGGTGCATTGTGGGATAGGGCTTTAGCCTCGAGCTGTTAGAGACCTTGAGCTTTGCAAATTGTCCGACTCGGAGCTGAGGATCGGCTCCAAACCCATCAGTAAGAATGAAGGTGAGATTGAACAACTTCACATCATAAATTTAGAGAAATGTGTAACCCCCAGAGAAATGTTACAATGAAAAGGCACTTATTTTACACAAGGGATCAAAAGCCTGGTGAAACTTTTGCAGCATATATAACTGACATGAGAAATACAGCTAAAATGTGCAGGTCTGGTGATTTAAGGGATGAGTTGATAAAGGACAGACTTGTGTGTGGTATAAAAGATGATGCTGTGAGAAAAATTTTGCTTTTCGACAGTGATTTAACTTTGAATAACGCCATTGAGATTTGTCAAATATACGAGCTCACAGAAAAGCACGCAAATATGCTTACAAATGAGAAAAGCTCTAGAAGGCACAGCGATAAAGCTCATGCTGATAGTATGCAGCACACGGTTAAAAGAAACAGGCCCAAGCACATGGCAGCAACTGTAACCCCTGCTGCAGCGCTCACTGGTAAACCCCAGAACTTTCTAGCAAATTCCAGAGTTCGTACAGTCTCAGTGAAGCGTAAGAGCGAGTCAGCAAACTCAAAGCATGGGCCTCAAGCCAGTTTCACTGCCAACTGTTGTATCTGTGGTGGAAATTATGAATCTAAAAGGGAGAAATGTTTAGCTTTTGATCAACAATGCCACACATGCAATACGTGGAATCATTTCAAAAGGGTTTGTACATCAAAAGGCCCACATTATTTTATCAAAAGGGAACATTTTAAGAAACAAATTGATCAGTTAAGACAGTTGCAACCCTATACTTTATGCTGATGGTGTGTCAGTGTTTCATGAAACAGTCAATGCAGTAGATTTAAGGGCAAAGAATGAAGTATTTTTTACTGTTCAGATAAACGGCAAGCCCACAGGGCTCAAAGTTGACACAGGTTCCAAGTGCAATGTTATGTCACAGCAGCAATATTTGCTAGAGTGTGTAAAGGTGAGAAGCTTGATTTGGCAAGGTGTGCGAAGCTTGTTGCTTATGGAGGTGAAGAAATTCAAACTGAAGGCTCAGTAGTGCTTTCATGTTACTCTGTTGGAGGAAGGTATGACTTGTTATTTTATGTGGTCAAGAGGCACGTCCAGTCATTATTAGAGGTCACAGACAGTTTGAAAATGGGACTGCTTTCATTTAATAACGAAGTCCATCATGTTAGCTTAAAAGACCACTACTCTAATTTTGCCCAGCACATTTTTTCTACTTATGCTAATCTTTTCAAAGACAAACTAGGGAAGCCTCCAGTTGTGCACTCCATGAAGTTAGACAGAGAGGTCAGTCCAGTTATCAGGCCAGCACGCAAGGTTCCAATAGCCATGCAGGACAGAGTTAAAGCCGAGTTAGATAAAATGGTGTGACAAGATGTGATTTGTCCAGTTGCAACACCAGCTGAGTGGCCATCTTCCATAGTGGTAGCTCATAAGAAAAGCTCAGATGACATCAGAATATGTATTGACCCACAAGATTTGAACAAAGTGCTAAAAAGACATATCATCCAATGTGCACAGTTGAAGATTTCGCATCCTTAATGCCAAATGCCACTATTTTTTCTGTCTTAGATGCAAAAAGTTCATTTTGGCAAATTCAGCTTGACAAAAACTTTTCATTGCGCACCACTTTTAGTACTCCGTTTGGCAGGTACAGATTTTTGAGAATGGCATTTGACATGAATTCTGCAAGTGAAGCCTTTCAACATGCAATGGAACAAATTTTTTCTGTGTGTCCTTGTGCTATTATAGTAGATGACATACTAGTACGGGGTCACGATGAAGCAGAACATGACACAAACCTCAGAAAAGTTCTAGAAAGGGCAAAAGTGAATCTTAAGCTCAATCCACACAAATGCAAATTCAGGCTACAAGAAGTTACTTATGTCGGTCATTTATTTGAGTACAGGCTTACGATCAGACGCTTCAAAGCAAACAACCATTCTAGAGAAGCAAGCTCCAGACATTGCAAGTCCTGCAATGTTTTCTTGGTATGGTCAACTACCTAGACAAGTTAATTCCAGACTTTGAAATTTGATCTTGGTGCAGTCATTCTACAACAGGATCAACCTGCTGCCTATGCATTGAGAACTCTTACACAAACTGAGATGCTGTGTGCCTGGATTGAGAAAGAGCTTTTGGCAATTGTGTCTGCATGTTCGAAGTTCCATGATTATGATTATGGTAGACCTATCCAGATCGAAACAGACCACTAACCTATACTCACTATCTTGAGAAAACCAATGCATTCAGCTGCAGCCAGACTGCAACATATGATGCTGAGATTGCAAAAGTATAATTTCAATCTTGTCTACAAGAAAGGCAAACTTCTTTATCTTGCTGAGACATTATCCAGATCGCCCAGAAATACCACAGAACAGCATGAGAATGAGAGTTTTGATTTTGAAGTCATGAACGTGAGATATTTTTCTTCCACATGTCTTGATGAGCTGAGAGATCACACAGCCACAGATCCAGTTTTACAGAGGCTTAACCACTTTATCAAACAAGGATGGCCGTCAAAGCACTCTAGTTTATCTCAAGAAGTGCAACCTTACTTTTCATACAGAGATGAGATTTTGTCTGACAAAGGTATCATTATGAAAAGGTCCAAAAGTAATTGTTCCAAATTCCTTGCAACTACAGTACATTACTACCTTGCATCATGGTCACCCAGGAACCAAATCTACCAAAAAAAGGGTGAGAGGGTTAGTATTTTGGCCTTCTATGATACAAGACATGGAGAGAGCACTTCATCTTGTTCAGTGTGTAATAATACTAAGCCACATCAACAGAAGGACCCATTTCAGCTAAACCAGATTCCTGGATTACAGTGTACAAGTCCGCACAAAGTTATTTCTGACAATGCCACGCAGTTTACAAGCCAACAGTTCAAAAGATTTGCTGAAGAATGGGACTTTATTCATGTCACAAGTAGTCCCGAGTATCCGCAGTCAAATGGTTTGGCAGAATGTGCAGTTCACAGTGCAAAGCAGTTACTACAGAAGTCAAAACGAGACGATAGTGATGTTTTCCTGAATCTCTGGAATCTCAGAAATGTTCCTCGTGATAAACATCTTGGTTCACCTGATCAGAAACTTCTGTCAAGACAAACCAGAAGCACATTACCAATCAGTAGTCACTTTTTAGTTCCATGTGTCAAAAACAACAGATCAGTGAAAGCCAATCTGTTGAAGTAGCACTTAACCCAGAAGTCCTACTACAATAAGACCAGCAAACCACTTAATCTATTACAATAAGGAGAAGTGGTAAGGATGCAAATGTCCAAAGGTTATGATCAGATTGGTGTCGTGAAGAATATTGGTCCAGAACTGAGATTATACATTGTGGAATCAGAAGAAGCAATCTTTAGGCATAATAGAAGCATTTTAGACCAGTGTCCGAGCCTATACCACAGCAGATAGCCTGTGAGAAAGACTCTTTATTTCAGAGTGAGTTGTCCAGTGTTCCAATGTCAGAGGAAGTTCCAGAGCACATTCCCATTCCTATGACGAATCCAGAAGTTGGTGATACAAGTTGTGCACCACAGATTGTCCCTGTTGCTAAATTTACTCCCAACTGTTGTGTTACGAGAAATGGTCGAATCTCTAAACCCTGTAGCAGACATGAAGCAACCTGGACATGAACATTGTGTTTTGTTTCCAATGTATATAGTAATGCATGTCTAAATCTAATATTGTTTTTTTTTTACAAAGGGCAATCTTTTTAAGAGGAAGGATGTAAATCAATATGTGTGTATGTACCTTTAAGAAGCTATCCAAGGGTTTGCACGTATATAAATACCGAGCACGTGCAAGTCTAACTGCCATTTTGTAATTAGCTGTTGAGATGTAAGCATGTACGTATGTATGTAAGGTCTAACTAGTTTGCTCATATTTAATGATGCTGCTACCCATCCTGATGTGTTTCTATGTATTAAAGCATCTAAACGAAACCTCAAGCCTTCTTGTCATATGTGTTAAAGAGGGAATGAGCGACACTATGCTTCCAGAAAAGAGACTGGGTAAGCTCTTTGGACCTCCAGAATGCCTATCTACAAATAAAGATAGCTCAGGCATCCAAGAAGTTCCTATGCTCATGGGTGGAAGCCAGCCATGACTCAGAGCCATGCCATTTGGACTCACCACTGCCCCTGACCAAATGTATGGTGTCAGTTGCAGCTTACATGACACTGTTCAGAATCAAGGTGCTCAAATATCCATACAACTGGATCCTGGTAACTTCCACAAAATATTATTTGATTCATGGACCAGACTACTTGTACAAATATGCCCTTGCAAATTTCAGTAAGTACTGCAAAGTCACATCTGGGCCCATGGTAAGCACAGATATGTACTGGCTGCCACTTGGACACAGTGCAGAAATTAGTGTGACTGCTGTCAGGCAGTATAAAATTAATTCAATCAATAGTAATGCTTCAGTTGTAACATCCTTATTCATCTGCAATCTCAGTTCTGAAAGTACTGGGGCTCACAGCAGCAGCTACTCATTTGGTACCATTCACCAATTTTACATGAGAACTCTGCAGTGGACCCTGCATGTAATGTAGTCTCAGCTGGAAGACTTAACGGATTAGGTTAGTCGATTATACAAAGCCTGTCACAGATATCTGCAATGGTGAGTCCATGCATCCAATCTCAGAAAAGGATGTCCTTTTTTCTTTCTTCTCCTGTTCTCCAACAGTTACAGTCATGGCTGCGTTTATCCCACAGATTCATCCATCTGGCTGGGACATTGTTTGGGGCAGATGGCCCAAGGGACTTTTGCTGAGCAAGAAAGAGGTCTCTTTACACATAAATATTCTGGAAATAAGGGAAGCCCTCATTGCTTTGCAGACTTTTCAGCACCAACCTTCAGAGGTTGACATTGTAATGCACTCCAACCATATTTCAGTAGAGTGTTGACAGACCATGAGACTATGGAAATGGGCAATAAATTCACATCACTTTCTAACACCAACACACCCTTCCTCAATCAAACCAATTCACTAGCAGACAGGGTCAGCCATGACTTTCTGATGCTACGAGAGTGATCCCTCAGTATGTTAATAACATAGGTTCATAGGTAGGTACTAGGCTATCGGCCCAAGGGCCTACGTAAGCCTAGCCAACAAGGTTCTCTGGCTTATGACACCCAAGAAAGTTATTTTCATGTGCCACTGTCGGACAGAGACACAGAAGTGATCCCCGGGGTGTATTTCCTATTTCCCATCCACTCATCAAGATTTTTTTTGAAGAGTGCTAATGAAGAACTTTGCTTGACATAGATGGGTAGCCTGTTCCAGAGTATGGGAAGTCTCTGGGACAGGAATCTATCCCTCCAGCATGTCCTGTTTATTGTGGTGACAAGGTTTAGGTTCCTAGAGCGTGTAGCTCAGAGGGATTGGGATTTCTTTAGGTGTAGTATGCCAACAGCTCTGGGCTTGACATAGCTTTATATGTTAGGCAAGATCACCTCAGAGTAGGTGATATGCTATGGAGTAAAGCTGGAGTTTTTTGAGGCGGTCAGTGTAGGGCATTTGTTTGAGGCCAGTAATCTTCTTTGTGAGGTACTTCTGTGGCCTTTCCAGCTGCTGCAGATGTCTTGCTGCTGTGGCGATGTGACTATCAAAGGAGAGACTACTGTCCACTTGGGTCCCAAGGTCTCTTATCACGCATTCGGTGTTAAGTAGATTGCTGCCTATGTGGTAGTTCATGGGTACAGAGTTTTTACCAAAGGGGATGACACTGCACTTTTTGGCATTGAGCTTGAGGCCATGGCTCTGACACCAGGCATCTGTCTCAGTGAGGCCCTTCTGTAGGATGTCCACATCATTTGGGGACTTGACTATGGCTCCTAGTTTGCAGTCATCTGCGAACTTCGTTAGCCAGAGGCCTTCTGTGTTAGCCTGTACTTCAGAGAAGTAGATACCAAACAGGAGAGGTCCCAGGACGGAACCTTGTGGTACTCGACTTGTCACTGCTTTGAGGTCACATTTGGAGTCTGCAACTTTTACAGTGTGGGTTCTGTCAGTCAGCCAGTTGGCAACCCATCTTGTGACGTATGGATTTATACCTAGTTTAGTGAGTTTAGCTATAATTCCAGAATGGGGGATGGTGTCAAAAGCCTTGGCGAGGTCAAGATAGGCTGTGTGAACCACCTTACCCTTATCTACGGCTTTGGTGACTGCCTCAGAGAAGTCTATCAGGTTCAGGAGGCATGATCTGCCTTTCACAAACCCGAACTGGGTGGGATCCAGAGTTTGGAGGTTACCAATGTCTTTGTTTATGAGTTACATGATGATACGTTCCATGGCCTTGCAGACCAGGCTCGTCAGGCTAATAGGTCGATAGTTTCTAGGATCAGTGGTGGCTCCCACTTTGTGGAGTGGGATAACTGTTGCTGTGCGCCATTCAGTGGGCACAAAGCCTGATGCGAGGCTATTATTGAACATGGTGCTTAAGTGGGGAGCTAGTTCGTTCTGAAGTTTGTGTAAAACACAGCCTGGGATGTTGTCCCATCCCATGGATGCTGTGTTTTTGGCTTTAAAGTGTGCAGCTTTTATCTGCGTAGTTGTGATTACAGGGACTCTGCATTCTTCTTGTATAGATATGGGCCCTTTAGGGGGTAAAGCTAGCACTGAACCTATCTGCCAGGATGTTGGCAATATCAGTTGGTTCGGTAATTTTCGTGCCTCTGTGCTGTAACTCAGAGCAGATCTGGGTGTTGCCATCGAGATTCTTGACATAGCTATAGAACGCTTTGTGGTTGTCCTTGGAATTAGTGGCAATTTTGTTTTCATAGCTAGGTTTGGAGGATCTTATAAGGGATCTCAGCTTCTTACTGAGGCTGACCAGGGAGCTCCTCCACTCATGGGATTTTACTCTTTTGCAACAGTTTCTTCCTTCTGTTGCACAGTTTTTTATGGCAGGGGACCACCAGATTGGCTTCCTTTTTATGGAGGATAGCGTCTTGGTTCTGTTTGGGATAGCACAATCCATGCACTCGTGTAAGTGCTTATAGAGTGCATTTGTGTAGGATTCAGCAGTTGTAACTGTATTGTCCATCTTTTCCATCCCTGGGTGAATCCTTGCTGCAACCTGTTTGCATCCACAACAGACACCAATTGCAACATAGTATGGTTTTGTCAGTACACTTACTGTAACAGTAGATGTTCAGATAATCACTGCTGCAGTAGCCTTAGTTATATGGGTTAAATTCTGCCAAGGATATAACAACCAGCCAGCTTCCAAGGCTTCAGGGCACCTTTCATGTGCTCAAACAATTAGGCAACTCGAGCTGAACTGCCTACAAAAACACAGGTTTCTATGCTAAGCCCATCAGAGCTTTCATGCCTAATGGGAGAGGTAGGCTGAGCTCTGAGAAGACGTAGCTAGGAGTAATATATATATATATATATATATATATATATATATATATATATATATATATATATGTGTGTGTGTGTGTGTATGTATACATACACACCCTGGCATATTTTAAAAACAAAGGGGTGGGAGGGAGAGAGCAGATACTGCAGCTATGGGAAGTTTACTTACACAACTGTACTATGTTCGTTATATTGATCACTGCTGCAGTAGCCTTAGCTACATGGGTAGATTACCGCCGCTTACAACACCTGGGAGGTGGAAGGGGAAGGGTTCAGGATCCCCTGGAGAATGGGCCTAGCAAAGCCTTATCAAGACCTAGAGAAAGAATCAAGTTTGTAGTGTTTTGTAAAAGTATGCAATGAGGACCAAGTGCCTGCTTCTAGAATCCATCCCTTTTTAAAAAGCTATAGATGAAGCCAAGACTGATAAAGTGGGCCTTGACCCTGCCTGGGAAAGGTTTGTTATGATGAGAATAACAAAAGGTAATAGTCTGAGACAAACATTTGAAATTAGTCTGTTTAGACACAAATTGCCCCTTCATCTTATCTTCACAAGAAATGAACTGTTCTGAAGATCTGAAATACTTTGTTCTGTCAAAATAGGATTGGTGTCTGTGGGCATCCAAGTTATGCAGTGTCCTTTCTCCCTCATTTTTACATTCACGAAAGAAACAGGGAAATGGATAGTTTGGCTTAAAGTAAATTTGGGATACCACTTTAAGCATAAAAAAGATGTATCTGTGGAAAATGACATAGGATTGACTTACCATAAGAGCTTGCAACTCGCTTGCTCTGTTTGCAGATGTCAGAGGAATCAGTAAAACAGTTTTCCATGTTAACAGCCTAGTCAGCCTGAAGAGTTGGTTCATATTTAGCAAGTGTTAGAGTCACTAAAACAATATTAAGATCCCGAGGAGGAGGAGCCAACGGTTTTCCTGGAGTTCTCTTATGCAAAACTCTTTTCAAAAACATTTTCAATTGAGAGTCCATTGAAAGACAGGAATCCATGGGCAGACATGCTGAGCTAGCCAATAAATGAACCTTGATGGAGGAGTAAGAAAGACCAAAGGATACTAACTCACAAAAATATTGCAAAACCATTGAAACATTAACCCTGAATGGGTGCTGATTATGTTACTGGCACCAGTTAGAAAACCTCTTCCATTTCTTAATCTATGGTTTTCTAGTAGCAGACTTTCTTGTCTCCATTAGTACTTGCTGCACGTCTTCAATAAACAGATGACTAAAGGAAACTTATCATCTAGGAAATCAGCTGAAGTTGATTGGGGATGAGGTGTATCAAACACTTCTATTCTTGTGTTAGTAAATCCATTCTCTGAGAAAGCTTGTAATAACTGGCCCTGGCTATTTCAAAAAGAAGAGATAAAGTACAGTTGTGTTCCACTTATTGGTTCATAGGTTAGTACTAGGCTAACTGCCTTTGTGAGCCATTGTAAGCCTAGCCAATTATCCCTTGTGAGTCTCAAACCCTGCATCTTGTCTTTGTAAGGCAAACACCTTAACCACTAGGCCACCCTCCCAACCCCACGATAATTGTAGATGTTTGAGTACGTCAGTGTTGCAGTACTGATTCTTGGTTCTTCCTGCCATGCAGAAGCAGACGACTGGCCCAGTTTCCAGAGTCTTTGGATCATCTCTAACCGATGGACATCCGAAGACTGACATTTGAATGTCAGGGAATAAAAAAGGTGTCCATTGCTGTAACTGGACTGCATTCCCACAGTATTCTGGACAGCTTTCTCTGTAAATGTTTTCAGCCCTGTTTAAGGAATCCCACTGCCAGGAAGCCAGCTTTAAGCCATTGAACTTTACATGCCCTGTAACTAGACTGCATTCACACAGTTCTGGACACCTTTCTCTGTAAATGTATGTTTTATTTATTTATTTATTTTACATGTGTTGACCGGGATAGTCCAACTGGATGCATGCCCATTTTCAGTGGAGGCCCGGGGAGAAAATCTCCAAGGGTAAGCAGATACAGCATTACATAATACCAGCATTACATATTACAAACAGACTATTTACTGTTATAGTTAATTCTGAGTGTAAATCAGGATTAAATTAAATTACACAGTAAGCTGGTTAACAGATTTTTACACATTTTAGAGAGAGTTAGCCAGGCTTGATACATTGACATAGCCAGTATGTTATACTCTCTCACAGTTAACTGTAACTATATTTTTTGAATAAGATTAAGTTACCTGCACATCACCATGGAGCACTATCACCCTCCCCTCTTACTATATTGTCGAATCTATAACGTGGAACAGTACTTGTTAGTAGCTCACCCCTTCACTCTGACTTCTATTCTACCCTCCCCCTTTGCTATATTCTTGAAATTACAACTTAGAATATTATTTAGTAGTAACTCACCCTTTTTTCCTTTGTGCGCTGCCTTTTTATACTGCAAACCCCTTATTAGGTCTCACTAACCTTGCATATTGTCTGTCTGGTAAAGTGGCTATTTCATCTCCACACTTTCACTTCACTTATAGTTTAGTTCTTCACCCCAACACTGTAAAGTAGCATTTCTCCATAACTGTTACTGCCTCCCCCATCAGTCACCCACTAAATACTGGCAAGGAAATATCTAATGTATGCTAATCTATTCATTTATTAAGGTAATACCCTGAAGAATTTTACCTTTCTGATTGTTTTTCTTACACGGTCAGTAGCATGCTGTCTTTGGTCCAAACTGCTCCAATCAGGCTCACTCCACTCCCCTACCCTGCCCCCACATCATTCAGATTTATTCTAACCCTAACCACACCCACTGACATTATACACCATCCACACAGACCTCAATTAACTACCATAGATACAAAATCCAACACAACAAATTATCAACCACAGCACCCACCCACACAACAATCCTTTTTTATTCCCTCAATTACTCACCACTACTACTACTTCACACATTCACAGTCCCAGCCGTAGCCCCTCACAAAACGTAATTTCCAGTTGTCTAAATTGATCGCATTACCTCCTCCCACCACTCAGACCATAGCCCAACTGACTATCCCACTGCAATATTTTCACTGCACGACTTATGCCATCTCTCCCTAACTTGACACGCCAAAGTCCCCCCATCTACCACTATAATGCTACCACTATATTATATAATTCTCACTCTGCTATGTTCAGCTGCTCACACAAATTACCATTCTAAAGTATACTATACTCACACTATTCAAACTACATCTATCTACGCAATAAAAGTTAACATCACTTCTTTCCTAATTACACCCAGCATCTTAAACATTACAAATATTCAGCACACAACCTACAGACGTCACCACCTTAAACATAACCCAAAACACTACCACTTCAAAATCCACAAATACTTATCAAAACAACTGCAAACTTTGATAGCCATTGTAGCTAGACTAACTATAAGCGGAGATATTTACCCAAACACAGGCCCCAATAACTACTCAACATCTTTTCTAGGACAGCATTTATTCAATCTACCTAGAAAAGGTTCTGACCTCCCGTTTGTAAATCTATATACTTAAGGTCCAGGAACTTCATGTCACCCTATCCCTATACAATCCATATATTGCTATCCTAACTGAAACTTGGTTAAAAGTACACATATCTGATAATGAGATCACCCCACCAGGTTATAACATAATTAGGTCAGACAGAAAGGAGAAAAAGGCGTAGTAGCAGCAGTTCTTTTCAAGAGTATCCTCACCCTCCAACCACTACACCTCAATATACCTACCCAAAATAACATAGATATTCTATCTACTAAACTACAGGTTAGCCAAAATAAGTCCATAACAATTATAACTATCTATGCTCCTCCAGGCAATAATATCCCAACAATAGAACACATTCTCCAGTCTATATCAGAATCAGTAGTTCAAGAAACTATCATAATGGGTGATTTTAATATAAACTGGGCCACCTGTAATTCATATAACCCTAGCAACTACATAAATCTATTCGGCTTTTCTCAACTCATTGAATCTCTGACCAGGTTAGACAAAAAATCCAACTGCCATTCTATATTAGATTGGACATTGACAAACAAACCCCTCCATTGCCAGCACACAGGCTGCCTCCCAGACATTCTCAGTGACCATATGCCAACCTAGCTAATAAGAAAACATGTCAACCCCATTAAATTTTCCACATACCGCCAAATCTGCAGTAAGATAAAATTCAATGCCCAGGACCTAATTAGCACCCTAAAGAAATGTAAGTGGTCTCCACTAAAGGTCATGCCTCTTGACATCACAATAGACCACTTCAATACATTTCTAGACATTCTAAATAGACCGGCCCCTCCTAGATTTGCACGTACTAAAGCTACATACACGCATTGGCTTACAAATGAAATAAGAACCCTCCTCAGGAAAGAGACAAAACTTGGCAAACATGGTGTTCCTGTAAAACCCAAATCAATCACATAGCATACCAACAAATTAGAAATAAGGCTAAGTACCAAATCAACCTCAACAACAACAAAAAAAAAATTACTATAATAACTTACAATGGACCCACCAAAGTAATCCCAAAAAATTTTGGAGCACTATTAATTCCATTCTTCACCCTGGACAGACCACAACCCCTCCTCCCAACATACCAAATTGTCCTGATACCATTGCAGACAAATTTAACAAATACTTCACAGAAAGCATATTATCCTTGGTTAAACATATCAACACTGATCATCCTCTGACCCTGAAATCTGCCAACCTTATTAGCCCATCCTTCTCCTTCCAGCCTATTCCCACAGCTAGCATAGAAAAGGTTATCAAGAAATTCAAACCCACCACACCTTCAGCTGATAACTTGCCAACTGAATACTTAAAGCTAACAGCTGAAGCCATATCTTTTCCTGTGTGAATTCTTATCAATAGGTCATTAGCAGAACAATATGCTCCACAAATTTGGAAAATTGCTCACATAATCCCCCTACATAAAGGGGGTAACTCCACAGCGCTCACCAACTATAGACCCATCACCATACTATCCCCACTATCAAAAATCCTTGAAAGATGTATCCACTCACAACTTCTCCAATACCTTAAAACCAACAAGGTATTATTACAGATGTAACATTGTTTCAGGCCCCACCACAGCAATGCTCAGCTTCACAAATACCATCAACAACTCAGATATGATGGGAAATATATCTCTGTAGTATTCCTAGACATGTCCAAGGCCTTCTATACAGTTTCCCATCCCATATTACTTTCTGCTCTTTCCAATCTTAACCTTAACCCTTCTGCTCTCCTGTGGTTCCAAAGCTATCTAGATGGTCGCCAACAATCAGTAAAATGGCAAAACATCCTTTCATCCCCACTCCCAGTCATACTAGGAGTTCCACAAGGCTCAATTCTAGGGCCACTACTTTTTATTATCTTTACAAAAAATCTGAGTACCGCCACCTCTCTAGCCTCAATTACACAATATGTAGATGTTTCAACACTTATTTGTGCAGCATCCACCTTAGATCACCTCCAGCTTATAACACAGACATCCTTCTTAGAAAATTACCTATGGCTATCAAACCACCAGCTCATACTTAACTGAAGTAAAACAAAACTTATGATCTTCCAACCCACGAGACCCTCTTTCCCCCCACCTCCTTCTCCATCACTGCCTACAACAATATAATAATCTATCCTGACTCATAGACAAAACTACTATGTCACAATCTATAACAACCTAAATTTTTACCTACGTGTATCACAAACTATTTAAAAAAGTTTACAAAAAATGGGCACCTTGTATAGAAACAAAAAGTATCTAACTGATGCCACTAGGGTAGCCATTGCAAGAACCCATCTCTTATCAACACTACCTTATGCCTCCCCAGTTCTCATTAACCTTAAGAAGACAGATCTAAAAAAACTGGAAACATGCTATAATAAAATCACTAAATTTGCCAGCAATTGCCATACTACACCCACCATTGTCATACCTTAAAAAAATCTGTCCTGGTTAGAACTACCACTGCTACTATCCTACAACCAACTATGGTACACACAAACTTGTATACCAGCCCCAAAAAAAACCCTGCCCTACTAAACATCCTTCAACCCCCACACAACCAACCACAGCTTAAGTTCAACAAATAAATCTGTACTTCAAGTGTCCAAATCCAACAATACCACAGGCAACCCTCTATTTTCACACCATGTAGCAAAAAAATGGAACTCACTCGCTCATTTCATTAGATCCACATTCAACTTCAATCACTTCAAACATGCTCTAAAACAGTTCCTTAATGACGCTTGGCTTTGTTCCTGCACCAGTCCAGGCTGAGTGGCTACATAAATACCTGCTAATCCTTAAACATCTCCCCTGACTACCTCTAATTCTTCAGCTCTTTATCCTGCCCATGTATTCTACAACTATTGCTATCAAAGCTCCTAACATTCTCTTTTCAGCTGCTATTATGCTATGGCTTTACTGTCTTCACATAATCTCTCTATTGTTCCATAGAAATATATTTTTTTTATAATTAATTGTAAAAAACTAACAAACTGTAAAATCAAAACTTGTATCTTATGAATTGTTAGTTTGTAGTGCTAGATGTTGTTATTGCTGTATGTAGAACTTTACTCCCTAGGCCCCCATTGAAAATGGGTCTATATCCCAGTCAGACTTTCCTGGTAAACAAATGTAAAATAAATAAATAAAATAAATAAATCTTCAAGTCTTTCTAAGCGGTGAAAAAGCAGTCTGATGCCCGAGGACAGCACAACCTTCCCAGTTGTCTGAATCTGAGTGAAAAGGAGGAGGAAGATCATAGGAGACAGTGAGGGGAAGATAGACATGATAGAACTATCTGCAGAGAATTACTCTACCCTTTGCATCCAGCAAGAGGAAGAAAAGTGGTCATCAGCTAGAGGAGTTGGATGGTGGGAGTATGTACTACAACACTGATCTACTCGGGTATATCTACAATTATGATAAGTGCGACAAACCTGTACTAAATTTTTCATAATCAATAAATGCTTCAGTACTGATTCTTCTGTGGACTCCCAAAGCCATCAGTTTGGTGGCAGGCCATCTGTATGACCATAGGAGTTAAGGTTTTGCAGAATGGCAGTAGAGAAAACCTGCTCCAGCCCTTGAGACTTTGCCTAGGTGTATAGTGTTTTGTAAAGGTGTGCACCGAGTTCTATGTGGTTGCCTCTAGGATGGACTGGGAAGGAACTCCTTTGAGAAAAGCAGTGGTAGTTGCCCCATGCCTGTTAGAGTGGGTTTTAATATGCCCAAGTAGAATTTTTCCAAGGTGGGAGTAAAAGAACTTAAATCAGTTGGTTATCCATTTGGAAATGGTCTATTTGGAGACAAGCCTGCCCTGTTTACTCTCTGTTAAAGCCACCAGTAACTAAGCTACTCTATTAGAGATTTTGTCCTGTCTAAATAGTACTCGATTTGTCTGTGCATGTCCAGGAAATTAAGGACTTGTTCTGCCCTGTTCTGTGGATTTATGAAAAAGACTGGCAGGGGGATAGCCTGATTTAGGGTAAGTTCTGATATTCCTTAGTCATAAAAGATAGGCTTGATCTAAGGGTTACACTATCCCTGTGAAAGACATTGAAAGGCTTTTTACACATGAGAGCTTGTGGGTCTCAGACCCTCCTTGCTGATGTGACAGCTATAATGAAAGTGGTCTTACAACTAGGCATATTTAGACAGGTAGTGGCAGCAGGTTCAAATGGGGGCAAGGTGAGTTCCACGAGCACATAATTTAGATCCCAAGCAGGAACAGGGTTACTTCTGGGTGGTCTGAAGTGAACTGCCCCCTTTTAGAAAAACTTCATGTGGGGGTGTGAGAAGACAGGTGGGGCACTGTGTAGGCAAGCTAAGACGGCAGATGCATATACTTTAATACTGGAGTAAGAAAGTACAGTTCTGCAAGATCTTACCATAACAGATGTCCTACCAAGACAGGTGGAACACTGAGTATGCAAGTTAAGATGGCAGATCCATATACTTTAACACTTGGGAATGAAAGAACATTGTGCAAGATCTTACTAGAACAGTAGATGTCCTACCTTCTCACTGTTGCAGTATTCTTTATTCTTTACTTTTGGGATATCTTGCCAAGGATAGCTGAATGTCCGTCTAGCATAGCAAAGCCTTTGTACCTTCCAGGCATTGTATATCAGATGTACGCCCTATGTGCAAGACACAGGGTACATATGTGACATAAATATGCCTGTTCCTGAGAAATGAATTGTCCCAGAAGAACCAGAGTAACCCTAATGAAAAGTAATGGCATGTATATCCAAGAAAGGAATGAAGGACAAAAAGGATGTAAAAAAGACCCCTCGTTCAGAAGGAGGGCAAAATAAAGTAACAGGGGGCAGGAGGGAGGGACAGACTACTGCAACAGTGAGAAGCTGAACATCTACTGTTATGGCAACATCTTACACAACTGTACTATGTTATTCCTTACCACTATTGTAGTATTCTTTATTCTTGAGCGAGTACAAAAGCTATTGAAAGGTATGGGAGGTATGGAAGGAGGAAGGCACAGAACAGCCCTCCAAAAAACAAAGAAAGATGGCCTTTGCAAAACCCACCCTGGCTCTGGAAATGACATCCAACATGCAATGTTTGGTAAAAGTGTGAACAGAAGTCCAAGTGGCAACCGTCCAAGGTGGAGCTAGTAGCAAAAGGCAACAGAAGAGGCCACTGCCCTATTAGAACGAGCACAAACACAAGAAGAAAGCCACATGCCATGAAAAGAATAGAAAAAGAAATGGCCTTGGAAATCCAGGAAGAGATAGTTGACTAAGACAAAACCAAACCCCATTTCCTGGTATGAAAGGAAACAAAAAGCTGCTCATATTTCTTCATATGTTTTTGTCTTGTGGTCTATGTAAAAACCAAGGGGTGAAGAACCCTATCACTAGGATTTGGTGGAGAAGGGAAAAAGGAAGTAAGAAAGATGAATGGACTGATTCAAGAACAAATCAATAACTACCTTGGGCATAAAAGAACGTTGGCATGAAGATACACACCCTGTTTTTGTGAAAAAAAACAAAAAAAGTAGAACTGCTATGAGTGCCTGAAGCTCAGAAACCCTTTTGACGGAAAAGTCACCAACAGTAGTCTTTCAAGTACAATGCTGTACGGAACAGGAAACTGCAGGCTCCAAAGGGGTCTGAGTCAACTTCTTCAGAACAAAATTACAGTCTCAATAAGGAGAAATAGACTTTCTTGGAGGCCAAATACAAAGGACTCCCTTTAGAAATGTTTGGCTTCAAAACTAAAAGCCAGAAGCCAGAGGTGAATTCAGAGGCAGACAAGCGGAAATGGCTGACATGAATTTTAACAGATGACTATGCCAAGATAGAGTTATGCAACTCTCAAAAATAAGAAAGGACCACATGAATACCCACAGAAAAATGGACCAGGTCATGACTGTGACACCAAGTAGAAAACCTTTTCCATTAAGACACATAAGATTTTCTAGTAATGGGTTTTCTTGCCTCCTGTAAAACCTGAAGCATATCCTCAGAAAATTGGTGCCTGAAAGGATTCAAAACCCTATCACACAAAGTGTCAAGTGACGAGTGAGCAAGTGACTGTGAATGAGAGATCCCATGTCCTATGTGAGGAGATCCATCCTGTGAGGTAACTTGTGATGACTGCCTCTGGTCAGATGAAGCAGGAGGGCCAAAAGGAAGTCACCAGCAAGATTTTTGTGCAGGACTTTTGGTAGTAGAGAAAGTAGGGGATAAACATACAGAAACATCCCCTTCCAAGAAAAAGACATGACATCCACTTTCCAAGCCAGAGGACATGGCACTCTAATAGAAATGGGGAAATTGTCTGTTCAGATGGATGCAAAAAGATCTACTTGACCAGTAGTCCATCAATGTACAATGTCCAGAAACACCTCTCTGTGAAGCATCCATTCGGGAAGATTTGTCCTGGACCTGCTCAAAGAGTCTGCCATCAGATTGTACTCTGAAGGAACACAGGCTGCCTGAAGAATTAAGTGAGGGTAGACTGCAAAATCCCAAATCTGGAAAGCCAGTTTGTAAAGGAGGTAAGACTTTGTGCTCCCTTGGTTGTTGATGTACCATATAACTGGCATTGTCTGTAAAAAACCTTTAAAGAACCCTGAAACCAAAAAAGCCTGGAGAGCTGGAAGTAAGAGCCCTCATCTCCTTGACGTTTACATGGTCTGCCTGTTGTTCATGGGACCAAAGACCCTGGACTTTGAGGTTGCTGGTGGGGGCTACCCAACCTTTATTGAAGGCACCAGTGTGCAGCTCCTGAGTAGGGAGAGGAACATGGTAAGGCAGACCTGGATTCACGGAAATCTGGGGTATTTACCAGTAGACACTCACCAAAACTATAGAAAACAGTAAAAAGTCCAAATATACCGAAAACCACAACAACGGAAATAACAGCATAGACTGAAGAATAAAATATTTTATTTCTGATTCTGGTACCTCGGCCTTCGCCTTCAATGGAATAGTTAACATGTTCAGAAGCAAGTCTATATTTATGGTTTTCGGTATTTACCAGTAGACCTCAAGCCAAGAGAGGAACCAGATACTCCACAGGATAGCAGTGCTGGAGGCAAGCAGTCTTGAGATACCACTGAAATTTTCTCATGTGAAGTTTGTCAAAGGTAACCACTGTAACAGCTGATGCCATGTACCCCAGAGCTCAGAGAAATACCCTTGCAGGAAGGACTGAAACAGGAAGAACAGACTGCAGATAAGCAGTCAAAAAGAGGATCCTGGGAGGTAGGAGACAATCCAGCCTTCAAATGGTCTGAATCCTTTAACCCAGAAAAGTACAGTTGTGTAAAATCTTACCATAACAGTAGATGTCCTTGCCTTCACCGCTGCAGTATTCCTGACTAATGGGGATTCCCTGCCATGAAGCCCTCCTTCCAGACAATTTACAAAAGATTACCATTGCTTTAAGGTACACTGCACGTCACCTGCTCACTCCTTGTGTATGGTAGGACATAAAGGTGATATTCAGGCGTGCCAGCCACAGAACAGTTTGCCCCAATATGACAGTGGTCCAAGGAAAACCTAGGAGAATCTGCACAGCCAGGAAGGGAAAAAGACCAGGGATGTGGAGGGAGGGAGTGAATACTGCAGCAGTAAAGGCAAGGACATCTACCATTATGGTAAGATTTTACACAGCTGTACTATGTCCTTACATTCACCAGTGCAGTATTCCTTACTAATGAGAGAATGCAAAAGCTCAAGAAAAAACTGGGAGGAGGAAGTAGCAGAGTTCTCCAAGAAGCCCTGAAGAATGGCAGCAGCACAACCAGCTCTAGCTCTGGTGATAGCATCCAGCTGATAATGTTTGGTAAAGATATGGACAGAAGTCTAGGCAGCAGCTTCAAGAACAGAATTAGCATTTAAGCCTTTGAAAAAAGCACCAGAAGAAGCCACAGCTCTAGTGAAATGAGCCTTTATAGAAGAAGGAAGGCTCTTGCCATGAAAAGTGTAACAAAAGGAAATAGCCTTTGAAATCCAAGTGGAAATAGTTTGCTTGGAAACAGCCAAACCTAAAGACCTAGGATGAAAGGAAACAAATAACTTGTCAGACTTCCTGATAGCTTTAGTTTTATCCAAATAAAAACTGAACTGTCTATGCACATCTAAGGTACGCAGCACCCTCTCATTGTCAGATTGCAGAGAGGCAAAAAAGGTAAGCAAACTAATAGACCGATTAAGTGACAACTCATTAACCACCTTGGGCATAAAAGAAGGATTAGTACGCAAGGACACCCTGTCCTCATGAAATATTAAAAAAGGTGGACAAGACATAAGGGCTTGCAACTCAGACACCTGTCTGGCAGAAGCAAGAGCTAACAAAAGAACTGTTTTCCAAGAACAATGTTGCAAGGAAGCTGAAACAGCAGGCTCAAAAGGAGCCTAAGTCAATTTTTCCAGAGCAAAATTAAGATCCCAGGGAGGAGAAACAGGGTTCCTGGGAAGTCTAATATTAAGGACACCTTTAAGAAACTGCTTAGCCTCAAATCTAGAAGCTAATGGGGGAGTTAAAGGCAGACAAGCAGAAAAAGCTGATAAGTGGGCCTTAATAGAAAAATAGGCCAAACCAGCATTGAGCAACTCACACAAATAAGAAAGAACCAAAGGAACATCCATAGAAATTGGGTCCAGGTCACGAGAAAGACACCAAACAGAAAACCTCTTCATTTAGATAAGTAGGATTTCCTAGTAGTAGGTTTCCTGGCCTCCTGCAGGACCTGCAGCCCGTCCTCAGAAAAAAGGTGTCTGTGAGGAATCAAAACTCTATCACCCATGAGTCAGTTGAAGTTTGGACAGGTGGGGATGGATGAGAGACCCCCTCATCTTGTGTGAGGAGATCCACCCTGTGAGGTAACTTGTAATGATTCCCCCTGGTGAGATGCAGAAGTAGAGGGAACCAGTGAAGTCACGGCCATAAGGGAGTCAACAACAAGATTTTGGGAGCATCCTGTTGAACCTTGTACAGGACTCTTGGAATGAGAGGAAGGGGAAGGAATGCATAAAGAAAAATCCCTTTCCAAGAAAATGAGAGGGTGTCCACCTTCCATATCAGAGGACCTGGGAATCCGGCACAAAACAGAGGAAGTTGTCTGTTCAGAGGGGAGGCAAAGAGATCTACTTGAGGAGTACCACACTGGTGAACAATGTCCAGAAACATATCCCTATGAAGCATCCATTCGTGGGATTGAGTAAAGGACCTGCTCAGATGTCTGCCACAACATTCCGATCTGAAGTAATGTAAACTCCCTGAAGAGTCACATGATATTGGATAGCCAAATCCCACACCAGAAGTGCCAACTGGCAAAGATGGTAGGATCTCATACCCCCGTTTGTTGATATACCACAAGACTGTGGTATTGTCCGTGAATACTTTGAAAGGCCCTGCAGAGAAAAGAGGATGAAAGGCCTGAAGAGCCAGCATAAGATCCCTCATCTCTTTGATGTTGATGTGCTCCTTCCACTGACGAGGCGACCACACTTGCTGAAGCCTCAGGGAACCAAACGTTGCTCCCCATCCCACATCTAAAGCGTCTGTGAACAGATCCTGAGAGGGAAGCAGAGGCTGAAATGGGAGCCCTGGATTCAGAGACAACTGCTGAATCCACCACAGAAGTTCGATCTTGAGACACGGGAGAAGAGAAACAGGACAGTCTAGAGGATGCACATCCTGAAGCCACACCAACTTCAGAAATCATTGGAACTTCCTCATGTGGAGTCTTGCCAGAGGAAGCATCAGAATGGTGGAAGCCATGAAGCCCAAAGCTCTCAGAAACTCCCTGGCTGAAATGAAGGCCAGGGGAAGAAGAGTTTGAAAGAAAGAAATGAGAGTTAATGCCTTTGGAGGAGTCAGGGAGGCCAGCATTTGTACCATTTGAAACCTGTAACCCAGAAAGACATGATCCTAAGGAGTCAGGGAAGACTTGTTGAAGTAGGAGAACTCCGGGCTCTGAAGAAGAGAAGTGGTAAAATGAAGATTTTGCAAAAGGATCTCTGGAGAAGACGCCTGAATCAGCAGGTCGTCCAAATAAGGAAAGATTTGGATCCCTTGAAGCCTGCACAAGACAATCACAGGAGCAAGACATTTGGTGAACACCCCTGGGGCAGTAGAAAGGCCAAAGGGCGAAGCACAGAACTGAAAATTCTAGGAAACAACAGAGAAATGCAAAAATCTCCTGAAAAGGGAATGGATCGAAATTTGGAGATAAGCATCCTTGAGGTCCAGAGACACCAGAAAGGCCTGAGGGAGCAAGACAGGAAAAACGGACTGAAGGGCCAACATCCAAAAGGAAAGCACCTTTAGAAAGGTGCTCCGATGGGAGAGGTCTAGAATAGATCTCCAAGTACTTTCTTTTCTGGGCACTAGAAACATTCTTGAATAAAACCCTTTCCCCCTTTGGGACACAGGCACTTCTTAAATAGTACCCTGAGACAAGAGGTCCCAAAGAACCTCTGGGAAAAAAGGAAGCTGTTCCTGAGGAGGCTGAGGAATGCCCATAAAAGAAGGATGGGAAATACAGACCATGAAGTACCCTTGATGAATGATTGACAAAACCCAAGAATCCTGGGTGATCCGGAGCCAAACAGGAAGAGAAAGAGAAAGGTGAAGAGACAGCTGAATGTAGCTGGGAATGGGTGGATAGTCAGACAGTACCTGGTTTGTCAGGAAAGGAAGGCTTAAGAATCCTGCAGCCTGAGTGGCCCTAGCAGGAGGAGTCCGTTTACTACCCTATTTACCTTTAGAAGGAGGGCGAGCCTGCCTACAAACAAAGGCTGGATTAGAAGGGTAGTTCCACTGAAATTTAGGCACAGGAGAAACAGACATGCTTAAGCTCCTGTGAAGCCTTCCCCTTGTCCTAAAGAGACTTAAATAAACCAGCAGCCGCTTCAGCAAACAAAAGAGTATTATCCAGAGGAGCATCCAACAACTTAGCTTTAATATCATCGGACAAAGGTTGAAGACAAAGTCATGAACATCTCCTCAGAACCGAACCAGAAGCAGCAGCCCTTGAAGAGGCATCTGCAGCATCATAACTACACTTGATAGAATGACGACTACTTCAGAGGAAGTTCCAAGCAAGGAAAGTGCAGAAGACTAACCCTCAGAGTTTGGAAGATCAGAAAGAACCTGACAGGCCTGTGAAAGAAGAGCCAAGACATACCTAAAGATATGGGTCTGATAATTAATAGCCCTTAAAAGCTAGGGTAGATGAAGTATAAACTTTCTTATCCAGCCTATCCATGGTTCTACTGTCCTTGTCAGAAGGCAGTAACTTGGATGAAGGAAGCAATTGAGATGGCTTATCAGAGGCTACGGACACCACAGAGGGCTCATCAGCAGGACATTTAAACAAAAAGGAACAATCCTCAGGCACCCTGTAAAACCTATCAGACTTCCTGGGACTAAGGGGCAGAAAATCTGGCGCTGTAGAAGCAGTGGAAAAAACATTCAATAAAGCAGGCAAGACCGGAGGAATGGCCACAGGTTTAGGAGATTCCATTTGCAGTAACTCATAGTACCTCTTATGTATATCCGAAACCTAGGCACAATCCAACTTCAAAAAGTCCATCATCCTAGAGATCATGTCCCCAAAGGAAATTTCCTCAGAGGGATTATCGAGAGTATGAGAATCCTCCTCCTCAGACTCGTAGTCTACAGGAGAAGGAATCTGAGCAGAATAAGCAAGGAAGTCATTATCAGAATCCACCTCAGAAGAATGAAAGTCTCTGGGCCTTTTAGGGGAAGAGGCGGACCAAGGAAAAGCAGGAACTGAAACCCCTTGAGGAGGCCGCAATGACAGTAAAGCATTAAATAACCTCTGAGTAAAGGCCTGCCACTTACTTTGTGGATCCCTAGGAGCAGAAGAAACATGGTTAGTTTTCTTTCTTCTTCAAAGGGAAAGTCGTCCTGGAAACCTGAGAAGGGCCAGACTCAGGACGGCATTCCACAACTGCAGTAGGAACCTCTTCTCTAAAGAGAAACTGCGGAACCCCACTAGACTCCTCGGAAACAGTCAACCGTGTTTCCCTCTGAACAGACAAAACGGACGCCTGCAAAGCCTCGTTTAATGTGCTGCCTGCCAGATCTTTACCGGCCTCCAGCCCAGACGCGGTAGAAGAATCTGACAAAACAACTGGGTGAGCCTCCGGGTGCATAATAACCTCAGGAGAAACGCCCGGCAGAGCAGTATTACCTTATGCACCTTCTTCCCAGACAGCTGACCCTAGAGGACAGGAAGTTCCATCCATAGTAGTCGCAGCAAAAAGCTTAAGTCACTGGTTCTCAAGGTACAAGGAAAGGGAAGAAAGCCTACTATGAAGAGTTTTGGGGACAAATGCCTGACAAATTGAACAAGACGTATAGTCGTGAGCAGCACCAAGGCAAAAAAGACACATTGTGGCAGACTTTATGGGGAATCAGTCTCCTACACTGGCATTTACCCTTCCTGGATGACATTAACCCCAAACAGCACTAAACAAACAGAAAAAGGAACCAAAAACCCAACTGGGTACTTATCTGCAACTATGAGGACTCCACCAAACAGAAGTAAGCACAAAAAAGCCAATAAACAGAAAAACAGTTAAAAAAAATTGATGTATGCAACAGACCGGGAGTTAAAACAGCATTCGGACTGGCAGCAAAGAAGGTCTGAGGATGGTACGCCTGAACGTCAACTTTATGCCCTACCTTACGCAAGGAGTGAGCAGGTGACGTTCGGTGTACCTTAAAGCAATGGTAAACTTTTGTAAACTGGCTGGATGGAGGACTTCACGACAGGGAATTCCTATTAGTAAGGAATACTGCAGCGGTGAATGTAAGGACATCATTTGGTCCTGAGAAGAAGTTAGCAAACATGTTTTGAGATTGAGGGTGAATCCCACACTGCACAGAAACAGCATAGTGAAATACAGATTCTGAAGGGTCCTGAGAGAGAGTCAGCACATGTTTTTTGAGACTGAGGGTGAACCCCACACTGCACAGAAGCATAGTGAAGTGTAGAGTCTGATGCAGGAGCTGTTGAGACAGGGCTTTTATTAAAAGATTGTCCAAATAAGGGAATATTTGAATTTCCTGAAGTCTGCAAATGGTTTACACATGGTCCAGAATTTGGTAAAGACTCTTGGAGCTGTAGAAAGATAAAAATGCAAAGCAGATAACTGATAATGAGAGGAAGAAACAGGGAAACCTACAATCTTCTTGAAAAGAAGGTGAATAGGAATATGGATGGAAATGTCATTCAGAGCTAAAGATACCAGAAAGGCTTGAGGAAGCAACAGAGGGGAAAGGTATCTGAAGAAATAGGAGCATGAAAGGAGGGACCTTGACAAAGATGTTGAGAAATGACAGGTCTAGAATGGGCCTCCATGATCCCTCCTTCGTGGTAATAGAAACATTCTGGAATGAAAACCTATTCCCCACTGAGACAATGGGACAGGTTGGATAGTTCCCTGTTCCACCAGATCCTGTAGAACCAAAGAAAATGAGGGAGCTGGCAAGGAGGCATCTGAGGAAGGCCGAAAGAAGGGACATCCCAGCCATAAAATAACCATTCTGGATATTAGAGAGTACTCAGGCATCTGTGGTTATCTGTTGCCAAACAGGAAAAGAAAGAGTCAACCTGAGGGACAGAGGAATCTGGCCCAGGGTAAGGGGGAGGTTGGATGTCAGATACAGACAGATTTGTCAGGAAAACAAGGTTTCTGGCCCCTACAGCTCTGATGGGGCCTGACTGGGAAATTTTGCTTAGGAGCCTCCTTGCTCCTAGCAGGCTCTCTAGACTGCCTATAGACAAAAGGTTCACATGGAAAATTTCTCTGGAACTTAGAGACAAGGAAACTAAGATTTACTTCAAGTCCTGCATAACTTTACCCTTACTTTGAAGGGTTTTAAGCAATTCAGCAGCAGCAGTGCCAAAGAAATTCTAGTTGTCTAAGGGGGGGAATCTAATAGCTTGGCCTTAATGTCTTCAGGTAAGGCCTGAAATTGCAACCAAGAATATCTCCGCAATACAGATCCAGATGCAGCTTCCCTACAGGAGGCATCATCATCAGCATAATTGCACTTTACAGAATTGCAAGCCACCACAGAGGCAGAACTCAGAAGAGAAGGGGCACAAGTCTTACTGTCCTAATCAAACATATCAGTCCCCCACCCCAAGTTGAGAGAGAAGAGCCAGGACATACCTAGTCATGTGGGTCTGATAATTAATGGCACTGAAGGCCAAAATAGCAAAAGTATACCCTCTTTCCCCCATATCTCTCTCCACAGCAAGGCAGTTCCTATCAGAAGGCAAAACCTTGGAAGAGGATAACAGTTTGGAAGGGTAATATGTGGACATGGAAACCGCAGGATCAGATGAAGAACTTTTGCACAGAAAACTTGTATTTCTCACGGATTCACAGGGACTTTATAAAATCTGTCTGTCTTCTTAGGGGGCAGAGGTTGAGAGTCAGAAGCCTGAGAAGCTGCAGAAAAGGTATCCAAAAGAGCAGCTAAAACAGGCAAGACTGCAGACGGTCAGGGTGAGTCCACTTTCAAGAGTTCATACCATCTTTTTTATCAGAAAACTGGAGCAGTCCCACTTACAGTGCTCTATCACGCAGACCACTGTATCTCCAAAAGATAATTCTTCAAAAGGAGAACCAGGGGCAGTGAATCTTCATCACACCCGAAGGCAAGAGGAGAGGAGTGTGGATCTGGGAGAAGAATGCCAAAGATCCTTCACCAGAATCCAACTCTTCATCATAAGAATTACAATCCCTAAGCCTTTTTAAAGGGGCAGAAGATGGGGCAGAAAAGCCCTGTGGGGCTTTCAGGGCTACAAGGGCATCAAAAAGCCCCTGTGTAAAGTCCTGCCACTCTTTGTGATGATCCTTAGACACAGAAGCCATGTTTGTTTTTTTCTTATTCTATTTTTAAAAGGAACATCTGCTTTAACATATCTAAGAGAGTCAGATCTCTGTCTAGATTCGATTAGGGTACCAGGCACCTCTTACTTAACTAGTATTTGGTGAATCCCACTAGGCCCCTCAGATATAAAACAGCTGTGGTAACCCCTTTACATCTGCATCAGACATATGTACAGCTTCCGCAGACGTGTAGGCAGACAGCTCCATGTCGGCCTCCAACTGGGTTGCAGCAGAGGGAACTGACGTTGGCTCTGGAATGACCTCGGGTTCTTCACACAATCTGATGGAGGGTGGACAGCAGCATGATCTGTACATGTCTTTTTGGATTTTTTCTTACGTGATTGCTGAAAATCGGGGCAGCAGATGACTGTGGAATGTCTTAGGGATACAAATTCCCAACAAATCTCACACTGTGTAGAAACCAAACAAAAAAGGAACTTTTCTTGTCTATCTTTTTGGGGAATCTGCCTTCTACTCACATATTTTCCTTTCGTGGATGAAAAGAAAACAAAGTACAAGGAAGAAAAAAAATTAATACCAACGGGGCATTTATCTTTAGAATGTTCAGTAGATGAACCAACTTAGGGAATGGCGTAAAGGCTGAGTTAAGAGTTAGCATTCAGACTGGCAGAAAAGAAGTTCTGGGGATTGTGTGTCTGTATGACACATATGTATCTTATGCCTTGCATGTAGGACACCTGGGAGGTGTAAAGGCTTTGGAATGCTAGGTGGACGTTTGGTTATCCTCAGCAGGATATCTCATGAGTAAAGAATAAAGAATATTGCAACAGTGACAAGAATGGACATAGTCCCCATCTAAACAGGCCTGAGAGGTACTCCAAGACAGAGTTAATATCTGCCTGATAAAGGTTGATGCACTTGCTGTAACATCAAATGGAAAATCTCTTCCATTTTGTTATGTTTGATTTTATGGTACTGGGATTCCTAGTCTCCATTAGAATGGAAAACACGTCCTTGGGATAGGAGACATTCCTTGGTATCAAAACCCAATCCTCCCAGGTGTTAACCTGAGTGTGGCTAGGTAAGGATGGAATACAGATCCGTTGGCCTGACTGAAATGATCTACATCCTACAGCAGGGTGTGGAATCTCCTTTCTCTGAGGGTCAACAGAAGGGAGAACCAGTGTTGCCATGGCCAGAAGAGGGCCACTAGGATCATGCTGGGTCTGTCCACCCTGACTTTTATGAGTACCTTGGGAGGCAAAGACAGGAATGTATACAGGATCAAGTTTATCCATGTGAAAGAGAAAGCATCTATTTTCCAAGTCCCTGGCTGTTGAGTTCTGGAGCAGAACTTTAGCAGCTATCTGCTCTGATGAGAGGTAGACAGGTCTATTTAGGGGACCCCCCCCCCCACACACACACACACACACACACACTGTAGAGGTAGGTTCAGGAATACTTCTATCAGCATCCACTCATTGGGATTTAGAAGATCCCTGCTTAGAGAGTCTGCCAGGGTATTGTTCTGTCTTGGAATACAAGATGCTATGAGAGTCAATCCAAGTTCTTGAGCCAGCATCCAAATTTTCCCTTGTGAGGCTGCACAAACGGTTGGGCAAGGTACCCACTTGTTTATATACCAGATCACTGTGGTATTTTTCTGTACAAAACTGCAAGGTCCCAGTGCTTAAATTCTGTTGAAAAGACTTTATAGTCTAGTTGACTGCTAGTAGCTCCTTCTGGTGTATGTGCTGTTTTCTCTGCTGTGGTGTCCAGATGCTCTTCACTTTCAGGGAACCTAAGTGGGCCCCCCACGCTATATCTGAACTGTCTGTGGTGATGCTCTTGTTTGCTTCTGGTAAAGAGAAATTTGCCCCCGGGTTCTACAGTTTAGTGTCCTTCCACCACAACAGTTCCTTCTTCAGGCATGGAAGGAGAGGCAATAGGGTAGCTGGGGGTTGAGAATGCTGTTCCCAAGCATTTAAGGAACCCCTGAAGTTTTTTCCATGTGTAACTTTGCAAATGGGATCATGAGAATGCAAGATGCCACGTAACCCAGAATCTTTAGAAATTCCCTTGCTGAAATGTGTTGTTTTGGTAACAGGCTGGTCAGGTAGTTTGTCAGGAAAGACATCCAGGGGGATTCAAGTTACTTTAGCATATGCTACTGGCAATTCAATGCCCTCATGCAAGGGTGGTGGAGGTATAAACTTTTTTCCCCAAATCTAATAGTCTACTTTCTCTATCATTAGGTAAGGGATGTCCAGTTGGTCCCCTAGGTACACCTTTTGTAAATTCAGTAGAGACTACCGCTGAGTCAGCCTTGGGATTTTTGTAAAGGTGCTTGTGAGATTCAAGCTGTAGAACCTGTGTGGTTTCCTAGGGGCAGGTGATAATGGATCTAGATGTAAAGTAAAGTAATGTCTTCAAAGTCATCATCCTGTACTACATGTACAGGAGGGATAGTCAATAGACGGGAAGTAAGCAAACTTAGCAGTTCCATATAATGGGTCTGAGCTGAGAACTGTTTGCATTCCCAACTAAAAGTCTCCTTCATTCTATAAAAGGTATACCTGAAAGAAAGGTCCTCGGTCGGGGTCGGGGGTTTCAGAAGAGAGGATGTTAGTCTAAATCTGGATAAGTCTATGGTGGAAGGTGCTCACAATTGGACAACTCTTCACTTCTGAACTTGAGAAATCTGAATCTTCCTGAAAGGCCACCTCCTTTTTTCTTTTGGATGAGGAAACTTCAGTAGCAGAAATGTGGAAGAGCTTCCTGGATCTGGATTTAATGAAAGCCATGAATTTCTATAATATTTTAGTAGGTCTTGAGCTTGAGAAGTAGTAGCTGACAGTGGTGATGAAGAAAATGAAAGTAAATGCCTCACTTCACATTAGGTGTCTGTTTTAGTAAGCCTGACCTGAGACTGTGGTCTTCTGACTGCAACTTTGTTAAGGTTTCACTAGTCGAGGTAGACAAGGTGTCTACCGCAGACTCACAACCCAAATGTCAGAAACAGAGACCTGCTGAGCAACCTCAGACCCGATGTCTGTGTCGTGGTAATAGTGGTAGGTAGCCTGTAAACCATGGCAGCCTCCCGAGGGGTTGCCACACCAGGGAGCTGCAAGGTGCCTCACCTGGGTTGTCAATCAACTTAGGGACTGGAGTTGGAGCTTTATCAGAAAATTTTTAGTCCTTGACTTTTTTGTCTTTCTGTTTCTAAGGAATGACACTAGCAGAAGCTGTTGTTCGCGATGACTGGCATTAACAGTGGGTTGCTATGTTACTAGGGAAAACAGAGATAAGGACTCCATATGGGCGGTTTGCACCTTGGCCCTACATTTGAGGGTTTACGAATGGACTTTAGCACAGTCAGGGCAATTAAAGACATCATGCTGAGGCCCCCAATCAGAACAGACAAAATGAGTACAAATCTTTATGCAGGATTTCCTTCCCACACTTCAAGCAATTGTTGACCTTTTTAAGCATTAGAGGAAAATGCTCAATGAGGTACTTAGCTGAATGGAAGAGGAAACTCTGGAAAAATTACCTAACACACTGCAAGCATTCTAAACACATGTGAAGCACATCGGACTGCAGAGCTAGAAAGAAGTGAAGATAGTGCTAACAAACACCCTTCTTAAACCCAGACATTCAGAAGTCAGTCCTTAGACAGCCATCAGCTAGGGGTGATGTAAAGACTCTGGAAATATGGTCAAGGGCTTCAGAATGGCAGGAAGACACAAGAAGCAGTACTGCAACACTGACTACAAAGAACATCCACTGTTGCTTGGGCCAGAAGGGAGTCACCACAATGATCTTGGGAAATTCCTTCTGATTCTTCAGAAATACCCTGGATATCAATGAAAAGGGTGGAAAAGTGTATAGGAGTAGTCCTGTCCAAGGAAAGGAAAATGCATCTGTCTTCCATGCCTTCTAGCATGAAGCCCTGGTGCAAAGTTTTGCTAGCTGATTGTTCAGAGACGAGGCAAAGGGGTCTACTTGTGGAACTCCCTACAGATGGATAAAATCTTGCAAGATCCCTGATCTAGTTTCCATTTGTTAGTGTCTGCCTTTGTCCTGCTAAGCTTATCTGCAACACAATTTTGCTCTGATGGGATGCAGAATATGTGTAGATTGAAACTGTATTGTAGAGCTATATCCCAAGCTAACATGGTTAGTCTGCAGCAAAACCTGGATCCTCCCTACTTGTTGAAGTACCACAGTCATGTGGTACAATCTGTAACAACTTGAAGAGGTCCAGGGGACCAAAGGTGATTTAGAGAATTTAGTGCCTTGATTAAAGCAAGCATCTCTTATATTTGTATGCTTGCATCTGTCCTTGGTGTCCCAAACAACTTGCACTTTTACCCCCCCCCCCGAAACTGCTCCGCAAGTGAAGTCTGAATCATTTGTGATGACTGTCTGCTTTGAAGCAGGGGAGACAGATTTGGAGCGGGAGAGACCTGGATTTAGGGATATATGATGTCCCCACCAAGTGATTTCTCAAGGCCCAAAACTGGAATTTGAAAAGATAATGGGTAGTGGTACTGGGACCAATGAGATTCTGCATACTACTGAATTTTTCTCTCATGTGGAGTCCTGCCATGGGCATCATGAGAACAACATTGTACCCTCAACCCCAAAAAACAGTGTAAGAAACCCCTGTTAAAACCCAATCCTTAATCCTAAAGGCTCATTCTATTACAGGACCAGACAACATAGATATGCAACTTCCAAATGTCTTTGTGTCCGGCTTTTAAATTTGGGCATAGCAAAGCAATGTAGCAATTGTCTCATGTTCTTAGACAATCAGTTAATAACTAAAGAAAATATAATACTGCATGTGAAAGATACAAATACACAACTTCTCACATACTAACAACGTTGTCAGGGATACTCACACCACATTCCTCACAGGCACCACTCACCACACACACACACACACACACACACACACACACACACACACACTGTCCCACACTGATGAGCTTAGAAGAAACCTTTCCAAATTTTAAAGACCTCCAAAGCCACCTAATGGCAACACTATTCAACAATTAATAAAGCACACACCAAAAGCAACACCAAACTTCACGCCTACACCCAATGGTCCCAAAAAGCCCATAAGGCAAGCACACACTTTATAATATTCTTATCACTGGGGACTCCATTGTGGACACCCAGATGCCCTACTCAGCAAGTTAGGCAAGGAGACAATAAAGGTTAATTGCCTATCTCGAACCTAGATCCACAATATCACACACTCACTCAAGTCACTGCACCCTAGGTACCAATAATCATCGTCCATGTGGATGTAAATAACCCAAGACATACCTCACTGGATTATATGAAAACAGACATAATGGATCTCTCAGAATGTGTGTCACAGATGGGTATCAGCCTTGCATTGAAAGCATTCTACCGTCGCTAAGGATAATGCCACAGCCTAAACATAAAATTATTGATTTTAATAAATGGCTTAGTGTCACTCCAGGGGGATTCAATGTCTGTCAGCATGGGAGGACATAGTCAAAAGACCATGTTGCTTTGCCAAGGATAGGTTGCACCTGTCCCCCCAGGCTTTCAGATATTGGCTAAAACTTTATCCACCCCCTTAAAGATCTTCTCAAGCAATGTCAAAAAGACAAAACCACCAACATGGTGAAAAAGTCTACAAGCAACCTTAAGGTGTTACAGCTCAATGTTCAGAGTCTAAACAAAAAACTCCACACCCCTCAAGCCCTCCTCACTCTGGAGAATGTAGACATCCGTGCTGTGACAGTGACTTGATTTAAAGCCACAGAAAGGACTCCAGAATTGCAAGGCTGCAATGCTTTCCACACATTTAGACAAAAAGCAGCACAGACTGGGCCAAAGGTGAAGTGTCTTGATCTATATTAAAAAAAAAAGAAGTTATGTACTCACCATAATGTTCCATGTTTGTTGTCCAGTATCTCGCCTTCAGTCTTGCTGGTTGGGTTCGGAGCCGAAACTCGGCTCCGACTCGGCCATATACCAAAGCTCGAGAGCTTCTACTGGCTCGAGGCTAAGTCCTGTCCCATGGTGCTTAGCATCTGTTCCCCAGATCTCTTTTAAGGGAGAAAAGTTCCTATGATATATCCAATATCCAAAAAGATAATATATGAAACATATTGTCATAAAGTTGGCAAGAAGGGAATCAGACCTTATCTGCCAATTTTGAGAAATGTCCTTTAGATCCTCCAGGAGGGGGATGGCTGGGTGGGAAGCAAAATTGAAGGCAAGATACTGGACAACAAACATGGAATGTTATGGTGAGTACATAACTTCTTTATGCTATGTTGAGGTTCCTATTGGAACATCGAATTTCCAATTGCTTGAACCACTAAAGGTTGACCTTTAATGATCAAACAATTGGAAATTCGAATGCTGTAAAATGAACATAAAAAAAAAGGGTGTAGACAGGGGGGCAAGCCCCCCTGCACCCCCCGCTACTTAAATATACCAACTCCAAGATCGCACTACAGTGTAGGAAAGGGAAATTTTCCCTTTCCGCATCGTAGTGCATTAAAGTGCGATCTCGGAGTTGGCATATTTAAGTAGTGGAGGGGCACAGCCCCCCACGTCGGGGGTGCAGGGGGGCTTGCCCCCCTGCTTTAACCCATCAGGGTACTTTGTCTTTGTTTTGTTTTTTTGTTTGTTTTTTTAAATTTCGAAGTTACGGAACTTTGATCATATGGTGACGACCACATGATATTCGAAGTTCCATAATTTTGATTTTCTAATAGGTAACCGTTATGTTGTACCATCTCGCCTTCATTCTTGCTGGCTGGGACAGAGTCCTCAGCACCTTTTTCTTGAGTGGCTCAAGGGAATAAACACTTCAGGACAGTGGAACCAAAGTATGCCCCGTTCTGGGATGCTACATCTACTTTGTAATGAGTAATAAAAGTATGAGGGTTAACCTATGTAGGCGACAGGGCAAACTGAATCGAACGGAAGTTTGGATTGAAAGGCAACGGAGGTAGATACCACTCTAGTTGAATGCCCTTTAACTTTTCCTGGCGGTTCTTTATTGTGGGAATCACAGACATAGGTGATGGTCTCAGTAAGCCATTTGGACAAGGTAACATTTGAGATTGCCAAACCTTTTTTTTATTTTCTGAATAGGAGACAAACAATTGGTCTGACTTTCTGAATTCTTTGGTCCTATGCAAGTAAAAACGCAACTGTCTACGCACATCCAGTTGGTGGAGTTTATACCTGCCTTGTTGCCATAGTTAGGAAAAAACACTGGCAATTCTATATTTTGGTTTAAATTTGCTTGAGAACAAACTTTCAGTAAGAAGGAAGAATTTGTTCTGAGGGAAACTATCTTTGTGGAAGATCAAATAGGGCGGACTGACAGACAAGGCTTGCAACTCTGATACTCTCCTAGCTGAAGTAATTGCTGTCAAGAAGAGTGTTTTCCAAGATAAAAATTTTAATGAACAAGATGATGCTGGTTTGATAAGAGGCAGGATCAAACATGATAATATTAGCTTGAGGTCCCGAGGAGGAGGTGGTTCTCTGAAGGGTGGTCTTAACAGAAAAGTACCCTTGAGGAAAGCTTTGCATAGTCTATGGGACATTACACAAGATCCGAAGTCTCCCACATGATAATTAGAAATAGCAGCTAGTTGAACTCGAATAGTGGCTGCCACTGCTCCTTGATTAAAAATTTCTGTCAAATTCTAGAATTGCAGGTATAGATGCTGTAAAGGGATCTATGTGTTTTTTGTTAGCCCAACAAAAGAACCTCTTCCATTTGCTTGCATAAAATTTCCTAGTCGTCTGCTTGTGAGAGGAGACTAGAATGTGACGTACTGCGGGGGATAATTCCGGAAGCCTGGTTAAGATCAGAAGTGGAGAAACCAAGCTGTCAGCTTGAGGCTGTGGAGGGCAAGGTGGAGTGTTCCTGACTGATGCGTCAGACTGGGTCCAGGATCCATGGGTCCTCCTGAAGGTGGGGCTAAAGAAAGGGGAACCACATCTGACAACGTCAGTCTGGTGCAATGAGAATTAACCTGCGACTCAACAATTTTGCTTTCTGGATAACCTTTGGAATCAAGGGAAAAGGGGGAAAGGCATAAACTAGTCCCAGGGGCCAATCGTGAACAAGTGCATCCCTCGGTGACTCTCCCAGAGGAGAGATTAGAGCAAGGTAGTTGCTGCATTTGGTACTGAAGGGAGTGGCAAAAAGGTTGCAGCAAGGCTGACCCTATTTGCGAAAAATTTGATTCCCAACTTCCTGATTGAGGGACCACTCATGATGCATGAGAACTGCTCTGCTTAGAATGTCTGCTATAACGTTGGATTTTCCTGGGATGTGCATTGCTGTCAGAAAGCATTGAGAAGATATCGCCCATTGCCAAAACTCTCTGGGCCTCTCAACATAGGGGATAGGATCTGGTTCCTCCCCGTTTGTTGATGTACCATACCATCGACATATTGTCTGTCTGAATTGCAATAGTCCCCATGGGAAGAGAGTTCTGAAATGCTTGCAACACCAGAAGCACCGCCCTCATCTCTAGGACATTGATGTGATATGGTACTCGTGATCTTTCCAAACCCCTTGGACCATCTGTCCCAGATAATGCCCCCCACCCTATCTGGGATGCAGCCGTGATTACTGTAGCGACAAGTTGGGGAAGTACAAATGGTTTGCCCATTGTTACCCGAGTGGACTGGACCCACCAAAGTAGGTCCTTCTTGCAAGAGTCTGTTATAAGGATCTCGTGAGACATGGTTAACTCCTGTATGGACCACTGAGCGAAGAGTAGCCACTGCAATATTCGCATGTGAAGTTGTGCCAGGGGAAGTAGTGTTATTGTCACTGCCATACAGGCTAGGACTTTGAGGGCAAATCTTGCCTGGACTTTTTTCTTGTTGAGTAAGGTAACCACTTGACTGCGTAATGTCTGGATCCTTTCTTGAGGAAGTTTTGCCAACATGTCGTTTGTATTTAAATCTGCACCGATGAAGGTAATACACTGTGTTGGCAACAAGGCAGATTTTTCTGCATTTAGAGTAATGCCTAGTTTTGAGAAGAGATGGATGGTGTAGTCTCTTGCTTTGATTAGTAGCTGCTTGGTGGTGCCAGTTAGGAGCCAGTCGTCTAAGTATGGAAACACCTGGAATCCCTGACATCTCAGATGAGCCGTGACTACTGCCGTGCATTTGGTAAACACCCTAGGGACTGCTGTGAGTTCAAAGGGCAGAGCTCTGAATTGGTAATGACTGGCCCCAAGCCGGAAGCGTAGAAATCTTCTTGCGCGCCTGTCCATCTTTATGTGGTAGTATGCATCCTGAAGATCTAACGAGCACATCCAATTGCCTTTTCCCAGAAACGGGAGTATAGACTGCAGTGTTACCATCCAGAACTTTGACTTTTTCACCGACTTGTTTAGTCTGCTGAGATCCAATATAGGTCTCCAGTCCCCTGTCTTTTTTGGAACTAAAAAGAACCTCGAGTAAATTCCAGTTCCTAGTTGGTCTGTGGGGATTTCTTGGATGGCTCTTTTTTCTAGCAATGTTTGAATTTCTATTGTTGCTTGATCCCTTTGACCAAGTGAAATGTCTGGGATAAACTTTGACAGATGAGGTGGACAGTGAAAAGGAATGTTGTAACCCCTGGATATAATGGACTGTACCCATTTGTCTTGAGTCAAATTTAGCCAGGCTTCTGGGTACAGCGATAGTCTCCCTCCGATTGCCTCCAGAGGTGGACAGGTGGGCCTCCTTTCAGGGGCGCTGGAAGGGCCTACCAGAAAACATATCTCTGTCGCCCTGGTCATGCGGACCCCTTCTGCCGTGTGGACGGTGTCTTCCATTGTTATTTCCTCCTCTGCCCCTGGGGGAAGGATCACCACGAGTGTCAGATAACGGTCCTTTGGACTTACAGAACCACATTTTTCCACTCTTTTGACCTTTAGGATAAGGTCTGGTAGGGGCAGAAAAATGGACTCCAACGGCAGACAGAGTCTTACCAACTTGTTGGCTCCTGGTGAGAGTTTCTTTCACTATTGGCCTGAACAAGGATGAGCCATCAAAGGGAGTTTCAATAAAGGAAGACCAGAAGGGTTCGGAAAACTCGCAAAGGTGCATCCAGGAATGTCTATGAAGAGCTATTCCTGTGCCTGCTGCCCTGCTTGCTCTATCGGCTGCACAGGATATGAGGCGCATGGAGGAGTTACAGATGGAGGTTAAGGTTGCAAGCTGGGAATTAATCTTATCAGATAAGTCCTGGGCTGTAGCACCTTGTAGGGTATCTCCTAGCTCTTTTAGGAGATCCCTCTGAAGTCACGTGAAATGCGGCAAATAATTCAGCGACCGCAAGGTAAAGGCCGCTGAGGAAAACAATCATTTCACTTATCTGTCCATCGTACAAGAGTCCTTGTTCGGTGGATGGTCAGATACAGAAGTTTCAGCTAACTCCTTCTTTGTGGCCGCTGCCTTCACCATTGCATCTACAGGAACCCCTTTTGTTAAATATTGCCTATCTTCCGGGGCTGTAATGAATTTATTAGGCTTCCTCGGAACAGGGTCCACTGAGTCCAGAGAGTCCCACACCTTTCAACTCACCAAACCCAGGAGAGGATCAAAAGGTGGAAGGGTGAGAGCCAAAGGTTTCCAGGTATACTGACTCATCTTCAGAAGGGGAAAGGGACTTCCAGCCACCCCTCTGCTTAAGGACCTCGAGAATGTCTGAAAAAGAGACATCCTCAAAGGGTAACTGTGGGGACCCTTCTGAATCTTCTAAGTACCAGAAGTGACAGACTCAGGGGAGTCCATGTGCTTCCTCTTACACTGTCACTTCCGAAGGACCTCCTTGGAGGGATGCTCTGGGGAGGTATTGGAAGAGGAGGATCCACCCACTGTGGCTTCCTGGGGCACTGTCTCTCTACTCTGTGGGTGATGGGGGGATAATGAAGTGGTGGACACCAGTCCCTTAGGGGGAAGAGAGGCTGGAGCCAAAGGTGGAGCAGACTCAGTGGAGAGCACACTCTGCATCACCTCAAAGGCACCGCAGTCCTGGGCCGAAAAAGACTCCAGCCCCGAGAGGCTGGGAGATCTCCATGGCACTGAGGAGGGTGGCTTTGTGGCTGATGTGGGAGCCGCACTCACCTGAGCTGAGGCGCTGAGTGGGAGAGCCGGCTCCTACAAGGGTCCGACTCTACTCTCCCCCCCTGAGCTGACCAGGGAGTGTCGACCCCCAGGTCCCTCGATGGACGACAGCATCGAGGAGATCGGAGCAGAAGTCGGAGCCGATATATCAGTAGTGATTACTGGCTCTGGCGGTTCCAGCACAATGACTTCCATACTCTCTGGCTCCAAACTCGTCCAAGTTGGAGTTGGAATAGGCATAATTGGAGGTACCATTGTCGGCTCCAAGATCCGATGGGCTAGGAGAGAATTTCTGCTAGGGCCTGGGTCCAAAGCAATCTCTTCACTACCCACTCCACATCATCGTACGATAGCCTGGAATATCTAGAGGAAAGGACTCGACGATTTGTGGCTACCTGCCACCAACTGTAATAAAGGAGATTGTGACACTGAGAGAACAGGCTCCAAGGACAGTGACTGACTCCTTTTTCGGCTCCATAACGGTTCCGATGAAGCAGATGGAACCGATGGAGAACTATGTTTTTTGGACCCGACAACTTTCGGATCCGAGGAAGTAGCAACTTTGATGCTGCTTGTCGGCTCAGACACTGGAGCTGATGAAGCAGCCCTTTTAGATGTATCCAATTAGGAAGTCTGATTGCCTTCATCCACTTTCAATAAGCCCCTTAAAATAAGCTTGTTTTGCCTCCCTTGTAAGACCCTGGTGCTAAAACTATGACAGATGGAGCAGGAATCTTGGAGATGGAGTGGTCCGAGACAGTATACACAACTAGTGTGTCCGTCAGTTATGGACATTTTTTGAGTGCAGGAATCGCACTTTTTAAATCCTGATTTGTGCTCCTTAGTTGGTTCTTTCGACATATCTACTGTAAGGAAGACAAACTATAACTGTAAAAAAAAAAAAATAAGAATTAACACAGTAATTATAACAGAAAGGTAGCAATACAGGAAGGTTTTTTTTTTTTAAAGACAAGAGGAAGGAAAGGGAGGAGGAAAAGTCTCTAAGTTAAATGACTATCTCCTCCAACCCGAGGAGATGCCTCTAACTTAAATGGTGACTCCTAAGAGGGGAAGAGAAATGGACAAGAATCCTTTAACTAAAAATGGATTCTTGAAGAGACAACACGCCCCAAAGGAAAAAACAGCCGCAAGGGAAAAATTTACCAAGGATATGAAAGAATTAGCACAAAGGCTATTACTATAAGACTAATAGGTTATAACAGACAGTATTTAGAAGATTACCAGTATTAAGGTATAAAATATCAAATTTTACAAGCCTGAGTCAGCGAAGACAATCCCGAAGCTTTAAGCGGCAAACGAGATCTGGGGAACAACCGCTAAGCACCATGGGATAGGATTTAGCCTCGAGCCAGTAGAAGTCCTTGAGCTTTGGTATATGGCCGAGTCGGAGCCAAGTTTCGGCTCCAAACCCAACCAGCAAGAATGAAGGCGAGATGTGACAACATAACATCATACCTCCAGATTGGTTAAAAAGGATGATATCATAGAGATCATCCACATGCAAGTCACTATAGATAAGGTCAGTCACCGTATCATGGTTAGCTACAGGTCAAAATCTATGCCCCCTAGTGTCTCATGACTCTTGCCTAAACCTACTAGAAGCACTCCCCAACCAACCACCCTATTAATGGGGGACTTTACCTCAAACTCAAAAGGCATAACACTCCCTGGATTATCAACACATACACCTTGGAAAAGACAGTGCACACGACAGCCAGAGGATCAAACTGGATCTGGTACTCACCACATGGAACAGCATTGCCCCCCTCCCCCTTATCATGTCCTTACTAGAGAGAGGTCAGCTCACAAAGCTGTCTCATTTGAAGTAAAAATCAACCCAGAAAATCCAGCTAAACCAATAACAGTAAAGAAATGTTCAAAGGGAGACCATGTACTATTAGGTGACAGTTTGTCAAAATTCAAGGCTGCCCCCACCCGAAGACCACAGCTACCTATGCAGATTTATTCAAAGTCCCTATAAAACATGTGAATGACTGCAAAACAGGCTGCTGTATCTACCAGAAATAAACCAAAAACAAACCCCATTAAAGGAATCCTCACATAAACAGGATATATAATAAAAGAATAAAACTCATGGCCAAAATCAGGAAAAGCAACTCCTTTAAAGACAAGTGCTCTCTTATACATTTAAACAAGAAATTAAGAGGTATAATTAAGTCAAACAAAACCAAATAGAAGCTCATGCTAAGGACAATCAGAAGGCCTTTTCCAGCTATGTTCAGAACCTTGGGCGTAACACTCAGTAGTGTGGTGAATGGTACCATCTTCACCAGTCCGGATGGCATAGCAAATCTACCGGCTAATAAATCCAGCTCAAAGTTCAACCCCCCACCCATCCCAACCCAGTTCCACCGGATGAAATCTCCTCAGACATATTTTTGCCAGCTATCAATAGGGACCAGGTGACAGCAGCACTCGCTAAAGCCAAGAACACTGCCTCCATGGGTCCCCATCATCATCCCTGGTCAATTCCTGAACAGTCAAAAGCATGACCTATCAGGAACACTTGAGGCACTTCAACAGCAGACTTGAAACAGGCAACATTCCAAGTGAATGGAAGACTGCAATAGTCATTCCCCTCTACAAGGGTGGACCAACCAACCAACACGTAGAACTAGAGAGCCATCAGTCTAACACGCCTAATATGAAAAGTCATGAAATGAGTAATCTTAGAAATGATAAACAAGGACACTGGCAACCTATAGACACTGGATCATGCTAACTTTAAGAGAAGGTCATACCTACTTAACCTGGTAGACTTCTTTGAGAAGGTTACCAAGGCAATGGACAAGGGTAAAACAGCTGCATATCTTGATCTAGCTAAGGCATTTGATACAACACCACACTCTGGCACTGTTAGCAAGCCCTTGGAGCTAGGTGTAAATCCTTACATAATTCACTGGATTGCCATCTGGCTCACAGTCACAAGCGGATTACCCAAGGGATCTGTTCTGGGCCCTCTCCTGTAAGAAAGGCTCACCCAGACTCTGCTACACTTGCTGTGAAGGAAAGGTTAGTTTGTTTTTTATTTGTTATATTTTGTATTACTTAATTGCCTTTTTATATTTTGAATACTGTGATTTGTTTTCTTTACCTTGCGTTTTACTTGTATTCTGCTTTTAACTGCATACTAAAACTTCAAGAGACCACAGCTCTGTCTCTTGTGAGTCAGGAAGAAATTTGTTCCCCACTCTCACACCCGCTTACTGTCGCGTTCTTAAATACCACTGCCTTTCTGGTTGCCTGCCTCTTACGTTAATTTGGCCAATTATCACATTTCCTCTCTGTTTTCACTAGCTTGTGTGAATAAGCACAAAATTATCATTTTGTGAAATCACTCCGGTTCAACTATTTAAATTTATTGGCCCTCCTACTGTATTCCATAGTACCAGAATACAAAAGTGACCACCCTCTTTCAGTCTATCTTGCTGTTTTAAAAATAGTGACTCTCCACTAAAACTAAACTTTTTAGACAGGTAAAACTTAAGTTACCTACTTTCACATCTAACTTATCTAGTGCACACTACAGTGTTTAGGATAACACATTTTTTCATAGGTAGATACTAGGCTATTGGCCCTAGGGCCTATATAAGCCTAGCCAAACTGTATCCTGGCTTTTGCCACCCAAGAAAATTATTGTCCTGTGCCCCTGTATAGCAGAGCCACAAAAGTGATCCCCGGGGTGAATTTCCTATCTCCCATCTAATCATCAAGATTTTTCTTGAAGAGTGCTAAGGAGGAGCTTTGTTTGATATAGATAGGTAGTTTGTTCCAGAGTATGGGAAGTCTCTGGGACAGGAATCTATCCCTCCAGCATGTTCTGTTTATTGTGGCGACAAGGTTTAGGTCCCTAGAACATGTAGCTCGGAGGGATTGGCATTTCTTTACGTGGAGCATATCCAACAGCTCTGGGTTTGACATAGCTTTGTATGTTAGGCAGAGATCGCCTCTGAGTAGGCGATATGCGAAGGAGTAAAGCTGGAGTTTTTGAGACTGTCTGTGTAGGGCATCTGTTTGAGGCCGGTAATCCTCTTTGTGAGGTATTTCTGTGGCCTTTCCAGTTGTTGTAGATGTCTTGGTGAGGTACATACCAAAAGGGGCGTTGTACTCTATAATGGGTCTAATGAGTGATGAGTAGAGGGTAACAATGACCTCTTTTTTCTTGGATGAGAAACCTTTTGTGATGAGGTGTGCCACCTAGAAGGATTTTGTGACTACTGTGGCAATGTGATTATCAAAGGAGAGACTACTGTCCACCTGTGTCCCAAGGTCTCATCACACTTTTGGTGTTAAGTAGACTACCACCTACATGGTAGTTCATGGGTACAGAGTTTTTACCAAAAGGGATGACAATGCACTTTTTGGCATTGAGCGTGCGGCCATGGCTTTGACACCAGGCATCTGTCTCAGTGAGGCCCTTTTGTAGGATGTCCACATAGTCAGGAGTTTTGATTATGGCTCTTAGTTTGCAGTCATCTGTGAACTTTGTTAGCCTGTACTTCAGAGAAGTAGATACCAAACAGGAGAGGACCTAGGACTGAACCCTGTGGTATTCCACTTGTCACTGGTCTGAAATTGGATTTAGAGTCTGCTACTTTCACAGTGTGGATTCTGTGAGTAATCCAGTTGGCAAACCATCTTGTGACATAGGGATTTATACCTAGTTTAGTGAGTTTGTCTATAATTCCAGAGTGGGGGATGGTGTCGAAAGCCTTGGCGAGATCTAGATTGGCTGTGTGTACCACCTTACTCTCATCTACGGCTTTGGTGGCCGCTTCAAAGAAGTCTATCAGGTTTAGAAGACATGATCTGCCTATTACAAACCCGAACTGGGTGGGGTCCAGAGTTTGGAGATTACCAATGTCATTGTTTATAAGTTCCATGATGATATACTCCACAGCCGTGCAGACCAGGCTCGTCAGGCTAATGGGGCAGTAGTTCCCTGGGTCCGTGGCAGCGCCCCCTTTGTGAAGTGGGATAACCGTTCCTGTGTGCCATTCAGTGGGCACAAAGCCTGAGGTGAGGCTATAATTGAACATGGTACTTAGGTGGAGTGCCAGTTTGTTCTGTAGTTCATCTAGAATGCAGCCTGGGATGTTGTCAGGTCCCATGGATGCTGTGCTCTTGACTTTGGAGAGTGTGTTTTTTATCTTTGCAGCCTTTGCGTTCTTCCGGTATAGAGATGGGCCCTTCAGGGGGATAAGAGAGGGGTAAAGTTAGCACTGAACCTATCTGCCAGGATGTTGGCAATATCAGTTGGTTCTGTATATTTAGTGCCATTGTGCTGTAACTCAGAGCAGATCTGAGTGTTGTCATTGAGATTCTTGACATAGCTATAGAATGCTTTGTGGTTGTCTTTAGTATCAGTGGTGATTTTGTTTTCGTAACTAGCTTTGGAGGATTTTATGAGGGATCTCAGCTTCTTACTGAGGCTGACCACGGAGTTCCTCCAATCATGGGATTTTACTCTTTTTTTTTGCAACAGTTCCTTTCTTCTGTTGTAGAGTTTGTTTATAGCAGGGGACCACCAGATTGGCTTCCTTTTTTTTGGAGGATAGCATCTTGGTTCTGTTAGGGATTGCACGATCCATGCACTCGTGTAAGTGCTTATAAAGTGCAAGTGTATAGGATTCAGCAGTCATAGCTCTATTGTCTGTCAGCATGGGTGTCGTGAAGTTTGCCACTTCTGTCTTAAGAAGCTGAAGTTGGCTTTGGAGACATTTTTTACGGTGGTTTCCCTAATGGGGGGTGGGGTGTGGATGTCTAGGGTGATTTGCTTGTGGTTGGATCTGACCAACGAGGAATTGACCTCTGGTGTGGAACACCGGTTGCCCATGTTGGTAATGACCAGGTCTAAGATATTGCTGTCCCTTGTGGGGGTGTGGATAAGTTTATCCAAGGCATTGGAATTTATGAATTCCAGAAAACGTTGAGCACAAGAGTTGGTACATGAGTTTTCCTAGTTAATGGTGGTGTAGTTGAAATCGCCCATTATTAGGATGTTAGGTTGTACCCTAATATTTTCCAGTGTATCAAGAAATGAGGAGTGGGAATCCTGGGGCATGGTGCGGGATCTGTAGCAAGCTACCATTTGCATTTTGGTCTTGCCCAGAGTTAGTTGCACTTGGATAATCTCAGATGCATTATGCTGAGCAACTAGCCTGGAGGTGTGGATATCCTTAATGAATATGGACACGCCTCCACCTTTAGTGCTTCGGTCCAGGCTAGGTGGCCGAAAGGTGTGGTATGAATTATAGTCTGGTAATGCAAGGGTGCTCTCTGGAGCGTTGAAGCCAGTCTCTGTCACTGCACAGATGTCAATGTTCTCCATTTTAAGGAGTGCCTCGAGTGAGTGCATTTTGAGGTTTAGACTTCTAGCATTAAGTAGCATTACCCTCAGATGTTGCTTGCTTGTACCTGTTACTGTGGTGAATTTGTCATTTGAATCTTGCCTAAAAAAGGGACTATAGGGGTGGCAAGAGACTTAGCCAGTATCCGGAATCCCAAGGGCGACAGGTGCAGGCCATCTTTGGCAAAGCATCGTGGTTTGTCGATCAAGTCATCCCAGGCAGACAGATACTGGATCCCCTTAGAATGACACCAGACGCTTAGCCAATTGTTGAAGTCAATCATTTTGTCCTTGTACTGTGGTATCATTCTGGGTGACAGCAGGATGCTACTCAGGGCTAGGGTCATACTTACCTTTAAGCATCCCTGTGACTAGCATTTGCTTTAATATCTCCTGGAAAGCATTAGGAAGCCTTAAACTGATACAAGCACTCAACTCTCCTCGTTAATAAGGAGAAATTAATCGTAGGCACTAAACAGCCTATAATTGCAAAGTACATTGCTAAGGCAAGGGAAAACAGCTGCTGTACTTTACAAAAAGCACCAAACCAGGCATGTCCAAGGGTCAGCTTCCAGTGATTTCTCCTGTCCACCTGGTGAATCTGGGCATACTGGGGCAATGCAGCAATTGCCTCATGTACACAGACAACCCTCTCCTCCTACCACCCAACACTACAACCTGTGAAAGATGCACTTACATAGCCAAACTGGAAGCAAAGCTCTCTCCACCCAAGATTGTGCTAGACAGTCAAGAGGAGAAGGTTAAAACCCACACTACTACTACCTCAAGCAACACATAGCCCTTCTAAACCCACACCACCAAAACCCACACTTAGCAACATTAAATCCACATATGCGGAGAACCTTAAATGTAACCTGCCCAAGTAACAAGGACCTCCAAAGCCAAAACGTAAACAAACACCAATCACAACCAATGTGTTACATATCTCACAACACCAGTGTGCCAACCAGCAACAGCCCCTAAGGCAAGACGACATACCTAACACTTTAGTCATAGGTGACTCTATAGTCAGGCACACTGATGCCCCATTCATCAGGCTGAACAAGGAGAAAATTACAGTCAGCTGCCTGTCGGGTGCCGGGATCCGCCACATAACGCATGCAATCAAGTCACTCCACAACAAGTACAAATATGACTCTGTTGCTGCCCATGTTGGAGTGAATGACTTGAGACGTACCTCCCTGGACTACATGAAGAGAGACATGGAAGAGCTCTCGGATCATGTGGCCAAGGCAGGTATGACCCTAGCCCGGAGTAGCATCCTGCCTTCGCCCAGAATGATACCACAATATAAGGACAAAATGATTGACTTCAACAATTGGCTAAGCTTCTGGTGTCATTCAAAGGGGATCCAGTATCTGTCTGCCTGGGACGACATGATCGACAGACCACAATGCTTTGCCAGAGACAGTCTGCACCTGTCGCCCCTGGGATTCAGGTTACTGGCTAAGGCTCTTGCCACCCCTATATTGCCGTTTTTAGGCAAAGTTCAAAGGACAAAACCACCACCGTAACAGGTACAAGCATGCAAATTCTGAAGGTAATGCTACTCAATGCTAGAAGTCTAAACCTCAAAATGCACTCTCTCAAGGCACTCCTAAAAATGGAGAACATCGATATCTGTGCAGTAACTGAGACCTGGTTCAAAGCTCCAGACAGCACCCCTGCTATACCAGGCTACAACTCTTACCACACTTTTCGGCCACCAAACCAGGACCGAAACACTACAGGTGGAGTGTCCATAGTCACCAAGGATATTCACACCACCAGGCTAGTTGCTCAACACAATGCATCTGAAATTCTCCAGGTACAACTAACACTAGGTAAGACTGCAATCCAAATTGTAGCTTGCTACAGATCCCACACCATGCCCCAAGATTCTCACTACACCTTTCTAAACATACTGGAAAATTTTAAGATACAAACACCCTAATACTGGGAGATTTCAATTACCCTGCCATTAACTGGGAAAACTACTCATGTACCACCACCTTTGCCTAACAGTTCTTGGAATTCACAAATTCCAACGCCCTGGATCAACTAATCCATAGTCCCAAAAGGGGCTCTAATATCCTAGACTTGATCATTACCAACATGGGAAATCGATGCTCCACATCTATGGTCACTCCCTCGTTGGTTAGGTCTGACCATAAGGTAAACACCCTTAACATCCATATCCCACCCCCCAGTAAGGAAACCTCCATAAAAACTTCTCCAAAGCAAACTTCATGCTACTCAAGTCAGAAGTGACAAACTTCATGACACCCATGCAGAAGGGAACTGAAAGTTCGACTGCTGAATCCTACACTTAGGCACTGTACGAGCACATCCACTCATAAATGAATCGTGCCATCCCAAATAGAACCAAGATGCTCTCCTCCAAAAAAAGGAAGCCAGTCTGGTGGTCCCCTACTATAAACAAACTTTACAACAAAAGGAAGAAACTGTTGCAGAAGAGAGGAAAATCCCAGGATGCAAAAAACTCCCTTTACCAGCCCTCAGTAAGAAGCTGAGATCCCTCATAAAATCCTCCAAAGCTAGTTACTAAAATAAAATTGCCAAAGATTCCAAAGACAACCACAAGGCATTCTATAACTGTCAATAATCTAAATGGCAATGCTCAGAACTGCTCTGAGCTATAACAGAATGGCATTAAATATACTGATCCCAAGGATATTGCCAATATCCTGGCAGATCAATGCAGTGCCAACTTCACACCTCCTCACCCCCTAAACAGCCCATCTCAATACTGGAAGATTGCCAAATTCCGGTAATAACAGCCACACAGGTAGAAAATGCACTCTCCAATGCTAAGAATACAGCATACACGGGACCAGATGACATCCTGGGCTGTGTACTATACGAACTACAAAATGAACTGGCACCTCACCCAAGTGTCATGTTTAATCATAGCCTCACCTCAGGCTTCGTGCCCACTGAGTGGTGCACAGCTACAGTTATCCCACTCCACAAGGGGGGATCCACCTTGGATCCCAGGAGCTACCGCCCCATAAGTCTGACGAGCCTGATCTGCAAGGCCATGGGACGTATTATCATGGAACTTATAAACAAAGACACTGGCAACCTTCAAACACTGGACCCCACCCAGTTTGGGTTCGTGAAGGGCCGATCTTGTCTCCTGAACCTGATTAACTTCTTCGAATCAGTCTCCAGAACCGTGGACGAGGGTAAGGCGGTCCACACAGCCTATCTGGACCTCGCCAAGGCCTTTGACACCATCCCCCACTCTGGAATCATATATAGACTTACTAAGCTAGCATTAATCCCTATGTCACTCGATGGGTTGCCAACTGGCTTATTGACAGAACCCACACTGTAAAAGTAGCCGACTCCAAATCCAGCTCCAGACAAGTGGAGTACCTCAGGATTCAGTCCTGGGACCGCTGTTGTTTGGCATCTGCTTCTCTGAAGTACAGGCCAACACTAAGGGACTCTGGCTAACAAAGTTCACAGATGACTGCAAACTGGGAGCCATTACTGAATCCCCAAATGATGTGGATAGTCTACAAAAGGGCCTTACAGAAACAGATGCTTGGTGCCAGAGCCATGGGCTCAAGCTCAATGCCAAGAAATGTATAATTATCCCCTTTGGGGAAAAGATGTACCCGTGAATTACCACATAGGTGGCAGTACACTAAACACTGAAAGTGTGATGAGACATAGGGACACAGGTGGACAGTGGTCTCATCTTCAATAACCACACCGGCACAACAGTCAGGAAATCCTTCTATGTGGCACACCTCATCACTAAGGGCTTTTCATCCAGAGAAAGAGGAGGTCATTGTCCGACTGTACTCATCCCTCATTAGACCAATTATAGAATTCAACCCCCCGTTTGGTATGTACCTCTCAAGACATCTGCAACAACTGGAAAGGCCGCAGAAATACCTCACTAAAAGAATCACATGCCTAAAGCAGATGCCCTATGCTGACCACCTTAAAAAACTCCAGCTATACTCTGTCGCATATCGTCTACTCAGAGGCGATCTCTGCTTAACATACAAGGCCATGTCAAACCCAGAGCTGTTGGGACATGCTACACTTAAAGAAATCCCTATCCCTCGGAACCACACACTTCAGGGGATCTAAACCTTGTCATCACAATAAACAAAACATGCTGGAGAGATAGGTTCCTGACCCAGAGACTACCCAGACTCTGGAATAGACTGCCCATACATGTCAAGCAGAGCACCTCTTTGGCCCTCTTCAAAAGGAACCTTGACGATTGGATGGGAGAAAGGAAATTCACCCTGGGGATCACGCCAGTCGCCCTGCTAGACAGGGGTCCAGGGAAGTAAACAGTGTGAGAAGAAATAGTCAGGGAATTGTTATGGCCCCAGGGCCGACAGCCTAGTACCAACCTATGAACCTAACAAGGCATTTACTTCTCAGACGTCAGGCTAATGTTCAAGGCCTCTGGCTCACCAGGTTTGCAGAGGACTGTAAACTGCGATCCATTATAGTTTCCAACCCTCCCCTCCCCCTCCCCAAGACACCAACAGCTTGCAAGTGGGTTTAACACAGACAAAAGACTGGTGCTGAAGTCATGGCCTAAAACTCAATGCCAAAAAAGCAGTATAATGACAAGAAAATGGCCTTTATCAGACCTCTCATTGAATACACTATCCCCTCTGCCATGTATCTAATTAGACACTTGCAAGAGCTGGAATGCCCACAAAAGATTTCTCACCATGAGAATTCAGGGGATGAATAGTCTGTCCTACACTGATTACCTACAGGCTCTTAGTGTCCTACAGACTGCTGAGAGGGGATTTTTTGCCAGGGTGACTGGGCGTCCTCAGACTGAGCCCACATGCAAAACAAACAGCAACACTAGATCCAAGGATCTGAATTTCGCTTGTGACAAACAGAACGTGATGGGAATACAAATAGGTGTCCCAAAGAATCCCTGCACTTTAGAATGGGCTCCCCATCCATCTAAAACAGAGTTCATCCCTGACCCTATTCAAATGAAACCTTGACAAGTGGATGGGAACTTGTAAATTTACCCCCAGTCTGGTCTAAGTCCCTTATGAACAGAGAAAGTCAACAAGAAAAGCTTTTTCATAACACCCCCTACAAATCCTTAGTTACCTCCCAACTAAACACACCCTTATACATGCCCATGATACTTGGGACCCAAATGGTTTGCGGTGCGTGGCTAGACTTGTAAGGGCCCTAGTGGTTATTGGCCTAGTAACAACCTATGAGAATCATAAATGCCATGAAATGCAAAAAAAAAAAAAAAATTATGTACTCACCATAATGTTCTATGTTTGTTGTCCATCTCGCCGTTCATTCTTACAATGATGGGTTCAGAGCCGATCCACAGATCCGACTCGGCCGAATACTTAGCTGAAGATCTCAAACTTGGCTCATAGCAAGAAGTTATCCCACAATGCAGTGGTGCAATTCCCCAGATCTTGTTTGCTGCTAATACTGAGCAATATGTACACAATATATATATTTACACACATATACATATAAACAATATGTAAGTTCATACCAAACATACTGGAAGGAGAAACAAGCTGAGACAAAGAGCCCCTGAGGTAGTGTAAATCTACGGGGTCCACAAGAAGTCTTTGGCAGGGGGAAGGAGGGAGGGTCCGTACGAATGAATGGCAAGATGGACAACAAACATGGAATGTTATGGTGAGTAAATAATTTATTTATGTTATGTTGTCTTATCTCGCCTTCAATCTTACAATGAAGGGACAGCGTCCCTAGCACCTTTTATTCTGGGTGGCTCACGGGAGTATACCTTTCAGCACCATGGAACCAAAGGATGCCCTGTTCCTGGAGGCCAAATTCACTTTGTAATGTGTAATAAAAGTATGTGGAATAGACCACGTAGCTGCTGTACAAATATTATCTATAGGAATTCTGGCTTGGAAAGCAGATGACGTAGCCAATGCTCTAGTGGAATGAGCCTTTACTCTGAAAGGTAGATCCTTGTTATTAGATTTGTAGATAAAGGTAATACAATTTGAAAACAAATTAGAAAGAGTGACTTTTGAAACTTTTTTTGCATCAGAAAAGGATACAAATAATTGGTCAGATTTTATGAAGTCTTTAGTGCTATGTAAATAGAATCTGAGTTGTCTGTGCATGGCCATTTGGTGTAATTTGTACTCTGCCTTGTTGCTATGTTGAGGAAAAAATACTGGGTGTTCTATGGATTGGTTTATATTGTTTCGAGAAGCAACTTTAGGTAAAAAGGAAGGGTTGAGTGTATAAGGATACCCTATCCTTATGAAAAATCAAATATGGTGGTTTAACAGAAAGAGCTTGCAGTTCTGACACCCTTCTAGCAGAAGTTATAGCCATTAGAAATAAGGTCTTCCATGAAAGGAACTTAAGGTCTGAAGACAAAGTAGGCTCAAAGCGAGGTAAAGTGAGATGGGACAAGAAAAAATTTAGATCCCAGGGAGAAAGGGGTTCCTTAAAGGGAGGTCTTAGTAAAGAAGTACCTTTGGCTCTACACAACCTGTGTGAAATTAAGTTTGAAGTATCGCCAATATGAAAATGTGAAACTGCAGCAAGCTGAGCTTTGATGGTAGCTGCAGCTGAGCCTTGTTAGAACAGTTCAACCAGAAATTCAAAATGGAGTGAATATGTGCACAGAAAGGGTCAATGTTCTTATCTTGAGCCCACAGGGAAAACCTCTTCCATTTGCTAGAATAAAGCTGTCTAGTAGAAGCTTTATGGGAGGACATTAAAATATGTTTTACAGTAGGAGTGAAATTGTGAAGCCTGACTAAATTGGGAAGTGGAGCAGCCAAGCTGTCAATTTTTAGGGTGTGGAGAGACGGATGAAGCTCCCCTGACATATAAGCCAGCAGATCTGGTACTGAGTCCAGAATCCAAGACATCTCCTGAAAGTGGGGCCACAGGAAGGGGAACCAAACCTGACGAGGCCAGTAAGGGGCAATGAGAATTATCCTGCTTGCCGAGCTTTGAGCTTTCTGGATTACTCTGCGTATGAGAGCAAAAGGTGGAAAAGCATATGGAAGTCCAGAGGGCCAATTGTGAGCCAGAGCATCTCTCAGTGTCTCCCACAGAGGGGAACTAGGGTAAAGTAGTTGCTGCACTTGGCATTCATGGGAGTGGCAAAGCGGTCGCAGCAAGGCTGTCCCCATGTCTGGAAAATCATTTCCGCTACAATGTGATTGAGAGACCACTCGTGAGGCATTAGAATTGCTCTGCTCAGCTTGTCTGCTATCACGTTGGACTTCCCGGAATGTGCGTTGCAATTAGAAAGCACTGGGAAGAAACTGCCCATTGCCAAACTCTTAGGGCTTCTCGACACAGGGGGTAGGATCTGGTTCCCCCTTGCTTGTTTATGTACCAAACCACAGACATTTGTCTGATTGGATCGCAATAGTCCCTAGAGGGAGAAAGTCTTGAAGTGCTTGCAATGCAAGAAGCACTGCTCAGATCTCTACATTTATATGCAAGTGAGCCTCGTGATCTTGCCATGTACCTTGGACTGTTCTTCCCAGATAATGCCCCCACCCTGTCTGGGAAGCATCAGTGGTCACTGTAACTATTGGTTGAAGTGGAACAAAGGGTCTGCCTATTGTCACGAGTGGAATGCATCCACCATCTCAAGTCGTTCTTGCAAGATTTTGTTATCCTGATCAGATGAGACATTGGAAGCTTTTGAAGAGACCATTGGGAGAATAATAGCCACTGAAGTATCTTCATGTGCATTCTGGCAAGAGGAACTAGTGTAATCATGCAGGCCATTGTTCATAATAAGTGAAGAATTACTTTTGCTGTCACTTTTTCCCTGGGAAGGATGTGAAGAATTTGATGTCTGAGAGCTATGACCCTTTCTGCTGGAAGACCTGCTATCATCAGTGAAGTGTCTAGAATTGCACCTATGAATGTAATACATTGAGAGGGCAACAAGGCAGATTTTTGCAAATTTACTGTAATGCCCAAATGATTGCAGATGTCCAACATTAGATCCCCGGCTTGCAGGAGTAGATGCTTGGTGGTGGCAGACAGGAGCAAGTCATCTAGATAGGGAAACACATGGAATCCTAGACGTCTCAGGAGAGCCATTACTACTGCCATACATTTGGTGAACACTCTGGGAGCTGTAGTGAGACCAAAGGGCAGAGCTCTGAACTGATAATGGCTGGCTCCCAGCCGGAAGCGCAAGTACCTTCTCAATGTCCTGTCCATTTTTATGTGGTAGTAAGCACCTTGAAGGTCTATGGAGCACATCCAATTCTCTTTCCCTAAAAAGGGAAGTATAGACTGCAGTGTCACCATTCGGTACTCTGACTTCTTGACAGATTAATTTTACTTGCTTAATATGGACCTCCAGTCCCATTCTTTTTAGCACTAAAAAAAGAATCTTGAGTAAGTTCCGAATCCTATTTGGTCTGCGGGGACTTCTTGGATGACTCTTTTTTGGAGCAATTTTTGAACCTCTATAATTGCTTGTTCCCTTAGACTGGGTGTAACATCTTGAAGTGCTTTGGTCTTCGGGACAGGTAAGCAAAAGGGGATGGCTTATCCTCTGGATATTATGTTTAGTACCCATTTGTCGTTGGTGATATTTCGCCAGGCTTCTGGGTACATCGACAAATATCCGCTGACTGCCTCCAAAATAGAGCAGCCGGGCTCCTTCCTGGACCACTGATAAGGCCGCCTGCGAAAGGAATCACGGTCACCTTGGTTTTGTGGACTCCCTCTGCCTCTGGGGCAGCATCTACCATTATTACCCCCTGCCCCTGGGGAAGGTATCAGACCGTGAATCCTGGAAAAATCTCTGGGATCTTTTGAACCACATCTTTCTGCCCTTCTGACCATTGGGATAAGGTCTTGAAGGTACAGAAAAACGTACTCCAATAGCAGAGAGAGTTTTTCCTTCCTGCTCACATCAGGTTAGAGTGTCTTTTACTTTAGGTCCAAACAGTGAGGAGCCACCAAAGGGGGCGTTAGTAAAGGTAGACTTGAAGGGCTCTGCAAAATTACACAAGCACATCCAGGACTAGGGGCTATAACTTCAAACTAGGGGGTATGACTGACTCTCCTGCTGACACAGACATCCTCCAAAAGGGTCTCAGTGAGATGGATACCTGGTGTCAAAATCATGGCCTCAAGCTAAATACCAAAAAGCTCATAGTCATCCCCCTTTGGAAAAAACAAAGTACCCACAAACTACCACATAGGTGGTAGTCCCTTAAATATGGAAGATGTAATAAGGGATCTGGGGACCCAAGTAGACAGTAATCTCACCTTTGATAATCACATTGCCAAAGTGGTTAGAAAATCCTTCTAAGCGGCCCACCTAATCACAAAAGGGTTCACATCCAGATCAAAAGTGTTCATTGTGCCCCTCTGCTTGTCACTCACCAGACCCATCATAGAGTCCAACGTCCCATTTGGGATGTACCTTACAAGACACCTGCAACAGCTGGAAAGTCCACAAAAGTACCTCACCAAGAGGATCACTGTCCTCAAACAGATGCCCTATGCAGCTCAAATGAAGAAACTCCAGCTGTGTTCCGTTGCATACTGCCTACTCAGAGGTGATCTCTGCCTGACATACAAGGCCATGTCCAACCCAGAATTGAAGGACATGCTCCACCTAAAGAAAACCTTATCCCCTCGAGCCACACACTCTAGGGATCTAAACCTCACCACAACAATAAATAGGACGTGCTGGAGGGATAGATTCCTGTCCCATATACTTCCCATGCTTTGGAACAAGATTCCAATCTACATTAGGCAGAGCTCCTTGCTAACATTCTTCAAAAGAAACCTTGACGAGTGGATGGGAAACAAAGTTTACCCCGGGGATTACTTCAGTGGCTCTGCTGGACAGAGGCACAGGGAACTAATCAAAGGGGGCAGCGAAAGCCAACACATTCTGGATAGGCTTATAAATGCCTTTGGGCAGACAGCCTAGTACCTACCTATGAACCTAGGAGTGTCTCCTAAGGGAAACTCCAGAACCCGCTGCCCTGCTTGATTCATCTGCTGTGTAAGATATAAGCCTCATGGAGGAGTTGACAATAGGATTTAAGGTGGACAGCTGGGTAGAGACCTTCTCATTCACCCCCGCAGCTACTGAATCTTGCACAGCATTTCCTTACTCTTTCAGATAATCTCTTTGTAGCTTTGGGATAAGTAATTCAGCGAGCGCAAAGAAAAAGTCGCTGAAGAGGCGATACGCTTCCCGTATCTGTCCATCGTTCTTGAATCTTTATTTGGAGGATGAACAGATGATGAAGTCTCTGCAAGTTCCTTTTTGGTGGCTGCTGCCATCACCATAGCATCTACAGGTACTCCCTTTGTTAAGAATTATTTGCCTGGAGGAGCTGACAAAAATTTGTTTGGCCTCTGAGGGACTGGTTGGAAAGCGTCAGGTGACTCCCACGTCTTTCGACTAACCAGATCCATTAGTTCATCGAAAGGCAGGGACACCCAGGAGGCTTGAAGGTTGAGATCCGAAAGCCTTCAGGTACACCGACTCCTCATGAGAAGGGATAGTGGTCTGCCAGCCACCTCTTTGCTTAAGGATTTCCAGAATATCTGCAAATTAGATATCATCAGAGGTCGACTTTGGGGACCCTTCCAACTCATCGAGGTCAGTGTCTGAAGTAATGGACTCATCTGGTGAGTCAACATGCTTCCTCCTGCATGTTCTCTTCCGAAGTGGCTCCTCGGAAGGATATTCTGGGGAGGCCTCAGATGACAGGGGTTCACCCAAAGGGGGATCCTAAGGCTTTGGGTCTGCTGTCTTGAGGAATGGGTGGTGCTGAGACAGTAGCCGGTGCCTTGGGGGGAAAGAGTACTGGTAATCCTCTGTGGTGCTGAATGGGAAGACATAACACTCCCCATCAGCTCAAAGGTGGATCCCACTAGCTGCGAAGACCCCCCCCAGCTCCAAAGAGACAGAGGGAGGCAACGGAGCCAACGAGATCGGACCAGAGGCTGATGTAGGAGCAGAGCTAACCCAAGCCGACACTCCAAGGGGTAAGCTTGGCACAGAAGATCGGGGCTGAGAATCCTCCCGGGGACGACCAGGAATCCCAGCTTCCAGATTCACCAGACGACACCGAGAAAGTCGGAGCAGAAATCACCTCCTTGGAGACCAAAGGAAGTTCCGGAACCAACAAATCCACAGAAGGTGGCACTGAGCACTCCGGCTCTGAAGGACCAGCTTGGCTCGGAGGAGGAACAATAGTGGGCACAGTAGGCTCCGAAACCAAATGGGTTGGAGGACAGAACAATTTAGCCAGCACCGGCGGCTTAAGGAGTCTACGTACCACCCGTTCCACGTCCTCATCAGATAAACTTCTTGTAGACCTGGAAGATAATGAAGGAGATCAAGACCTATGGTGAATAGGCGATCTCAAGGTCGGAGAAACCAGGGAAATTTCAATGGACCGGCTCCGAGTAGAGGTATCATGTGGCTCAGAAGGCTTTGGAGCCAAAGAGAACCAGGCCTGTCTACCATAAGGACTTCCGACAGCTCCAAAGACTGTGGAGCTAAGGAAGTAGTGGCCTTAGACATTTTAGGTAGTTTAACTGGCGGCTCCAAATGAGCTAATGCAGATGGAGATGGTCTTTTACGTGATTTTCCTTTTTTTGAAGGAGGTGAAGAAGAGCTATGAATGGCCTCTTCAAATGAAGGTTTTAAAAGCCCTTTAAGAATCAACTTGTTTCTTCTCTCCTGAAAAACTCTGGCAGTAAACGAATGACAGAAGGTGCAGTCCTCCTGGAGATGGATAGCACCACGACAATAGACATAAACCATATGTCCATCAGTGATGGACATCTTTTGAGAGCATTACTGACATTTTTTGAAATCTGAAGGCTTATGTTCTCTTTCATTATGTTCTTTAGACATACCTGACACCAACAAAGGAAGCCAAGGAGCTATATCAAACAGAATAATATTCAAGAAGCCAAGAAGCTATATCAAACAGAATAATATTCAAAGACTAATGCTACCAAAACAATGCCAGTTAGAAACTAGCGAAGAAAATTAGAACCTCTAACTTAAACGGCTCTGACTTTCAAACACAAAGTATTAAACAGGACAAGCCCTCTAACTAAAATGAGCGTACAGCTCTCTAATTTAGACGAGCTATAGACACAACAACCAACCATTACAGGGATACCAAAGCCTATAAAGCAACGGCAAAAGCCGTGCTGGAGGAAAAAATTCTCTCTATTGAGGTAAAAACAGCAAAGAGAAGCCAATAAATACAATATATTGGTGAGATCAGCAAAATTATTTAGTTTTGACAAGAAATATAAGAAAAAAGTTTCACAACTTAGCCATGGCCAAGATGAGCGCATCCAACCTCGTAAATCAGCAAACAAGATCTGGGGAATTGCACCACTGCATTGTGGGATACCTTCTTGCCACGAGCCAAGTTTTGAGATCTTCAGCTAAGTATCTGGCCGAGTCGGAGCCAATCCTCATAATTGTAAGAATGGAGGCAAGATAGGACAAAATATCCTGAGATATCCTGTTGCTGGAACCAAAGGTCAAGTGCAAAACCCTAGAAATAGATGTATTTTTTCCTTTAGAAAAAGCGCTCTTTCAACTGAGGTGTCTAGAAGTCATTCCAGGAGCACCATCCTGTGTGATGAAGTCAAAAAAGACTTTTGAATGTTCTCTTGGAATCCTAGCTTGTGTACGAGATCTATCACTTTGAAAAATATGCTGCAAAGATACACAAGTTATCTAAATATGGAAAACTGTAGATACAATGTAGCCTGTAATGAGCTATAACTAGAACTACAGGTTTTATGAACACTCTTGGTGCAGTGGACAGTCCAATGGGTAAGGCACAACTGAATGTGATCCAGACAAACAAAACTTTAAGAAAACACCTGGAATCTGGATGAATAGAGATGTGACAGGCATCTTTTAAATCTAGTGTTGCCAGAAAATTTAAATGAGGAAGAAAAGGCAACAGGTTGTGAAATGACAACATTCTGAGCTTCAGCACAATCACAGATTGGATTAGGAAAGCTTCAGAACTGATGCCCAAGCATTTTCATTCTTTAGTACCATAAACATCCTTGATAAAAACCTTTCCCAAACTGGGAAGGAAGGACTGGCACTATTACTCCTCAAGATCACATATGTTGAAGGATAGAAGAATTACAGAGTAGAGTAGTCTGGTAGGGTGGATGAGGAATTATCCCATGAAAAGGGAGGCATTCATACCACTGCCATCTGTAGGTTTGATGAATGATCTTCAGAACCCATTTGTCTGAAATGATCTTCTTCCAAAAAGAGAAGTAATGACTCTCACTATTTGCTGTAAAGATAAACTGACTGCCAGTGTGAGAGGGGGACACGGTCCCTTAAACAGTTATTCTGACTCATTAGACTGACCTTTGTTTTTGTGATTTCCAGTCTTCTTTTTGGGAACTCCTTACCATTGCCTCAAACATCTGTTTACCAACATTTTGCTGAGACTGTACTTTGTTTCTTGCCAAAACTGGACAAGGGTTGGTGTGTCTCTTGGAAAATGACAGCTGAAAAATCAGAGATTCCCTGTATTAACAGGTCTACTTCCTAACACTGAAATTTCATAAAGCTGAATTTCATAACATTGAGACCATAATACCGAAAATTCGAAACACTGAAAACCCAAAATATTGAAAACTCAGAACCTAGATATGCAGCAGTACATCAACATGATGAGCATCTTCTCTCTCATCCCTTTACAAGGTCAGGCATTCAGGGATGCTCTAGTCCTCAAATGGCCTCTGGGATTACTTTATATGTTTTCCAGAATCTCACTAATTGTCACAGTGTCACAGAAAACCAAAATGAACAGGACCAAAGTAATTCTCATAACCCATTTTTGGCATGGCAAGTGAGGTTTCTTCTGCTATGGTCTCCTTTGATAACTTCTTCTAAAGCCTCACCCAAATCACCTCACCCCATCCAGCAAGCCTCACCCATATCTTTTATTAACAGCAAGGATCCTCAATTTCTTTTAATGGCCATGTATTCGTCATATCCTCCAAGAGTGTCCCATATACAGAGAGCAGCCCATAAACCTTCTACTACAAAGATATACAAAAGGAAGTGGGCACAATTCCTCCCGTTGGTCATGCAGTAAATCTTTTGTAGTCCCTATATTCCAGCTATAGTTCAAATTTGGACCAAAACTTTTGATAAAGGTATAGTTTTTCTACTCCGAGCTCATTTAATAGCTAGCACTAATTTTGTATTTGATTCTTTTTCTCTAGCATCACAGGGGGGTTGTAAAGTCCTTTTAGGGGAAAACCTTCCTGCTAAGACCTCCCTTTAAGGATACTATCCCTGTAAGGAATCATAACTTTATTTTTTTTTGAGTAAATTAAATGCACATCCTTCGAGCCACTGGCCACACTAGAACTAAAGTATCCACCTCGAAAGACACTTTCTACTGGTAGTCGCATCAGCTGGGAAAGATTCATAACTACAAGTCTCTCGTCAACCACCATATGGAACCCTTCAAAAAGCTAGGGCTAACTTAAAAACTACCCCTGTTTTCATGCCTAAAGTAACTTCTGATCATTCTTAAATTATTCAATTATTTTTCTAGTGCTCTTAACGGAGTACTCCGAGATGAATACAAACTGCATTACCTAGACATTCAGACAAGCTGAGATTTTATTTAGACAGGACTAAAATTTACAGGGCAGGGTGGTCAGTTTTTATTTTCTTTGCCTTAAACAGACTGGGCCAGAAGAGTTCTAAAGTGAACTGTCAGATTGTATTGTTTGGTATTGAGCTTCTATAAATAAGGAAGGATCATCAAGGTAAACCCCAGGTCCATTCAACTAAATCCATGGCTACCTTTTTAACTTTCTTTAAAAATTTGCCAGTGGATGATATTTGTGCCACTGTGACATGAACTTCACTGCACACTTTTACAAGGCACTACCAACTAAATGTGATCAATGTCCAAGTCTTCCTTCAAGGACCACCATCCATCATACTATTCTGTCATGACTCCACCCAAGACATACAGCTGAGGATTCCATCCTGCTGTTGAAGTGAATGGAGTGAATCATGGAAGTTATGTACCTAATGATATAGCTTCATTATCCATTTCTGTCCACCTCAACGTAATCTCCTGTAGATTTCTGTCCTCACTGTATTGGCCTAATCAACATTGAGGTTTTTAATTACAGTTCTTATGGTGACGGATATGACCAATTTTTTTTTTCCTGGTGCCTATATGCAAATAGATTGGCAAACTTGATCTGACGAAGAGACGGAAGCGAGGTATCCTGAGGATGTGAAGAAAGGAGCTTGAGCTTATGGGAAAGCTTGAAGGTACAGAGTCTGTGCTGCCTGTGGCAATCAGTCCTTAACAAGTTGCACAAATAAGATGGAAGATTTACAGTTAAAGTCCATAAGGCATTACATTTTAACTCTTGGCCTTCAGTAGAAACCACTCATCTACATAATTAAACAGATGCACAAATAACTTTACTGAACCTTCTTTACATGGATGCAGTGATTATGAAATAAAAATCTGCCAAAGCAACAGAGACCTCCAAAGCAGACATTCAAACAACCGCTACCTCACAACAACTTTCACGTATCACATACTTCACAAAGACAGTGTGCCACACAGTCGCAGCCCCTAAGGCTAAATAACACACCTAATACACTAGTAATTGGAGACTCTATTGTCAGGCACACTGACGTCCCACTCACCAGACTGAACAAGAAGGTCACTGTAAGCTGCCTGTCAGGAGCCAGGATCCACCACATAACACAGGCACTCAGGTCACTCCACAGCAGGTACAAATATGACTCTGTCATTGTCCATGTTGGTGTGAATGACCCGAGACGTACCTCCCTGGACTACATGAAAAGATACATTTTCATCAATGATACCCACACCTCCAGGTTAGTGGCACTGCACGAGGCAGCGGAAACCATCCATGTGCAACTAACAGTAGTAAAACTGCTTTTCAGTTCTCTGATCATGTAGCTCAAGCCAGTATGACTTTGACCCCGAGCAGCATATTACCCTCACCAAGAATGATGCCACAGTATAAAGACAAAATGATCAATTTTAACAATTGGCTAAGCTATTGGTGTCATTCAAAGGGGATCCAGTGTCTGTCAGCCTGGGATGACATGCTCGACCAGCCACGTTGCTTCACCAGGGATGGCTTGCACCTGTCGCCCTTAGGCTTTAGAATACTGGCTAAGGCTCTTGCCACCCCCATAGTGCTTTTTTTAGGCAAGGCTCAAAAAACAAACCCACCTCCATAGACAATACCAGAAACAAAAAACTAAGGGTAATGCTACTCAACGCCAGAAGTCTAAACCTCAAGATGCACGCACTCGAGGCACTCCTCAGTATGGAGAAAATAGATTATCTGTGCAGTAACAGAACCCTGTTTCAAGGCTCCAGAGAGCACCCCAGCACTACCAGGATTCAACTCATACCATTCTTTTCGGCCCCAGAACTCGGACCGAAATACTAAAGGCGGGGGAGTATCCATTTTCATCAAGGATACCCACACCTCCAGGTTAGTGGCACTGCACGAGGCAGCGGAAACCATCCATGTGCAACTAACAGTAGTAAAACTGCTTTTCAGTTCATAGCCTGCTACACATCACCTACCTTGTCTCAGGACCCCTATTCGGCATTCCTGAGAACATTGGAGAATATGAAGGTCTCACCAAACACCATGATATTGGGGGATTTTAACTACCCAAACATTGACTGGGTAAACTACTCAAGCCGCAACTCTTTTGCCCAGCGGTTCCTGGAGTTTATAAACTCAAATGCCATGGAACAAATGGTCACCACTCCCACAAGAGGGGACAACATATTGGACTTAGTCATCACCAAATCAGGGGCTCAATGGTCCACACCAGAGGTAAATCCCTCATTGGTAAGACCAGACCATAAACTTATCACAATGGACATCCACATCCCGACCCCACCCCCAGCCAAGGAAACCACTGTGAAAAATTTCTCAGAAGCAAACTTCACACTTCTCAAGACCAAGGTGGAAAGTTTCAAAGCCCCCAGGCTAATGGAAAATGCTACCCAAACCGCAGAATCCTTTACAAATGCACTCTATGAGCATCTACAAGAATGCATGGATCGTGCCATCCCACGTAAAACCAAGACTCACTCCTCCAAAAACAGGAGACCAGTCTGGTGGACCCCGGCCATAAATAAGCTATACAACAGAAAGAGAAAACTATTACATGACAAGGCAAAATCCGAAAAAGGGAAGGCAGGTGCAAGCAGCCCTCTCCAAAGTAAAAAACACAGCATCAATGGGACTGGATGATATCCCGGGCTGCGTCTTACACGAGCTCCAAAACTAACTAAACCCTCACATAAATTCACTGTTCCAACTCAGCCTTACCACAGGTTATGTACCCAAAGAATGGAGCACAGCAACAGTGATCCCGCTCCACAAAGGTGGCGCCACAACGGATCTCAGGAACTATCGCCCTATAAGCCTGACTAGCCCGGCCTGCAAGGCTATGGAGCGCATCATCATGGATCTCAAACAAGACACTGGGAACCTCCAAACACTGGACCCCACCCAATTCGGCTTTGTTAAGGGCAGATCTTGCCTCTTAAACCTAGTTGACTTCTTCAAAACAGTTACCAAAGCCTTAGATGAGTGAAAGGTAGTCCACACAGCCTACCTAGACCTCGCAAAGGCCTTCGACACAATACCCCACTTTGGCATCATAAATAAGCTTACCAGCTTAAATATCAACCCATATGTCAAAAGATGGGTTGCAAACTGGCTCAGGGATAGAACTCACATGGTCAGAGTGGCGGGTGCCATGTCCGACTCTAAACCAGTTACAAGTGGCATCCCACAGGGATCAGTTCTGGGACCCCTCTTGTTCAGTATATACTTCCCTGAAGTACAGGCAAACATGGGAGGACTGTGGCTGACCAAGTTCGCAGATGATTGCAAACTGGGAGCTCATAATCGACTCTCCTGCTGACACAAGCATCCTCCAGAAGGGCCTTACAGAGACGGATACCTGGTGTCAGAACCATGGCCTCAAGCTAAATGCAAAAAAAAAAAAAATGCATAGTCATCCCCTTTGGGAAAAGCAAAGTGCTCACAATCTACCATATAGGAGGTAATCCACTAATTACGGAAGAAGTAATTAGGGATCTGGTGACCCAAGTAGATAGTAACCTCTCCTTTGACAATCACATTGCCAAACTGGTTAGAAAAACCTTCTATATAGCCCACCTAATCACGAAAGGGTTCACATCTAGATCAAGAGAGGTCATTGTGCCCCTCTACTCATCGCTCATGAGGTCCATAATTGAGTACAATGTCCCATTTGGGATGTACCTTACCCGACAGCTGCAACAGCTGGAGAGACCTCAAAAATACCTCACTAAGAAGATCGTGAGCCTCAAACAGATGCCCTATGCAGCTCGACTAAAGAAACTCCAGCTCTACTCAGCTGCTTACCGCCTATTCAGAGGCGACCTCTGCCTGACGTACAAGGCCATATCTAACCCGGAATTGTTGGACATGCTCCACCTTAAGAAAACCAGATCCATTAGAGCTACACACTCCAGGGATTTAAACCTTAGCACAACAAAAAATACGACATGCTGGAGGGACAGATTCATATCCCAAAGGCTTCCCGCACTCTGGAATAGAATCCCAGTCCATGTTAGGCAGAGCCCCTCGCTGACCCTCTTCAAGAGAAATCTTGATGAGTGGATGGGAGATCATCGGTTTGCTCCTGGGATCGCTTCTGTGGCCCTGCTGGACAGAGTCTAAAAGGGAGGCGAAAGCCAACACATTCTGGCTAGGCTTATAAAATGCCCTAGGGCAGATAGCCTAGTACCTAACTATGAACCTATGAAATCAAACTAGTGTGCGTGACCTGGCTAAACTAAAATGGACTAAGATTTCTTGTTAGATGCAACTCTGTACCCACGTCGAGTTCTAAAATGTTATGCTCCACATTAAGATTCTCAGGGGAAGCGACCATACAGACACATGTCCCATTTAACGTATGGATACATAAAATGCTCAGAATTATATAGACAATTAGGTGCAACTTGATCTTTTGTTCATAAAAGCAATACAATATTTTTATTTGTAAAGACCATTTATTATTACATATGCATTAAAATATACTTTAATCCAAAATGTGGTCACAGAAAAGAAATGCAAGTAAAATATACACGTTAATTTATACAAATAAAAAAGTGGCAGCAGAGAAAACAACTTTAAGGTATGAAAAATTGCACTTACATTTTAAAAAGTGCTAAAACATTTTTGCGTGTTGAAATGCAATGTAAGCTTTTATTGCAGCATGCCCTTTATTACTATAAAACAATTAACTTTAAACATTTACAGTAAAATCAACAGCCTGCCCAGGATTAATGAACACCAGGTGAGTATTCTTCAAGTCGCATGGTCCTACTGTGACAGCATACTTCCCAGGCTCTACTTCAATCTGAATGTCCTCCATTGTTTTTCTCTCCTGAAACATTATACACATGTACTTTCATTCTTTGGAACATTTATTTAAACACTGTACATTTCTACTTGGTGCATTCACACAAAAAGAAACTACTGTGTTAAAAAGGAGTAGCAAAAATTTCTATACGACATCAGCAGATCTCATTTTATGTACACTTCAGATTTCCTGCCATCATGTCAAGTTAAGCAAAATATTCAAAAAAGTAGTTTAAAGCATCTGATATACCCTATACCCTTAATAACTTTTTGCAGATATTATAATTACAATAAAAAGACACACAAAATATATAAATCAAAGTAGCTGCATCAGTAGTAAGGTTCTTCACATACAGGTGTAAAATTCAGTCTGGTGTTCTAAGAAATGATACACTGAGCATGTTTCTCAGAAGGAAACAATCTTATAAGACATGAATATTCCATTCCATTAGTACCCAAATTACAGTAACTACTTTCTCCAGCTGTTAATTCAGCTAGAAAGAAACTATAGGTTCACAGCAAAATACTAGGCTACGTGCCTTGTGGACCGCTTTAAGCCTAACTATTTCCCTTGGTAAGGATTAAACCCTGCACCTCTTGTCTGTGAGGTAAACATCTTAACCATTACACCAACCTCCAACCCACACATGATAAACTACCTCAAGAGTTCATAATAATTGTGGCGACATGCATACCTAAAGACAAAACTTACAGGCTCAATAAAACACAAAACAGAAACATGTACCTTAAAGAGTCTGGCAATTTATCACAGAGGATGAATGAAGTCTGCTAGTGAGCTTCAACTTGCAGTTATAAATTTGATCCGCTCACTTTCTATTTGCCTAGACAGTGCTCCCAAGACTTCACTGGAAAAAAACACCTGCAAATCCACAGTCACAGTAATGATCCAATGTTTATTTGTAATAATTAAGAAATTAAACAGATCATACAAGTACAGTGTAGACTAATTGCAATTGTTCCAGTGCATTCCATGGCACAAATTCTCCATCAGCAGGTTTTGGGATACCAGTAAATGAGATCAGTTTCAGATTAGTATGTTTAAACTTCTGCTGACTAGGCTGCACTGAAACAGAGACCTCTGTTAGAAGAGCTGGAGGCAAGCCTGTACATAACGATATATGCCAAGATGTTAAGTCAGATGTATTAACTGTGGAAGATGAAGATCATAAAGGTCAAAAGGTGATGGTTTGTCAAGACCAGGAAAGTTCAAATTTAAGTCATGCAAGCAAATGAAGCTCGATTTCAAGATCAGGTGACTCAGCTATTTTACTGCAGAAGATATTAGAGCAGGATATTCTGAAGGCAGAATACAAAACTGATGGATATCCAGCTTGGCATGTACAAATGACCAGGTAAATTAAATCTGGGCAATATTCAGAGGAAAACCAACTAGAAAAGAACAGAAACTGAGCATGTTTAAATAAGACCAGAACATACCCCCTAACTCAGTATAACAGAAATAAGTCCGTGCTTTAGCTAGCTATTCTGGCTCCTTGTGCCAATCTGTGAACTGGAATATGCTTCAACTTTAAGCTGAAGGGGGGGGGGGGTACTTCTCGTAATTTTAGGACAAAAAAAAAATCCTTTGAAACCTATAACAAGTGACTTAATGCAACTTATACCACACACAAAGTGCTAATAAAATGCTTCATTCCTGACTACAAATGCAGTAATGGCATTCATTTCTGAATACCAGCACTATACTACCAACCAATCAGCATTAGCCAATCATGCTCCCTGGAATCTTGCATCTGGGGTACCCACCTACTTTGCTCCACCTTAGCCATGCCTCTGAACTGAGCCAGAGAGAAAAGGGAGGAGATTTCACTACATCTCACAGAGTCTGTGTGTGTGGATCTGACGTTGTAAGATAAGCATCAATCAGATCTAATTCAGTGCCTAAACCTCTAAGGTTCAAGTGAGACATTAGGGGAGTTGCGGTAGTGGCACTGGATGCAGAGGTGGTGTGACAGTATAGGGCCCAGGACTTAAATGTCACCAGCTGGGTATACTAATTTCATCATTAGGGAAGCACAGGACAGTAGAAGAGTGAAGCTTGTATTTAGGATAGAGTCAAGGTCCGAATTTTCATTGTTAATACAGCAGAAAGCAAAACTGAAGGGGGGGATTACTTACTAGTTGGTGGTGGCAGAGCACCAAGAGGTGTGTGCGTCAAACAGTAATGCCTTCACATTGCTTTCCCTGTCGACTGCCATATTACTAAAAGAACGCATGGTAAAGAAAAAGTAAGACAAGGACAAGAGCACAACGAATAACAGTATACATTGTTTGAGGAGGAAGGAGGTGGCATTATGGAGTTAGTGAGGAACAGAAGAGAAATTAATTTTCTGAAAATGTTTCCAGTAACAAGGTTGATTGTAATGAGGAACAGTAAAATATGCATACGGTTAAATCAGAAAGTGCAGATATAGATTTTGAAATGACAGCAGGTAGTAGGCAGAGAAAGCAAGGACAAAAGATTTTAGCAGGCATGCAGGAGGCCTGTGCATAAGACAAGGCAGTGGCCTATAATATGAAAGGAAACTCCCTCCGATGGGCTTGGTGGTGGTGGAAAGTGACACAGATCTAGTACTGGCTCAGCCAAAACAATCTATAGCTTAAATTCAGAACATGTTAGGTCAAGTAAGAAAGCTACATTAACTCTTACTGTGGCAAGGGTTCCAGCTATATTTTTCATAAAACAACAATGATGCTCACAGTTTAAAGCACCACTTATTGCCTGTAAAAAGGAAAAACTGAAGATGATAGAAAATGGCATGAAACAGATACAGATGTGCTTGTGTCCCACAATTAAACTAAATGCGGAACAGGAGAACATCAGAAGGAAATGTACCAATGCAAATCCTATACAGGAGCAAAGAGGATAAGAAAATGTAGACAAACATAAGAAAGGTAATGCCCTCTTATTACTTCCAGACAGTTGAGTTACACAATGAATGCTTGTCTCAGCAATTCCCAAACCAGTGCGACAGCTATGCACATTACATTATGCTCACTTTGTAAAGCAGATAATTTGCTTAACTCAGCACCTACTAGCTTCAAAAAAACTAAATGAGAAAAATAAGCTTTTAGACAGCAAAATACACTCAAACTCTTCCAGATACCCAGGTCACCCCCCCCACACACACACCAGACACAACAGTCAGTAAAGCAATATGCAAGAAATTCCTCACTATTTCCTGCACTAGCCAAGCAAAACTCCTTTCTGATCCTGCACCAAAAAAAAAGGTGAGTACCTGGGTGACTCTGGGATTTGTGAACCCGAGACGAGCTACAAAACAGGCAAAGGATAAAACAGAAATCTGCATCATACAGGAGAAGAACCAGCAGTGCATCTTGCCACTTTAGTCTACTGGCTACAGTGATATGCAGCACAGGTATGCCAATACGGATTAAGTTTTATGTTTTACTTTTAATTAAGCTGAAAAAAATGTGCTTTAATAACCAAGTGTTCAGCTCATCTACATTAAACTAATATTCCATTAATAACCAAAGTTGTCAAATAAGTTTTTTTCCTGTCGAATCTAGGAGTTTGTTGATGCTGAAAACACAAAGCTACTATCTTATTACTACAAAGAAAAAGTAAGGAAAGAATAAAGCAAATATTTCTGAATGTTTTAGTGCTGAATTATCTCGAGTCAGAATTTTTTCTTTTGACGAGTCAGTAAAAGCATTTCAAAATTATGACATTTTAAAGACCTCCCTATTATTTAAGTAATTTAGTTTGAATATTAACACTTACAAATATGGGTTCAATCCCTAAACTGAACAAGTCAGGGACATGTAATTTTCTAATGCTTTAAGTAATCATTTTGTTTTAACTATGAAAATATATTTTAACTACAAATAAAAATATTAATCATGTTGCACTACTTATCCATTCTCCAGTTGATTTTAAATGTAAAATGGTCTGAAATAAGCCACCCGAATCAGACTAACATTTACCATTTATCAGCCTTTGGCTTTCAAAACAGTTTTAAGCATTTTACTCAATACCATACAGAGTTAACTGAACACTGAACTACATTTTAAAGCAAGTGATTTGATTTGATGTGTGGTTCTCTAGTGGATGTGCTGCCTCAGAATTCCACACAGATCAGCTTTTACTATATCAAGTTTGAAACATTCAAAACATTAAATTTACACAAAAGATCCCAGAGGAAATTATGACTTGAAAATTAAACAAAAATGCTGACATGAGAAATACACAACCTGGGTCGCTGCTGTCATCTCTTAATCGGCTTCCCAAATGGAAGTTTATAAATACAGTAGTATAAAAGAATATTCTTGTACTTCTGTCTGCATTGCTACATGCCAAACAGCAAAATACTGTGGTCCCATATACTAAGCTATGAAAATATGACAACAGCTGCGCTGTACCACTTGCAACTTAGATTGCGAGCAGAGATCCAAGGAAGCAAAATAAACTAATCCAGCATATAGGTGGCTAGCTGCCATTTACTCAAAAAACGGTAGTCTACTACAGACATTATGGGGGTCAAAATTCAAACCAATATACTAAGGTAAAGGAAAAAACAACCGCCAACCAAATGATGGGATTCTGTGAAACATGAAAACTGAGAAACACCTTCCAGCAAAGGATCATGCCTACAGAATGATGTGCATAAAGGTGACTGTGGCTTGAAAGAGAAGTTAAGGTAGTGCTACGAACACACAGCCTAAAAAGGAATGCCTTATTAAAAAAAAAACACATTGGAGCAGGGACAGTTGTGTGAAACTGCTACAGCTTACTAGATGGTTAACAAGACTGGCAAGCAACTATGAATACCTGGAACCAAGAAAGACTAATGTGTATCTAGCAGACAGTTCCAATGCCTTCCTTTTGTAGCCCATTCAACATAAGCTGCTAACACATATGGCTACCCAACAGCTTCTGATCCTGAATACCTAGCTATCACGGACACTTCCCTGCAACCTCTCCAAAATGCACAGCCTACTACAGACATGACTTATCAGTTGATTCATCCCTATCCTGCCCCATCTCAAAAACTACCAATTTCTGAATGTTCCATAGTACTACAGGCAATTCTAGCTGCAGACGTAGAGATACCTCATTTTCAGTCTATTGTGTCAAACTACATCTCTAAATTATACAGAAAACTACAAGTTGCATAAAACCAGAGATGGACATGCAACTTGTGTGAAGAAAAACAATACATTTCAAAATATGACATTGTTGTGTTATGCTTCAGCAATAATCATGCTGCAGTGCATGACAGTATAAAAGCAATGCTAATAAAGAACTGACAGACCAATCTGAAAGTGCATTTTAATTCTGCAAGGTATGTAGTATTACACAAATTCAATATATAATAGTGTTTTAGCACACATTTTTGTAAAATTTCTACTCACATCACACACACAGATTAAGAAATACTGCATCCTGGCTATGGCATTATCCAGAACGATCATACTAGTGAAACAGCTGGTGGCGTGGCTATAACATATTCAAAAGCTTTTAACCTTGCCATACAGCCCACACAAATTCCAGATATTAATATTGAAGTTTTATTATGTACACAAATTAAACACACAAAAATGTACTTAGCAACACTGTATATGCCTCTGAAATCCTGACAAATTAACTTATGAAGACTTATTACCCTGGATAACTACAAACATATTACTTGAAATGATAACTTAGCACTGACTGACCCAAGTTTACTCACAAAATTATTCACCCTAGCATTTATGTGTATGGATTAATGCACGTAATATGAATGACCACAAGAACAGATAGACTAGCAGAAAAGGAAGCACTTTGGATTGGATACTAACAGACCTCAACACAATTTACCCGTGTAGGAATTATGCCCAACACCATTAGTGACCATTTTTTGCCTGCTAGAAACTTAAAAATACACAGAAACAGACAATATACAATTGTCAGAAATATAAATAAATTTGATAAGCAAGCCTTCTTGTCTGTCCTTAAGTATAGCAAATGGGAACCATTCAAAACATTCTTTAGATAATGCAGTAACTCACCAACAAAATCTTCATCTTCCTCTTCATAGTATACTCCCTAGCATCTCAGTGTAGTAAAACAGTCCAAACAAGTCCTGCACAATGGTTTACACCAGATATAAAAAGCTAATGAATAACAGAGAAAGCATGGAAAAAATGGCATTCAGGAAAAAAACAATTTCAACAATATTATTTGTCACTTACAAAATTTAACTAAGAATATCATTCTTTCTAAAAACTACTGCAAAACTACTACTTTAAAGTACAGTAAACTGTTGGTTAACTGGCACCCATGGGGACTGGATAACTGTAGTTTCTGGTTGCTCGAGAGTTACTATTAAAAACAAGCCTGACTAATACTATACCCTATACTATTTGTTTGGTTTGACTTATTCTTAGGTTAGGGAGAGAGGACATTTATTCCCATCTTCCTTTTTAAACATAAGATATGTTTCTGTGGGGGGCGGGGGGGGGACAGAAAGTGCAACACATGAAAATTGTACTGCATTTCTTCGATTTTTTCTTTTTCTGGTTACTTGAGAGTTCTGGTTGCCCGAGTTCTTCTGAGCAGTCAATAAATGCATACAATTCGGTAAAAAACAGGCCTACCCTTTGACAGATGAAAGGAACTATAAGACAGCATGCAGACTTAAGTCATGTGCCACATTAACCAAACACATCACTGTATTCCTCCCTGAACTGACTGAAGTTATCTGAATCTACTAGCCTTTTCTCACACTAAGACTACTCACAACATCCTCTATACCCCAGAGATATGCTCATTCACCAGATATTAAACTGGTATAAACCCCACAGAGAACTGTGCTCAGTAAACCAACACCTAGCACTCATTCAAAAATCTAAAACTCATAATGGCGACTGTCTGTATTCTGCATATACTGCTAAACAGTATGACTCATTCCTGATAATCTACAATTTAAAATCTACTTAAAGACACACCACTTGAGAAAATGGTCTCGCACTTGTAAGACCCTTTCTTATTCTAAATCTTATATTGTTTAATTTACAATCCCAATAAAATCATGCCTCTCAGTGAAACTATAACAGGATTGCTACAAGTGCTGGACTAAGTCTTCTTCTGTAATTTTAGTTACTAAAGTAATCTTCTTACAAGTGAAGTGAATTTAACTACTTGGATGAAAATGCATATGCCTGATCTGTTGTATGGATGCTATAATTACAATGGGAGTACATGCATACACAGTAAAATAATGCCGACTGTTCAACTGTGTTTTACGAGCTGTATAAATTGTGCGTGTCTGAGCTCAGTATGCTGTAAATACTACAGTAATCACCACCTGTTAAATTACATATTTTTGAGAGTAATGCAGTGCATTTTTCATGCAGATGTAAATAATATGGGGTTTTCTTCCGATGCCTTGAATGAAGAGGGGCTTTGTCCATAGATTTGCAGTTTCTGAAAGCCAATAAAGGACAGATACAATTTTTCTAAACTTACATTTTTTGGGGAAGTCGCTTGGTTTGAAGTTTCTGCAAGTTGTCTGAAGTGATATCTGCATATATGGTTCACCTCATGTTCAGTGCATTCACCTGCTTGCACGGAGTTGTAATATTTCTACAAAAAAAGGGCATATGAAAAATAAACAGCATGTGTAAGAAACCAAACCAACTGCCATATCTGTTAAAATGATGCAATAGCCTATAGTGACTTCTCAGACTATACCAATTACAATTTCAGTGGAACATAAAGAAGAAAGTCTATTCAAAAGTAGCAATAATAAAAATAAATTTATTGCTGTAATTCAGGTATCTAGGTTACAGAGACAGAGAATCACTGAAGATGAAAACAGGTCATACAGTGTGCCAAAATCCCCTACATCTAAAGATCAGGGCCAACCTGACCTCTATTAAGTCTTAAATCAGCACAATCCTTCTTGAGCACTGAAGTAATTTTCTAGTGTGAGAGATTAAATGGATAGTGTCTGAAGGAGATATGATGTCTACAGGATCATAATGCATATTGGGGGGGGGGGGTCTGCGAGTCATTCATGACATGGCTGCATGCAAGATGGCTTCTCTACACAGCTCTTTTCCCCATATGGTACTAGAGCAAGTTCTTCATCTGAAAGAATGAATGGGTAGACGTGACCGAAGGAGGCTTGATGGTCCACTGGAGTAAAATGCACCTCTTTTCCCCATATGGTACTAGAGCAAGTTCTTCATCTGAAAGAATGAATGGGTAGACGTGACCGAAGGAGGCTTGATGGTCCACTGGAGTAAAATGCACCTAGCGAGGAAAAAAAAAAACCTGAAAGTCATTCATGCCAAGGTGGAGTTGCCCGGATGATTCATCCCACCCATCCAAAACTAGTTTACTTTTCGTATCCTTGACAGGGTTCTATGTCAGTGAGTTGAACAGCAGTAACGTCATACCTCTCAGCTGTCCCTGATTTTGACTCAAATTTAGTTCTATCCCTCTTAATCCGTCCTAAAACTGGTAACTTTTGGAAAAAAGGAGATGAATAAACAGTTTTGGTCCCAGCACTCCCTGTCGATTACATACCACTACAAGATCACACTACAGTGATTTAAGGGCCATTTTCCTGATCCCTGCCATAATGGGATCTTGCAAAGAAAAAAGCTGATAAAGTTCAATCAACTGTAACTTAATATTTTTTAAACAAACTGCCTTTTTGATGAAAAGCAAGAACCCCACCCCCACCCCCCATGGCCACATCTACCCTTGGGCAGCAAATCAGCTCTAGTTGTGTCAGCAAATAATAAAATGACTACTCATAAATCCTGTCTAATGCTTTTACCCCTTAAGTCAGTGCATACACTGTGCGCACACTTTATAACTAACCACTTATGTAATCTTTGCTTTCAATACTCAACTGGATGCATTTTGTACTATAATGAAAATAAGTGTTAGGACAGACAAATCAGCTGGTACTACAGAACCATACCAGACAGCTAGCCTCACCCTAACTTCACTCTTTCTAGTATTTTTAATAACATGCACTGAAAATTTGAATCATAAGATTAAAAATCCAGCTGTTCCGTACACTCTACCTGCCCATCAAAACACACTGCTACTGCATACATCCAAATGGTCCTCTCCAAAAGAAATCAATAGTCAACCCAAAGCGATGTGACCATTTCAGAGCTCATATGTAAGTACTAGGCTATTGGCCTTGGTACCCTGGCTTTCGCCACCCAAACAATTATTTTCCTGTGCCCCTGTCGAGCAGACCCCCAAAGGTGATCCCCAGGGTGAATTTCCTATTTTCCATCCAATCATCAAGATTCTTCTTGAAGAGTGCTAATGAGGAGCATTGTTTGCTACAGACAGGTAGTTTGTTCCAGAGTATGGGAAGTCTCTGGGCCAGGAATCTATCCCTCCAGCATGCTCTGTTTATTGTGGTGACAAGGTTTAGGTCCCTACAGCATGTAGCTCGGAGGGATTGAGATTTCTTTAAGTGGAGCATGTCCAACAGCTCTGGGTTTGACATATCTTTGTATGTTAGCCAGAGATCGCCTCCGAGTAGGTGATATGCGACAGAGTAAAGCTGGAGATTTTTGAGACTGTCTGCGTAGGGCATCTGTTTGAGGCTGGTAATCCTCTTTGTGGGGTATTTCTGCGGCCTTTCCAGTTGTTGTAGATGTCTTGTGAGGTACATACCAAAAGGGGCGTTGTACTCTATAATGGGTCTAATGAGTGACGAGTAGAAGGGAACCATGACCTCTTTTTCCTGGATGAGAAACCTTTTGTGATGAGGTGTGCCACACAAAAGGATTTCCTGACTACTGTGGCAATGTGATTATCAAAGGAGAGACTTCTGTCCACCTGTATACCAAGCTCTCATTGCATTTTTTGTGTTAAGTAGACTATCACCTATGTGGTAGCTCATAGGTACAGAGTTTTTACAAAAGGGGATGACAATGCACTTTTTGGCATTGAGCTTGACGCCATGGCTTTAACATCAGGCATCTGTCTCAGTGAGGCCCTTTTGTAGGATGTCCACATCGTTAGGAGTTTCGATTATGGCTCCTAGTTTGCAGTCATCTGAGACCTTTGTTAGCCAAAGACCTTCGGTGTTAGCCTGTACTTCAGAAAAGTACATAACAGGAGAGGACCCGGGACTGAACCCTGTGGTACTCACTTGTCACTGGTCTAACGTCAGATTTGGAGTCTGCTACTTTCACAGCGTGGGTTTTGTCAGTGAGCCAGTTGGCAACCCATCTTGTGATATAGGGCTTTATACCTAGTTCAGTGAGGGTTCATCTATACTTCCAGAGTGGGGGATGGTGTCAAAAGCCTTGGCAAGATCTAGATAGGCTGTGTGAACTACCTTACCCTCATCTATGGCTTTTGGTGACTGCTTACCCTCGTCTACGGCTTTTGGTGACTGCTTCAAAGAAGTCTATCAGGATTAAGAGACATCATCTGCCTTTTACAAACCCGAACTGGGTGGGGTCCAGAGTTTGGAGATTACCAATGTCTTTGTTTATAAGTTCCATGATGTTACGTTCCATGGCCTTGCAGACCAGGCTCGTTAGGCTAATGGACGGTAGTTCCAGGGGTCTGTGGTGGCTCCCCCTTTGTGCAGTGGGATAACCGTCACTGTGCGCCATTCAATGAGCACAAAGCCTGAGGTGAGGCTATGATTGAACATGGTGCTTAGGTGGGGTGCCAGTTCATTCTGTAGTTTGTGTAGAACGCAGCCAGGGATGTTGTCAGGTCCCATGGATGCTGTGTTCTTGGCTTTGGAGTGTGTGGCAGCCGTGATTACAGGAACTTTGTATTCTTCCGGTATAGAGATGGGCTTTTTAGGGGGTGAGAGAGGGGTAAAGTTAGCACTGAACCTATCTGCCAGGATGTTGGCAATATCAATTGGTTCTGTATATTTAGTGCCATTGTGCTGCAACTCAGAGCAGATCTGAGTGTTGCCATTGAGATTCTTAACATAGCTATAGAATGCTTTGTGGTTGTCTTTAGAATAAGTGGCGATTTTGTTTTCGTAATTTGCTTTGGGGGATTTTATGAGGGATCTCAGCTTCTTATTGAGGCTGACCAAGGAAGTTCCTCCAATCATGGGATTTTACTCTTTTTTTGCAACAGTTTCTTTCTTCTATTGTAGAGTTTGTTTATGGCAGGGGACCACCAGATTGGCTTTTTTTGGAGGATAGTATCTTGGTTCTGTTAGGGATAGCACGATTCATGCACTCATGTAAGTGCTTATAAAATGCATTTGTGTAGGATTCAGCAGCTGTACCTCTATTGTCCATCTGCATGGGTGTCGTGAAGTTTGCCACGTCTGTCTTAAGAAGAGTGAACTTGGCTTTGGAGAAATGTTTTATGGTGGTTTCCCTAATGGGGGGTGGGGGCAGGATGTGGCTGTCTAGAGTGATTAGCTTGTGGTCGGATCTGACAAACGAGGAACTGACTTCTGGTGTGGAACACCGGTCGCCCATGTTGGTAATGATTAAGTCTAGGATATTGCTGCCCCTGGTGGGGGTGTGGATAAGTTGATCCAAGGCATTGGAATTTATGAATTCCAGAAAACGTTGAGCAAAAAAGAGTTGGTACATGAGTAGTTTTCCCAGTTAATGGTGGGGTAGTTGAAATTGGCCTTTATGAGGGTGTTGGGTTGTACCCCCAATATCTTCCAGTGTATCAAGAAAGGAGGAATGGGAATCCTGGGACATGGTGGGGGATCTGTAGCAAGTTACAATTTGGATTGCGGTCTTGCCTAGAGTTAGTTACAGTTGGATAATCTTGGATGCATTATGCTGGGCAACTAGCCTGGAGATGTGGATATCCTTAATGAATATGGACAATCCTCCACCTTTAGTGTTTCGGTCCAGATTAGGTGGCCGAAAGGTGTGGTATGAATTATAGCCTGGTAATGCAGGGGTGCTCTATGGAGCCTTGAACCAGGTCTCTGTCACTGCACAGATGTCGATGTTCTCGATTTTAAGGAGTGCCTCGAGTGAATGCATTTTGAGGTTTAGACTTCTAGCATTGAGTAGCATTAACCTCAGATTTTGCTTGCCTGTTACAGTAGTGAATTTGTCATTTGAACCTTGCCTAAAAAAGGGACTATAGCGGTGTCAAGAGCCTTAGTCAGTATCCGGAATCCCAAGGGCGATAGGTGCAGGCCATCTCTGGCAAAGCATCGTGGTCTGTTGATCATGTCATCCCAGGCAGACAGATACTGGATCCCCTTAGAATGACACCAGAAGCTAAGCTTAGCCAATTGTTGAAGTCAATCATTTTGTCCTTGTACTGTGGTATCATTCTGGGTGATGGCAGGATGCTACTCAGGGCTAGGGTCATGTTGAAGTCAATCATTTTGTCCTTGTACTGTGGTATCATTCTGGGTGATGGCAGGATGCTACTCAGGGCTAGGGTCATACCTGCCTGGGCTAAAAGATCTGAGAGCATCTCAATGTCTCCTTTCATGTAGTCTAGGGAGGCACGTCTCAGGTCATTCACACAAACATGGACAATGACAGAGTCATATTTGTACTTGGAGTGACCTGAGTGCGTGCATTATGTGGCAGATCCTGGCACCCGACAGGCAGCTGACAGTAAATTTCTTTTTGTTTAGCCTGGTGAGTGGAACATCAGTGTGCCTGACTATAGAGTCATCTATGACTAGAGTGTTGGGCACGTTCTTATGCCTTATGGGCTGTGGTTGAGTGGCACACTGAGTTTGTGGGCTATGTGTCATTTGGGTTGTGTTGGGGATGGAGGTTGCTTGCGTTTCTGCTTTGGAGGTCTCTGTTGCTTGAGCAGATTTTTATAGAGAGCCTCTATGAATGTAGGTGTGTGTTTTGGGTTTTTATGTGTCTGTTTTGGTGGTGTAGGTTTTGAGGGACTATGTGATGAGTGTGGTGTGGTGAAAGTGTTTACCTCTTGATTGTCTAGTCCAGTCTTGGGTGAAGACAGCTTTGCTTCCAGTTTGGCTATATAAGCGCATCTCTCACACGTTGTAGTGTTGAGTCATAGGAGGAGAGGTCTAAAAATTATATATTTTAATGCCAGGAACATGGAAAAATAAAAGCATAGCTGGCTCTACCTTTATCTGAAACCTAGCTAAAAAAAATTATCAATGATTTAGATAACTTTCCTTCATGTTACAATATTTTTGAGAGTAAAGAAAATTCATAAAGGAGTTAGAACAACAGTCATTCTTTGTTGCGAAAAAACAATAGAAGTCTCAGGAACATGCAACTAGGACTCAAGTCAGAAGTAAACTTCATGACACCCATACAGATGGGAACTGGAAGTTCAACTGCTGAATTCTACACTAAAGGTGCTGTACGAGCACATTCACTCATGCATGGACCGAGCCATCCCAAATAGAACCAAGATACAGTCCTCAAAAAAAAAAAAAAAAAAAAAAAACAAGGAAGCCAATCTGGTGGTCCCCTGCCATAAACAAGCTGTACAACAAAAGGAAGAAACTGTTGCAGAAAAGAGGAAGAACCCAAGATTCAAAAAACTCCCTCACCAGCCTCTGTAGAAAGCGGAGATCCCGCATAAAATCTTCCAAAGCTAGTTATAAAAACAAAATTGCCAAAGATTCCAAAGACAACCACAAGGCATTCTATAGCTATGTCAAGAATCTAAATGGCAATACTCCGATCTGCTCTGAGCTACAGCAGAATGGCACTAGATATGCTGATCCCAAGGATATTGCCAGTATACTGGAAGATAGATTCAGTGCCAACTTCACCCCCTCTAACCCCCTAAAGGGCCCATCTTAATATTGAAAGAATGCCAAATTCTGGTAATCACGGCCACTCAGGTAAAAACTGCACTCTCCAATGCCAAGAATACAGCAATCATGGGCACAGACGACATTCCGGGCTGTGTACTGCAAGAACTACAAAATGAACTGGTACCTCACCTGTGTGTCTTGTTTAATCATAGCCTCACCTCAAGCTTCGTGCCCAGAGTGCCACATAGCTACAGTCATCCCACTCCACAAGGGGGGATCCACTTTGGATCCCGGGAACTACCGTCCCATCAGTCTTACAAAGCCTGATCTGCAAGGCCATGAAACGTATTATCATAGAACTTATAAACAAAGACATTTGGCAACCTTCAAACACTGGACCCCACCCAGTTTGGGTTCGTGAAGGGCCGACCTTGTCTCCTGAACCTGATTAACTTCTTCGAATCAGTCTCCAGAGCCATGGACGAGGGTAAGATGGTTCACACAGCCTACTTGGACATCTCCAAAGCTTTCGACACTATCCCCCACTCTGGAATCAAAGATAAACTTACTAGGCTGGGCATTAATGCCTACGTCACTCGATGGGTTGCAAACTGGCTTACTGACAGAACACACACTGTAAAAGTAGCAGACTCCAAATCCAGCTCCAGACAAGTGGTGTGCCGCAGGGTTCTGTCATGGGACCACTCTTGTTTGACATCTACTTCTCTGAAGTACAGGCCAGCACTAAGGGACTCTGACTTACAAAGTTCGCAGATGACTAAGCTGGGAGCCATTACTGAATCCCGAAATTATGTGGATAAACTACAAAAGGGCCTTACCGAAACAGATGCCTGGTGCCAGAGCCATGGGCTCAAGCTAAATGCCATAAAATGTATAGCTGTCCCCTTTGGGAAAAAAACATGTACCTGTGAACTACCACATAGGTGGCAGTACATTAAACACCGAAAGTGTGATAAGAGACCTAGGGACACAGGTGGACAGTGGTCTCACCTTTGATAACCACATAGCCACAACAGTTAGAAAATCCTTCTGCGTGGCACACCTCATCACTAAGGGCTTTTCATCCAGAAAAAAGGAGGTTATTGTCCCTCTGTACTCATCCCTCATTAGACCCATTATAGAATACAATGCCCCATTTGGTATGTACCTCACAAGACATCTGCAACAACTAGAAATGCCGCATAAATACGTCACAAAAAGAATCACAGGCCTAAAGCAGATGCCTTATGCTGACCGTCTAAAGAAACTCCAGCTACACTCGGTTGCATATCGCCTACTCAGAGGCGATCTCTGCCTAACATACAAAATCATATCAAACCCAAAGTGGTTGGACATGCTACACTTAAAGAAATCCCAATCCCTCCAGGAATCTTAACCTTGTCATCACAATGAATAGAACATGCTGGAGGGATAGGTTCCTGACCTAGAGACTCCCCATACTCTGGAATAGGCTGCCCATACATGTCAGGCAGAGCACCTCAATGGCCTTCTTCAAGAGGAACCTTGACAATTGAATGGGAGATAGGAAATTCACCCCGGGGATCACATCGGTAGCCCTGCTAGACAGGGGTACAGGAAAGTAAATATTTGTGGGAAGCAACAGCCAGGGAATCGTTATGGCTAGGCTTGTATAGGCCCTAGTGCCGATAGCCTAGTACCTACCTATGAACCTAATAGCCTGTCTAGACACTGTATATGTTGGCACTAGAGAAAGCACCAACTGCACTCTTCAAACTAGCAAGATCTTTCATGGTTTCTCATGGAGCTTAGCAATAGATTCTGTTCCTCTGCCACTCTTTCTGAAAGTCAGTTAGTTGTCCTATTGTTCTTATTAAATTTTCTAAAGAGCTTATTAAAATGTTCTAAAAAGTTTAAGCGATTTGACCTGCATAGCTTTGTAAACAAATGTTAAGATGCCCTCTCTTATGCCTGTAGTTTAAGAAAATAAGTAACTCTTAAGAGTTGAGTTTCATAAGATTTATATTTCACTTTCTGGAATAATTTTCTAAACTTTCTTTGAAAGTTTTCCAATCTTGTAATTCAAATTTTTAATGGAAACCAAATGACCGTATTCCACTTTTTTATAAAGGTCTTTTCATTACCTGGGATATTCTGGGAAATTTTCTTATACGGGTCTATATCATATGAGCAAATCGCACAAATTGCGAACGCTCATAATATCGAAGGTACCGGACCTCAAAGTGCTTTTTCTGAGATCGCTATACAGTGAAGAATGGGATATTTGCCCTTTCCTCACTGTAGTGCGATCTTGGAGTTGGAATATATATTTAGTGGGGGGTGCAGCCCCCCCCATAGGAAGTTCAAGGTCCGGTACATTCGATATTATTGTGCGTTCTCAATTTGTGCGATTCGCTCATATGATATAGACCCTTTTTATACATCTAAACAGCTCTGCTGCAGCATCTTAAGTCAGACTGCCAATTAACCTAGGCACATTTTTTTGTAGTGTTAAACTTTATGCTATTGATATAACCCCATTCTTCCATGTTTGGCTAACTTAAGATCATCTGCGTATAAGCATAAAAAGACAAGAAAAATAATAATGTCTGAGATGCAAATACCAAACAAGTAAAAACCCACAGCACTACCTTTGTTTAACGCAAGTGTCAATCTACCAGACTATTACTTAACCAGGGCACTAAGCAACATACCAGAAACCTTAAAATACCCCTAGTTTTAGAGTTTACTAACAGTCTGTAAAGTCTATCCTGTAAAAGGCTGATGAAAAACAGAATACATAAAAAATAGTATTTGATGCGTCTCGTACAATGTTATAAAAATATTGACCACATATCTTTCCTAAGTGTATGCACATTGAGATATCTTGAGTTTCCCTGAACTTTTTGGTTCTTTCTCTGAGAAATCTTCAGCACCAGATGAACCTTACTGCTCACTTGTCAAAATAACATACTCTAAACAAAGGGTATAAGAAGCAATACAGTAAAAGCTGTTATCAGTAACTTTATACACCCCACTAGTAAAAGAAAAATGATTGGCCAAACAGGCTGTAATTCACTGGCTTTACTCATCAACATGGAAAATTAAAAGCCCCCTAAGAGTGCATCAAACCATAAAAAATTTTACTAATAGGTGACTCTATTGCAAGGCATATAGACACCATGCTCACTAGGCTGGATAAGAATAGGGTGACAGCTGTATTTTTAGTCAGGATCTAGGATGTAACAAGGGCAAGTCCCTCCATTCTGACAAATATGATTATGATCTGACAATGGTCCAAGTGGAGGTGAACTACCCTAGACACTCCATCCAGAGGAGATATGTAGAAAGATATGATGCAGCTTGCTATGCAAGTGTCATTCTAGGGGGATCCAGTATATGCCAGCTTGGGATAAGATGGCCGACAAAGTCTTCCTGCTTTGCCAGGGGTGACCTGCACCTCTCATACCAAGGTTTTCACATTCTGGCTAAGTCTTTGATCACTCCATACTTCTTAGGCAAAGTACATCTCATGGCAATTCCAACCTAGTAAATTCGAATTTAGAACACATAATGAATGTGGCTCTACTCAGTGACAGGAGTCTTAACAAAAGATGCCGAATCTTGAAACTCTGCTGCAACCTGAACACATTCATAGATGTAAAGTTATAGAAACAGTTTTGAGCAATGAAAGAACTCACTGTATTCCTGGGTGTAATGCTTATCACATCTTCGGACCCACTGGCAATCGCAGGGAGTATCAGTATTTGTCGAGAATTTAAATTGCCTAATGACAAATTCTTTGGGACATCACATGTGAACTCCTAGAATTATCACTTCATAGCTAGCTATAGAACACCATCTATGTTCTATGTTTTTGTGAAGTAAGGAGGCACTGCCAGCACAGCTAGCTGGAATTTTGTAAACAATTATGCCATTGGTGACCATCAAAATTATTTATACAAGATGCTTGTGTTACAAATGTATTAGAACTGTACGTCATGTGTATACCAAACTGCTTGTACAGACATGTGTTAAAAAGGTATTTGTAGAGTGCTGTGTTTAAAATGTATCCAAGTGTGCGCAACAAGAACAGAACAGAAATGTACATGCACTATTGTAACTGTTTAAATGTAAATGTTAACAGAGGAAACTGGAGGGTTAACTTCAGTCCAGCAAACTTCAGAAAAATAGCTGAAATTAAAATTACTTTCCAAGCTACACAATAAAATATGGTATCTTTCAGTTTTCAATGCAGCTAGAGACAAAGTCTGTGCTGAGAAGCCTTCTGTACTGTCTTTGGAGTGAACTAATTACTACCTCTGAAAGCAATAAGGAATGCAATTGTTTTAGGACTTCAAGCATCTGCCAAAGATCTGAGGTCCATATATTTTTACAGGTAGATGCTAAATACTGTCATCTTTCAGCAGTGGGGGTATCACCTGGGAACTAGAAGTCAGAGGACAAGAAATGATGTCATTCTGCAAGCTATCCCAGCAGTAATATTGTAGATGTTAATTTGAGAAGTCTCAGAGCGACCGAGCATTCTGCATTCTGTCTTGGACCTGACAACAAGAACCATTCACCACATCTGCCTTGCTCTAATAGTAATTTCTTAGGTTATAGTAATTCTCTTAGATACAATCAGGAATATAGTGAAGCTTAGTTTACATATTTTTTTTATTTGAGATGGTCCAGCGATGTTGTTTTAAATACTTCATGTGGTTTTGAAGTCTGATGTCACTGTGAATACATATTTTAGTACTGTTTTTTTTTATTATTAAACATATTTAAACTTTCATTGTGGCTGATCTTTGTATATCCTATTTAAATGCAGAGAGTACCTGTATACTTATTTGGCCACTCCTAATAGAAATGGTAGTTTGACCAATAGCAAGGCTATTCGTATTAATATTACACAGTAAATTGGACACCTTTTGTTAATGGGCTTAAAGTAGCCGATAAGGAGTTCTGGTGGCAGTGATAACTACATTATAGTCTGGGCAGGGTGCACAGCTGGTAAACCTGTGCCAGCCTTTTCCAGGTGTGTGTGTGTGTGTGTGTGTGTGTGTGTGTGTGTGTGTGTGTGTATGTAACAAATCTCCAACAGTGTGCATCAGCTACTTGGGTGGGGATACAAACAAACAATGGTCGGACAGAGACAGTGTTGGAGGACTTGGCTTGGAACCCTGGCTAAGGACTCAACTCTGTAGCTGTGCCAGTTGGGGGGGGGGCTCTTATTGGGGGATCTGGAGAAAGAGGGAGAAACCAGTCCTGGACTGACTGCAGTCTCTGTGTGCTCTTAAGGGAAATTGCACTTGATGCAGAAAGCTGCATCTGGAAATAGTGTGTGTGTACCTGTTAACCTCCCAGTGTATGTCCCCCACTGTTGCCAGTGGTGAGGATTGAAGCTCCTTGATTACTGGTCTAGTGGAGGGTTGTTGCAGTTCCCTTAAAAGAATGATAGCTATTCTCAACAGATTAGCTGAAATTCCCATTAAACACAAGACCTTTCTGCTGGGGGATTTCAACAATCCAACAATAAACTGGCTGACCTATTCTACCAATGGTCAACATGGTTGGCACTTCCTTGACATAAATGCTTACATCCTAGTAGGGGGCTCAAATATCCTGGATCTAGAAACTTGGCCACTTCTTGTACATCTCCATCGGGGTCATCATGTCTTGTTAAATCAGATCATAAATTTAGTGATTTTTTTTTTCCTTTAAAAGTAGTCGTACTTCCAGTGTAAATAACTCTGTCTGGGAATTTCTCTAAAAGTAAACCTTCTGTTACTTAATGACGAACTTCTGCTGTAATCTTCCTTTGAAGTTTTCTACTGCTAAAGCTGCTGCCTATGCCTCGGACTTCTACTACCACTTAAATAGTTGTACTGAAAATGCAATCCCTATCCACAACAAATATAAGAAGTTTAAAAAAATTCCTGTGGTAGAATATCCATATAAATACATTTTACAATAAGAAAAAACTGCATAACACTTAAGAGGTCTCACTATCTTACCTTAAGAGCAGACAGTGTGAACTAACAAAGAGCTTAATGGAACCATTAGGAAGCTCAAACCTGAGTGTGAACATAAAACAGCTTCAAACCAAAAATAACTCTAAATCTTTAACTAAGTCAGGAAGTTAAGAACACCCAACAATGTTCAGAGCTAGTCCACAATAATTCTACACATTCTGACTCAAAAGACATATCCTAGCTAACAAATTTAGTGCAAATTTTACTCCACCCACAGTTTAGGGTTGCCACTTCTTGCGATACTGAAAACCAGACTGCAACCATGCCACCTGCACTACCCATAACTCTGCCCAGGCAGAACCCAACCCCACCCACATCTGCACCCATTTTATGATATAAAATGCATACTTCATTAGGGCAGAATTTTTAACCACCATCTTTAATTACAATAGAATAAATTCTCTCAGCCCTTTCAAAAACTAAAAATACTTCATCCACAGGCCTTGACAACATATCAGGTTCCTAGATTATCAGTGCCAAATATGGCTCTTCTGAACCCCTACTTCACCTCTTTAATCTAAGCCATCTAAGTTCATCTTGGTAAACAAAACAGTTTCACTTACCATATAGAAGATGAAAAGGAAACCACCAATAAGAAAGTATTCAAAAATGTATTTAACCAAAGGTGTACTACCAAAATGCCTCCATTAACAAATAAAAGAGGAGCATTAAGTGCGTTCGTCCATATCACTCAGGACTTCATCAGAATAACAACTGCTTCACTCAACCTCACCTTATATACAACAAACAATTTCAACTGCAAAATATAATATTTACATTTCTAATTATCTCAATCTACTTTTAAAAGTCTTTAAAGCCGTATCGAATAATTTTAATAACCTCTTCTTGTGAACATTTTCATTAAATAAAATAAACTGTTTAAATCATTATCAGTCAAAGATTCATTACAACTTAGCTGTACAAAATTTAAGAACATACTGGATAGACATATAAATATTTAAACTAGCATAAATTGAAGGCATTCAAATTTAATTTGTCAAAGCAGTAATGTAGTATTATGGGTAAAATGACAGACCAACCAGAAAACACTAGAGTCATTTCGGATGAGAATGAAGTTGAATTCCACCCCCCCAAAGATCAGAAAAAATACATAACCAACAGGGCCCACAACACGGATTTTCCTCAATTAAGTGAAAACAAGAACCAGGAGAAAGGGAAAAGAAAGGAAAGAGTTAAACATTAGAATACACCCTTGAGGAATACTTCATTCTTATAATGGTTACATCTTTAATTGCAGTAATGTGGAGCTTACAGTTTAACCCCTTTTCAAAAGTCGAAAAAATGTTAAAGTTTATCCCATCAAAAAGGTTTAATGCGACAGATATTTTAGTTGAAATAAAACTATTTACTACAGAATTAAACCTAGCAGTTACTTTAAAAGAGAAACAGCAGGGCACTATAGTGAGGAATGATAAATTTAAGAGAAAGTTGGTTCAATCCCGCTTTACATCCAGTAATTCAGGCATCTGAGCAAGCTTGTATAGAAGATCTTTATAAACTGGATAAAATAAAAACTATTCGAGGTTTTATAACTCAACTAAGAAAGAAAAACAAATATTAGACAAAAGTTGCGATAAAAGCCTTAATTATAAAACCTGACAAAGGAGGGGGAACAGTGACTTGACTATATTAACAACTATTGTGCCATATTTAACAAACTACATGATAGTAACTGTTATATGCCCATTGAGATCAACATTGCATACCACAAAACACACCTAGCCCTAGAAGAATTCTTGGTTGAAGGAAGAATTTCTTCATCCATTTTTAAGTTTCTTAAAGTTGAAAAACCTTTTATACCATCTAATTTTAGACCCCAAAAGTCCACAAGAGACTCAAATATGCCCCATAGTGGAGGCAAGATCAAAAACTCATGCTCTTGTCATTTATGTAGACAAGATGTTGAAATGTATTTCTAACAGGAAGATTCCTGGGACTTTTAGGAAGATTATCTCCAAACCCTGGCTACCCCATCAGCTATTTTTTAACCATTGATATGGTTGACTTGCTTTCTTCTATACCCTTGGAAGGACTTCACTTGTTCTATGATACTTTAGTTAAATTTGAAGTGTTTTAATAAAGAGCACATCAATTTAAATCTTCAGTTAAGTAACTTATGTCAACACTCCACATAGGAAGTTACACTTTGTTTCAAAGTAAAACCGTTATTCTGCCTTAACTCTGTATTCCTATAGTGCAGCATGTTTAAACACTATTGCGTGGAGATAACAGGACTCATGCAGTTGATGGCAAAAAATAAAATAACCAGGTTTTGCCATAGGACACGAACAGCCATTCAGCACCGATCGGCTGTGGTACATGCTTTGTGCAAATGTAGAAGACAAAGTGAAGGCTTTTTTTTACAGGCCATTTCTGGCCAGGTGTGTTGTGTGAGATTCTATTTTTTGACCAGATTAAATGTGTAAAAATGGGGTGGATAGGAAAGCAGTGAAATGGAAGGGCAAGCAAAGGGGAAGCAATAAAGGAATTTGTAGGAGGGAATAGGAAAGAACTATAGATTTCCACTTCAACATGGTATGTGCACATGTAGACAAAATTCGATGAATATGGACCATCACCACAATACAGGTAGGTGACAACAAAGCAAGGCTGTTGTATAGCCAACTGAACCAAATTAAGTACGTCAAGAAGACGCACAAGTGAAGTGGAGTGCTATGTATGGGGCACATTTTTTCTGTGGGACAAGTGCCCAATTTTCTTTTTTTCTTTTCCACATTTCAAAGATAATGTTGGTAAGGGACATAGGAATGTGAGGGTCAGGTAGACAGGGTAGGTGAGGAAGCAGGTGCAGACAAACAAGAGAAACAAGACATATGGATGGTGATGGACACAAAAGGGTGGGGACATCATAACTTGGGGTAGGTAGGGGACATCGGAGGCACATGCCCAGCAAGCATAGGAACAGTGAGAACTGAGTCCTCACCCTCAGAACTGTCATCAATGTCCCCCTTCTCAGTTCCCTGTGAGACTGCTTTATGTCAGAGTCTCTTCTCTAATTTAATGAGCACCCTCTCCAGGTGGCTGATGCAAGCATCAAGGCCAGTCTGTTGGATCATGCACCATCCTTGGCAGCTGACAATCACTGCCTCCACCAATACTCCTGGAGGGTACCACTTGCACCAGCAGCTGGGGCAATGCTACCTGATGTGGATGGACCAGGTAATACAGGGGCTGTGGAGGCAGTACTGCCAGATTGCATCCTTGAGAAGCTGGGTGTAAATGTAGGAGCTGGTGGAGGGCTGACAGGCTGAGCCACAGCAGCTGGTCCATCTCCCTCTGCTGAAAACATTTGGTTTGTTGGCAGCAAGGTAGGACATCAAAACAGTGTGTTTCCAGGTAACCCACAAACGGAGACAAGGGGTGGGGTGAAACAATAAAAATTAAAAAAAACAAAGAAAATAATACAATCACAAAATGTCACATTCATGCTTTACTACAATAAATATGCATTTCTTATTAAAGCAGCTACAAAGCTTTAACAATCAAATATGCAGATAGTCCATATAGGTTTCTAAAGATACTACAGATTAAATTAACATGATATTGAAGCCAATATTGCTGCATTTCAAATGTAAAAAATGATACTTGAATGTGACTGAAGCCAATATTGCTGCATTTCAAAGGTAAAAAATGATACTTGTTGAATGTGAAGTGATAAGTTACTTGTGGGATTTAAACCCACATAATCTGAATACACTGTATCAACGTAGTGTAGTACCAAAACACGTAGGAACAAGCAGTAATCCAAATAAAGTGCTGTAACAGAACGAAACTCAATGGCAACTCTGTAATAGGCAAAAACTTTTATTGGAAATCAAAAATGAGCGCTTTCGCGTGGTCCATCCACGCTTCATCAGATAAATTACCAAGTATCTATTCAGGGTTTATATACATCCGCTGAAGCGCGGGAAAATCTGTTCATTAATCAATTAACTTAAAATGAACACTTGGTTCTTTAAAAAAAACGTATTACAAAATATGTATTCTGACACATTAAACTTCTGCATTTCTTGTGTGTTAATAGATAACACAAATAACTAAGGTATGAATAAAGAACGATGAAAAGTAACGAATAAAAACTCTATTATTTAAAAAGGTACACAAGTGTAGAGGGTGCTTTATCTGAATACACTGTTACACTTGCCTAATTACCAAGTGTTACAGAAGAAAGCATTGACTGATTATTCCTCATTGCTGCAGACGTGTTTGCCAACCATATACATTACATACATACAGTTTAAAGTGTGTCTGCTGCCATACTTCAAATAAGCCTGTTATGTGTGTGACATTAAAAGGTCGTGGCGTATGCATTCTTGGGTGTGATGTAAAGCTAACTTCTGACAATATACTGGAAATTGAGAGACTTGCATGACTTTAATAATAATGAAGTTTGGAGTTATGATACATACTTTACAATACATTGTGTTTTACAGTTATACTTGGGTTATGCAAGCAGTGTAGAGGATTGTCAGTGAAGTACTGTGTTCAGAGATATGCATCTGTTTTTTTTATGCCTGCAGTGGCTGTAAAGTCTGATTTTTGACCGGCAGGCTATGTTGCAATTTATACAGGTGTAACAGACACCTGGCTGAGTAGCTACAGAAAATGGCCTCTGCCGTCTACGCTCGCATTTCTCCTCCGACAGTTCCTCTCCTTCCTCATCTGGCTGCCTGTCTTGACGGCCAATCTCCAAGCAATGCGATCTGCAGCCATGGCTTCCCAGCCTGTTGGACTGACATCGCCCTCCTTCATGTCTTGCTAGCAGACATCTTTGAAGCTCACAAACTGTCCTTCCTGCGGGTCTGGAGCCAGAGGCAAGCTCACCATACAGAAGGTCTTTGGGGATTCAACCATCCTGAATATGGCCGACATGACCAAACCAGCAAAACCGCCTTTGGGAGAGCAGATCAAACATACTTAATATCCCTGCCTGCTCTAGGATATTCTTATTTAGAATGTGGTCCTGCCAGGTGATGCCTAGGATCTTTCTGAGACAGCGTAGGTGAAACTCGTAGAGTCTGCGTTCTTGGCAAAAGTACAGGGTCCATGTTTCACCATCATAGAGCAGCGTGCTGAGCACACATGCTTGGTACACTGCTGTCATCTTAGTGCTAATGGTCAGTTTGGAATTATGCCAGACCCTCGTGTGCCACTGCTGTTGTTGCCTTACCAATCCGGGAGTTCAGCTCAGTGCCCAGGGAAAGACTGCTGGTTATGGTGGAGCTCAGGCAAGTGAAATCCTTCACCACCTTGAGAGTGTGATCACAGATGAAGATGCAGGGGGTGCTGCTGACATCCTGTACAATGATGTTGGGTCTTCTTGAGGTCGATTGTGAGGCCAAAATCTCTGCACACTAGGAGCTTGAGGTATTTTAGTGCTTCCTCAGTGTGAGCGGTCAGGGCAGCATCATCTGCAAAACAGCATCTCTGTGGTCAGTACTGTCCACACCTTGGTTTTTGCTCAAAGGAGTGCAAGATTGAAAAGATTACCAACACTTCTGGTATAGAGGTATACACCATCTTCAGACTCATTAAAAGGCACAGAACAGTACCAAAGAGAAAAAGATGCTGAAGAGTGTTGGAGCGAGTACACACCCTTCCATTGCTTCACTCCACTTCTGATTGGAAATGGATCTGATGAGCCATCATATTGTACGATGCCTTGCATGTCCTCTTGAAAAGATGTAATCATCTTCCGGAGTCTATGGGTCATCCAACACTCTATAGCAGGATGAAGAGGCCTTTCCTGCTAACCAAGTCAAATGTCTTAGATCAGTGAAGGCGATGTATGATGGTTTCCTTTGCTCACAGCACTTTTCTTGCAGCTGCCTTAGTGAGAAAATCATGGTCGATTATGGACTTTCCAAGTCAATTATGGACTTTCCAGCTCTAAATCCACACTGCTCCTCAGGATAAAAACGTTCCACGAGTGATTTCAGTCTGTTCAGAACTATGCAGGTGAAGGCCTTCCCATCAACACTGAGGAGGGATATCCCACGGTAATTGTTACAGTCAGTTCGGTCTCTTTTGTTCTTGTACAATATGTGATGATGTTAGCATCATGCATATCGTAGGGCACTGTTCCTTCCTGCCAACATTTTAACAGGAGCTCATGCCGGAGCATACTTCTTGCCAACCTTGATGTCCTCTGGGGGAATGCCATCCTTTCCTGGAGCTTTACCGCAGGCAAGGGAGTCTACGCTACTCTACAGAGAGGGGATTGTCAAAGCTTTTCCATAATAGGAAAGGGAGTTATGTTTTCAACTGCTTTGTCAATTACTGTCTCCTTTTAGTAGAGCTCCTGGTAATACTCTGCCCAGCTCTCCATCTGCCTCAGTCTGAAATGACTTCACCTGAGGCAGACTTTAGGGGTGTAATCTTGACTTTACTGGGGCTGAAGGTTTTATGACCTCATATGTGGCAAAAACATTGCCACAGTCAGCGGCAAGTTGGATGCTATGACAGAGGTTCAACCAGTAGTCGTAGGTACTTTGTCGAATTATCCACTGGGCGTTGTTTTTGGCCTTCCTATGTGCAGCTAGAGTCGCCTCTGAAGGCTCCCTTTTGCAGTTGAGCAGTGCTGCTCACTTGGCTGCGAGTGCTGGTTCGATCTCAATGATTCCTTCTTCAAACCAATCAGAATTCTGTCTCTCTGTTTTGTCAAAGATATCCATGGCAGAGTTGTAAATGGAGTCACGGATGTGGTTCCACCTTGCTTCAACACTGCTTTGTGGGCAGTCCTTGAGGGGCTCTACAATACTATCGGCAAAGCGCTCATGCAGGTCTGGCATTGATGCCCTGGCAGTGTTGATATGAGGGTGTGCTTTCTGCTTTGACTGGAGTCGTCGTTTGGGCTTGAGACCCATTTTGGTGCCAACCAAGGAATGATCAGTGTCACAGTCGGCACTTTTGATAGCTGCGGGTGACGACACAGTTCAGCAAGTGTGTGCTGTGTGACGTGTGCAAGTGCTATGTGGAGCAACTGAGTGCCTGGTGGTATAACTGGGTTGGCAGGCTGGGCTCATTAGCCTTGATTGGCAATCAGCCTAGGAGAAGGTAAACTCTAACTCCAAACCCGGGCAGATGGAGCTTGTTAGTCTGTCAGGCAGTTAATCTAGAAGGCAAACTCAGATTCCTAATCCATAATATGGCCACTGGATGATGGCACTGCTGCCTTGTGGATATCTTCGGGAGAAGAATGACTATGGGAGTAAACCCAGACAGAAAATCTGGAGTGCAGCCCCCAAGGCAGCTGGTTGTCAATTTTTGACTGCCTTACAGCAGCTCCTGCAACCAAGCTGACACCAAATGTATTGCTCTGCATTCCTTTGGATCATGTCACGGAGGCCAAGAGAGGGATGCTGCCAACTGGCCATCTCTGGATCTCCATATACTTTACCCAGGCTTTTGCATCCTGGAAAGGTCACTTCGGTGCAGCTGCTCACAGCGTCGGAAACAACAGTTAAGAGTCAAGTCCAGAGTGACTGGCATAAGCTCGGATGCTACAAGCTGTCTCCTACGGTGGGAGGGATCATAGTAGTCCCACTGGTCAGCTATTACCCACCTCAAGATGGGTATCCCCTAGCCAGTAAGATGCTGACCTGCCACAGTCTGCATGTTTCAATGGGTGCTTGGAGCCAAATTAAATACTGAAGAAAAGATTGAAAAATTTGCACCAGGAAATGGAAGAAGAAGAAGAAGGCAAAACTACCAATATTGTGACTGGCAAGTTGGAATGACAGGACGCTATGCCCCGGCCTCTCTGATGATCTTCGCCAGGTTGACGATAACAGCCATCATCTACCATTAACTCGAGAGGCTACCTCCTACTAAGCGAGAGTCAAAACTTCCACAAGCCCCCAACCCTAAGAACAGAACTGCTATGCAGAATTTACAGAAACCATAGATAATCGTGTAAACAGATAATGAATCCCAGTTTAAAAAAGGCTGTATAACAAAAGAAAGAAAATAATGTCCAAAAACAGGAAGGCTGCTGCCCAGTAAGGTATAAAAACTCATCAGCCTGAGCAAGGAGTTCAAAGGATTAATCAAATCCAAAGCCAAATTTGAGATAAAAATAGCCTACCTAGCCAAGGACAACCATAAGGCTTTCTTCAGTTATGTCTAGGTGTCCTCAAACCATGTGCCGAACTAATGGTGAATGGAACCAGCTATACGGAACCAGATAATACAGCAAATCTGCTGGCCTTTAAACTTGACCTCAATTTTACCCCACCATCGCCCCCAGTCACAAGCAATTAGGACAGGACAGGGAAATCCATTTCCACAAAGAGACCATAGGGATTGGCGCAGGAATTTTTTTTTTTTAAACTCTACTTCTCTGAAGTTAAGGCAAATATCATGGGGCTCTGGATGACAAAGTCTGCAGATGACTGCAAATAGTCTAGGAATCCTCCTAAAGTCAGAGATTCCCTTCAAGAGCCATGGACTAAAACTGAATATGATAAAAGGCACAACAAAACCCTTTTGGAAAGACAGCCACCCTGGAAATTACCTCATTGGAAACATAACCCTAAAAGTAGACCCAGTGGTAAGGGATCTGGGAATACATGCCGACAGTAGCTTGGCCTTTTGACCACCACATGTTTAACGTGGCGATTAAATCATTCTATGTTGCACAACTTATAAGTAAGGGCATAGCATCCAGGTCCAAGGAGGTCATGGTTCCACTATACTCAGCTCTCCACAGACCACTCGCGTAGCACAAAGCATCTTTCTGCATACACATGACAACACACACTAACTTGAATAACCCTGTATTCTTTTTGTGAAGAATCTCTGTGAAGTAAACTAGTCCTACACAGGCAGTCTCAAAAAGCCCTCTCCATGCACCCCATCTCTTAGAGACTGCTGCACAGCAATCCATGCCTAGCATACAAGGCATCTTCTGATCCCACACTGCTGTATTTGTTGCACATCTGCAAAACATAAGGAATCCACATTCTGAGGATCTAAACCTTGTCAGTGACACAAACGGGACATGTCAGGAGGGACAAGTATGCCTTTCAAAGATTACCACTTCTCTAGAACTACTTTTCTAGAACTGGCTTCCCCTCCATGTGAAGTAAAGCTTATCCCTAATCCTACACAAATGTAACTTGAACCAATGGATGGGAAATCACAAATTTGTCCCGAACTGGCATCCTAATGGACAAGGACAGTCTGCAGAACGCTTGATTTGTGCAAGCCTACATCACAAGCATAAAATTCCCTGGGGTACTAAAACATCAGCAATATTCTGGTAAATGTGGGGTAAGCTTGGCTAGGCTTAAAATGGTTCTTGGGCTAATAGCCTAACAACCACCTATGAACCTATAAAAGGGAATACACAAAGACACAAATGTACTAATTCAGAGAATGCCAAGTCCCCATTTCTGAACATTCATTCTCACAATCCTAGGACTCACACTTACAAATCTCAGAATTTAACTGCTGCTTATTCATGCTGCCACACTGACCTGAATACATTACAGAACACTACCTAGGCTGTTTGAATTATGTGCATCTCACTTAGTAAAATAATGAATACTTCCCAACTAAAACAAACATTTTGTTCCTTTACCCACACTTATGTTTTATGATTTTGCTTTATAACTCTTAGCTTCAAAGTTTCAGTTCATTCGGTTTTTGGATTCAAAGAAACACATTTCCCTTGTAGCTACTGATACTGAACAATCTTTTGTTTGCCCAAATATGTGAATACATTCACATTTTATGATTGTTTTTTAACTGTCAGCTGCAACTTTCAGTTCACGTTCAGTGTTTGGATGTTGCTTGGATTCAGTGAAAGACATTTCCCTTTCAGCTATTGGTACAAAACACCCCTTTATTTGCCCAACTATATATTTAGTTTGAGGTCTCCCAAGATAACAATGATTTCCACATTTTTCTGTGTAAAACATATTTTGCACATACAGTGCCTTCCCTAAACAGGATTTCAAAGTGCTTATAAAAAGCAAGTGCAGACATGCATTCCTAAAGTGACACTGACCCACATAATAAGCACAAAAATAAGTCTACAAAGCTTAAACAATTAAATTCCATGTTATCCACACAACCTGTTCCATAATTCTTATGTACCCACTTCATTTGACCTCAAGTGCTTGGTCATCTTTGTTCAGAGGGGAATTTCCCTACAAAGAATCATTAAAATCAAGAAGTACCACATTATAATGATCTTTGACTTCCTGCAAGACTGCAGCTTCCATGGATCGGATCTTATCAAGCAGGAAAGATAAGGGCAAACAACGCAAGGCTATGTGTCAATGCACTCATTTTATACAGGAACAGTCAGTTACCCAATAATAATGGTAAGCATGGGACTGCAAAAAAAAAAAGGAGTTCAGTGAAGTAAATACGGCAAAAAGCATTTTAGTAAACTGTGACTTCAGTGAATAAAACTAAAATGGCCACCTTCATATATTCACAGACAGTGTGGAGCAACTTTGCGTTTTACAAGATATAATTTAGAAAAACAAATACATATGAACACATGGGGAAGGAAATAAACAGCAGCCAAGAGGTAAGTGTGGACCCTCAATACTAGAAAATTAATCAGGTAATCAGGATTCAATTTGCAAAAAAATTCTTAACAAGACTATGCTCTTTTCACATTGTACAAACACACTTCCAAGGAGGTGATGCCCAACTGGATTTCAATAATTAAGTAACAAAACTCCTATATTGCCTCCTCTTCCCATATTTCTTTCCACATCAGAACACGTAAATCACTCTCTTCGTGTGGATCCCGGTTGTTCTCAGAATAGCTTCCACCTAATCCATACAGGTTTTCAAACTTGTGCAACGGTAATCTATATGGGCTTGCATCAAGTGTACTGGTGAAGCTTCTTGATAAAAATCATCAAAATCCTCAGCCTTCTTTAGCAGCTTCACATTTTTCTATATTTAAAATCAAATCATTTTCACTCAAGACTGTTGTCAATTTCTGCTGTAAATTCAGCTCTCCCCTTTCACCCCAACATACTCGCGCAGTGTCAACCATGATGCAGATGTTTGTGAAGTATGCTGAAACTTTCTTCTACTTCCTCTATAACAATTTCACAGACATTAATGAACATAGATGCTTGAGAGTTATATAGGGCTACATAAAAATACTCCACAGTCTTACTTCGTCTTTCTTATGAACCACTAGAAGGCTGGTAACATTTTGGGTAGTATTGTGCCAAATGCTCGGTGACCACGATCCAAACACAGTCTACTGTTTCAGTCAGTTAATTAACAAATCCAGCAGCTAATAATACCTGCGTTTGGGTGCAACATGTTGGGACATATGCTTGTCGAGTTCACCCATGCTACATTTATTCTAATTATTTCAAAGCACAGTAGGGTGGAGCCAAAGAGACAGCAATTATAATCTGGAGAACACAAAAGAAGGTTAGGGCTGAAGCTTGACAGCTTCTAAATGAAAACATTGTTACAACACATAACACAGGAGTTTCAAAAACAGTGCTATTGTTTTGCATTTAATTCAAATGCAAGAGATTATGGAGCCAAATTTCTCTGTTTAGTTCACTGCAGAAAGATAAAAACTTCTTATAGCAACAATTAAAGATTTACTAAATCAAGGCCTGCAGTGCCCATACCCATCAGACAGGTTACATATGAAATCCTTCTGATGCAATTTGAGAAAAGAGAACATAGAATTTGAGAGTTTCTCATGAAGCGAAGCAGCAATTTGAACAATCAGAGGAATTTAGTCAAATCCATTATAGCCTTACACTGCCACCATACTGTTTTTTTAACAGGATAGTGGCATTTAGGATTGGGACAATGTGGTTTCCCCTTTACTCCCAAGGCTGTGCATTTTCACTTTGTTTACATACAGCATCATGACTGTCAGGTGAGAAGGGGTTTTCCCTGTGCAAAACTTTTTTTTTTATTTAATTCAACTATCCAAGTTGTCTCCTTTCTCATGGGTGCAATGTTACTCCATTCAAATGGAAGCTATGAACATAGATTATGAAGACAAACCTGCAATGGTTTTGGAAACTATACTGCATATATGCATGTTGTACTGAAAAATACAGCTGAAGCAAGTCTTCGCGGTTACGTGTAAGACAAAGGAGGCATACAATTCAATGTTACATGTCTGCATCATGGTTGACACTCCACGAACTACTCTGGGTTAACTAAGTGATAACCTGGCAAAATTTCAACCCCCATAAGGCCTGAGAACACTGCTGCCTATGAGGAACTGTTCACAAAAACCCTATCCAAGAATATTAACATCTGCATAAAGGTAGTCGTTACAGAACTCAAAAAAGCCACCCTGGCAGATCACCAACAGGCTGTATAACATAAGGAAAAAAATCATGGCAAAAATTAAGAGATGTAGCACCCAGCAGGATAAAAGCACTCTCAAACTAAACAACTTAAGAACAAAGAAAAGTCTACTAAAACCAAACCTGAGGCAAATTTGGCCTACCAGGCCAAGGATGATCACAATGCATTCTTTAGCAGTGTCCACAACCTCAAAGACAATACACAATTGTGTGCAAAGCACATTGTTAATTGAGCCAGCTATACTAAACCAGAAGATATAGCAAATCTACTGGCAGACAAGTTTAGCTCTAACTTTACCCCTCTCTCCCCCTCAACCTCCCCTTACGAAATACAATCAAATGTAACTCTCCCTACTAATCACTAGGGAACATCAATTCCAATGCCCTGGACCAGCTCATTCTTACCCCCACTAGAGGTAGCAACATCCATGACTTGGTCATTACTAACATGCACGACCATTGCTCTACACCAAAAGTCAACTCCTCCCTGGTTAGATCCAACCACAAGTCTGACTAATCACCTTTGAAATCCATATCCCACCCCCCCCACCCCCAAAGGTAACCACTATGAAAAACTTCTCCAAAGCGAACTTTGGTCTCCTAAAAACAAGGTGGCTAACTTCACAGCACCCATGCAAATGGAGAATAGCTGCATAACCGCCGAATCATACACAAATGTACTGCATATACAGAAATGCATGGATCTTGCCACACCCAAGAGAACCAAGACGCTCTCCTCCAAAAAAAGGAAGCCAATCTGGTGGCCCCCTGCCATAAACAAAGTCTACAACAGAAGGAGGAAACTGATGCAGAATAAGGTGTAATCCCAAGACTGGAAAAACTCACACCAGAGCTGTGGATGAAGGCAAGGTGATTCATATAGCCTACATTGATCTGGCCAAGGCCTTTGATACCATTCCCCCACTCAGAAATCATAGAAAAACTCACTAAGCTAGGCATCAACCTCTATATCACTAGGTGGGTTGCAATCTAGCTCACAGGTAGAACCCACAGTGTGAAAGTAGCTGACTCCAAGTCACACTGATGACCAGTCACGAGTGGAGTCCCACAGGGTTCAGTCCTGGGTCCTCACCTGTTTGGTATCTACTTCTCTGAAGTCCAGGCCAACACGAAGGCACTCTGGCTGACAAAGTTCGCAGACGATTGCAAGTTATCCATGAATTACCACATCAATGGTAGTCCACTGAAAACAGAAGGCGTTAAAAGAGATCTGGGAACACAGGTAGACAGCAACCTCTCTTTTGACCACCACATTACCACTGTAGTCAGAAAGTCCTTGTGTGTGGCACATCTCCTTACTAAGGGTTTTGCATCCAGGAAGAAAGGTCATTGTCTCCCTCTGCTCTTCCCTCATTAGGCTAATCATTGAGTACAATGCCACATTTGGCATGTGTCTCACTAAACACCTGCAAGAACTGGAGAGGATGCAAAAGTACCTCACAAAGAGGACTGGAGGCCTTAAACATTTGTCCTATATGGACAGACTCAAAAAACTATTCTCAGTCTCATATCGCCTACATAGAGGCAATCTCTACTTGACTTACAAAGCCATGTCTGACCCAGCTCTGTTAGAAATGCTACATCTAAAGAAATCCCAGGCCCCCACCACACGCTCCAGAGACCTCAACATCATTACCACAATAACAGAACATGCTGGAGGGACAGGTTCATAACCCAGAGACTGCCCCTGCTATGGAACAGACTTCCCATACATGTCAAGCAGAACACCTCACTGGCCCTCTTCAAGAGGGATCTTGATGAGTGGATGGGAAATAGAAAATTCACCCCAGGGATCACTCCAGTGGCTTTACTCGACAGAGGCACTGGGAACCAAGGTCAGGTGGCACGATGCCAGGGTAATCCTATGGGCTAGGCTTGTAAAGGCTCCAGGGCCATTAGCCTAGTACACACTTATGAACAAGTCTTCCATGCTCCCTCTAAGGCCAAGAACACTGCATTGATGGGCCCAGACAACATTCCAAGATACCTTCTTAATAGCATGAATCATGACTCATCAGATCATCTGTAATCACTATTTGGACAGGCTTTGTATCTCACAAATGGAAAACAGCAGCAGTCATCTCTCTGCACAAAGGTGGGTCATTTATAGCCCCCCAAGTCTCTCTAGTCTCATATGCAAAGTCATGGAAAGAATTATCATGTAAATGATCAATAATGACATAGGAAACCTCGAGTCACTGCACTCTACCCAATTTAGTTTTATCAGGGACACCTCATTGCCTACTTAACCCGAGGGACTTCTTTCAGAAAGTCAATAAAGCAATGGAGTGGACCAAAACAGTTCACACCATTTGTCAATACTCCACTTGGCCATTGTGTTAAACTCAATAGGTATAAACCCTTATGCCACCCAGTGGACATCTAGCTGGCTCAGACAGGACCCAGGAAGTTAGAACTGGGAAGTCCACCTCTACAAAGAAGCCATTCACAAGCAGAGTCCCATGGGGATTGGTCCTGGGACCACTCCTTTTTTGCATTTACTTCTCTGAAGTGAAGACCAATGTCAAGGACCTCTAGATGACCAAATCTGCAGATAACTGCAAATTAGGAGCAGTAATAGAACCCCCCACCAACACTACTATTCCCCAGGAAGGGCTGACAGAGATAACTTGTGTCAGAGCAATGGACTAAAACAAAATACCAGGAAATGCATAGCAGTATCCTTCAGGAAATCATCCACCCCTGGTAGCTATCACATTGGCAACACATCCCTAAGAGCCAACACAGTAGTCAGGGACTTCAGGACACACAGACAGAAATGTGGCCTTTGGCAAAACGCATGTCTACAGTTAGTGAGGAAATTACTCTATGTTGTGCAACTTATAATCAAAGGTATGGCATCTAGGTCCAGGGAGGCCACAGTTCTACTATATTCAGCATTCAACAGATGTAGTATTGAGTATAACACCCCCTTTTGTATATACCTAACCATTCACATCCAACAAGCAGAAAGTCCACAAGAGGTTACTAACTGAAAGAATACAGGGCATAAGTAACATGTCCTATGCAAGCAGTCTCAAAGCCCTATCCCAGTGTTCCATCTCCTACAGGCTGTTGAGGGAAGATCTATGCCGGTCATACAAGGCATTGCTGGACTGCACCCCGATGGACCTCCTGCATATCCACAAAAACAGCACCAGAATTTTCCATTCTAAAGACTTAAACCTTGCCTGTGATATAACTAGAACCCAATGGAGAGACAGGCATGTAACCCAGAGACCAACCCTTCTCTGGAAGAGGCTCCCCATCAATGTGAAGCAGAATTCCTCTGTAACCCAATTCAAGTGTAACTTGGACAACTGGATGGGTAACAGGAAATTTATGCCTGGTTTGGCATCTATATCTTATAAAACAGCTACATTATGCAAAAACATTCAAAGTAAACAACTTTGTCACTACACTTAACTACACAACTAGAATAGCTTAAATGTCTCTAGAACAGATAAACCCGTTTTTCAACAACACATTCTGAACCATATTAAACACACACACTTCACTTAGCATAAAGAGAACCACGTCAAACTCCACAGCCTGGTTGGCAAAGGAAATCAGACAAACCCTCCTCCAAAAGGACAAATCCTGGAAAATAAAGTGCAAAAAACTCTGCCTCTCAGAACTTTAAATACTTAACATGTCTATACATTAAAGAAATGGAGCATACATAACTCTTATAATATTAACGAAAATAAAGGACTTCAAATGTGTGTTGCACATGGATAGAATATGAAAAGCCTGGATAGGTTTTGAACCCATAGTCGTACGACTACCCATATTACTGCTTTGTTGATTAACATGTTGAACTACTTTACAGCCTGCCCTATGTGAGCTCCTAGTAGGAGTTGTAGGTACATACCAACACTCAACATCGATAGGTAAAGGATTATTATGCAGTAAAACAATGCTTAACAACAATTAAGCTTTTTTGCATCTGCAGATAATCATGAGATATACAATGATACATTCTCTAATGCTGTAATGGTGCTATTGTACAGTACATCACAGTTACTGATGGTAACACTGCAGAAAAATCATGATACTAAAAATAAGTCAGTGCATTATAAGTATATTTGCCCTATAGTTCAGTACCTATGTGGAGATCATTACATTTTGCCTAAATGTGAAAGATTTACTGTGGAAAAACCCACATTGTTAATCCATAATACCATTTTAATACCTGCAAAGTAAAGATTAAATGTGTTACGGTGGCTGTCTGTAGACATCACTGATTCCCTCCACCAGTAGCTCCTGATCCCAGAGCTGGAGGTTGTTGTAATGGTGACAAACCTGCACATCAGTCCTGAAGATCCTGGCCTGTCCAGGAAGCTCTCAGACAATCCACTTCTAAGCATCGATCACTGTAAAGTTCCTCTGGCATGTCTGCATCCTCTCCTCACTTAGGATATGCACAGGCAACAGCTGCATCATCTCAATAACAGTCCAGCTGGGCACAGTCTCCTCCTTGTGGATAGCTTCCTCACAGTTAAGTTGTAGAATGCCTTCAAGAAAAGGCTCACTGAAGTGCCACTCCATTTTCAGGCAGCAAAGAAATGGTCTGGAAGTGTAGTATTATATTTTAAAACTGGTGCAATGAGATTGGTAACAGCCCATCGGTAGACATCAAGCACATGCTGTACATCTACACATACACTGGCAACTACTGGGCATTTGCACGGAGCACTGCACACTTATGCTGAGCTACTGGTTCATGTGCCACTATTTGAGAACTTATGTAGACATCTGTGTATGCATTTCAAAAACATTCTATGCTAATGAAGCAGACTAATTATGTATAGCACAAATAGTACTTAATAGCTGTGAGTGTTAAGGTGCTCACACTGTTAGGTATACTTGCCTCTACAGTTGCAAAAGTGAAGCTTTCAGTAGGTGAGCTGCTTGTGATTCTATACTCACAAATGGGACTTATGTTCAGAGACTACAGTAGTAGTATGTCACGAGTCAAAAAGAATACATTAATAATTCATCACCAAATGCATGTGTTTTGAAATAAAGGGCACAGGTTTGCTTTCTATCACATGCAGGTGTATCGATACATGTCTACAAGTCATGAGTGTACTGGAGATATGGATGGATCCTGACCATATTTTCCAGGACTGCTGTACCTATTTCGCTTGCAGTTGGATTATGGGATTGTTTGCAAGGTCATACTTATGAATTTTAGTTTGCGGATGCTGAGTAACACTGCAGCATTTTATTTGACGGTCCCATGGTTTTCGATGGAGACTTCAGTGACATCAGCTGTCTCAGCCTGTGTCCATCTGAATGTGATTATATAGACGTCACTTTTAAGAAGTAGTGACACATTTGTTCCTAATGTGCTGATGTGATAAGTTTCAGGTTCGTGTGGTACTCATTACAGAGGTCTGTAGCTTATCATGCCCTACTGCATTAATGTGCGTTTCATACGCCCATTCTCTGTAGGGGTCATGGTAGGGATACTGAGATGTGCAGGTGAGCATAGATGTGAAGACAATTCCAGGTTAGCATAGTTGAAGTGGTGCTGTAGACAGTAAATTGCTGTAAACAGTCCCACAGACATGGGTCCAAAACACATCTCTGGATGCATGACATATCCTAAGATGTATGCTGCTAACAGCGTGTGGCACATTCTGTTTATATTTTGGTGTAGGTACATATGTGGCAACTATTAGTTGTCATGTGTGTTTATTAGGAGTATGTGTTAAATGTCCATGCACATTTCTTACATAGGCATGTGTTATCTTACATTGCAGTCAAACATATATGTGGTACAACAAAGCGTCTCACACTGCTGACAAGAATCTGTAAATAGGTATACTACATTTATACATCCTGACATCTACATTTCTTTTATTGCAGAGATGATAATTTCTCCAACTCTTTTGCACTTCTAATTCCATGACGGTAATGGATCACATTCCCAAGTCAAAGCATGATTTTAAAGTTCATGAAATTAGTATTGTTTCAGTCTTTTGATGTCAGCCAGAAGTGCTTTTCGCAGCACCTGCAACGTGCCCAGTAAGGTCTCCTTCTGCAATTCATATGGAGTTACATGCATCGGTAATGGGTCCACTTCAAAATACTGACTTTCAAAATCCCTAAACTCAAAATACGGAGACCAAAATCTCTAAAGCTCAAAATATCGAAGAAAAAAACAGTACAGCAACACAACTATATTGCAGCAGAACTACATACAGAAACATATTGCTCTTCTGCAAGTATAGGTAGGAGGAGCAAGCCTCCCTGCTCCCCCCATGTGGGAGGCAAGCCTCCCACACCCCCTGCTACTTAAATACATCAACTTTGAGATTGCACTTCACTAAAGTGCAATCTTGGAGTTGATATATTTAAGTAGCAGGGTGTGTGGGGGGTGCGGGGGGCTTGCCCCCCTGCTTATATTTGGAGAAGAGTAATATGGTTTGTGTTTTATTTGTTTCAGTATGTACTTGTGCTAGAATATAATAAGTGTTTGTATCATGTGTGTTTTCAATAGTTTCAGTATTATGAGTTTACAGTATTTTGAGCTTTAGAGATTTTGCTCTCAGTATTTTGAAAGTCAGTATTTTGAAGTGGACCCATCGGTAACATATAGATAAGACTCGTTGCTCCTACTACTTCTGGTTTGATTTCCATTCCTGCTTGACACCAGTATATGCTTCTGCTACACTAAGAAGGAAAGTCATCTTAGATTTATTCTCCTCATGTTTCAAAACTTTCACTGTGTTTGGGTCTTGTGAGGTCAGCAGATATGTATGCAGTCCCACAATTGCAGATCTATACATGTAATCAATTTTCAAGGAGGTCCATACCACCTCTGGAACGGGGAATATATAAACTCTTGGCATGCACTGATTTTTATAATTCATTTGATGAGCATGAAGCATCCTTCTTGTTTTCCTGTCTAATCTATCCAACACCTTTTGGGACCAGTCAGTCACTCCAAAACTGTAAGCTAGGACAGGAAGAGCAAATTGGTTTATAGCTTGAACTTTGTTCTTAGACGTTAATGCTGTTTTCAGGATTAATTAAAGTCTTCTATAATATTCCTTACCGAGTTCTGTTCGCGTGTTGATCCTTCATCACTTCTCAAATATTTATACACTCCCTCTTGCTAAAGTTCTTTTACATCACATTCTTGCCCAGAACTGATGTTTTCCTGGTGCTGCACCTTTCCTGCTTTAAAGGATATTTTTGCACATGTATCAAGACCAAATGACATTCTTATATCATCTGAAAAAGTTGACTACTTGCAGTTATGCTTTCAGTTCCTCATCTGAAGAGCTATATTAAATCAAAGAGCAGATGAGAAGTCTTTATACTCTGGGAGCCAAATTATAGCCATGACCTAATCTGTTAAGTAGACAGCATAACGGTTAAGGACAAGGGAAAAGAGCAGCGGTGGCAGACAAGTCACCCTTGAATATCCCCCTTTGGATTTTTATCCATGGAATACTAATTTGTACTCTATCATGGCTTAACTCAAAGTGGTTGCCACTGTTTCATGGTTGCTGTGATGTATTTTATCATTGTAGTGTATCTAATACATTTTTAAGCACTCTTATCTATGAATGTAGAATACCGTCAAATGCTTTTTTTTTTGTAGTCTATCCATGCCATACTTAGATTTTTCCCCCTTTACAGTTCTCTACTGTGATTTTATTTAACAAATGATCCTTTGTTCCATAGGACTTTCTTTTGTTACCCTTTTGTTCTATTGCCATAACAGAGTTTTCTTCTAAACGACTATAAACTCTGTCGGAATCAATTCCAGTGTATAGTTTATACATCATCGGAAGGCAAGTTACTGGTCTATAATTGTTAGGGTAGCTTGCAGACTTACTCTAAGTAGGAACATTGTTTTTCCTGTTAGCCAGGCTGGTGTATGTTCGGGATGCGCATATAAATAGTTCTTACTCATGGCTAAATCTTTGTGCAAAGATGTTAATACTTTTAGCCAGAAATTAGGTACTGCATATGGGCCTGGGGTTTTCTAATTAGAAGCTTTTCTTAATTTTGTTTCAATCTCTCTAGCCATTACTTCATCCCATTTCTCCCATTTCATATCCTGTATATTTGAACTTCTTATTCTGCCTTTTACTTTTTCTATCCATTTAGCATCTTTGTTACGTCCCACAGGATCTTCATAAATACTTCTCCAAAATGCATCTATTTCTTCTTTTTTTGGTGGTCTTTCAATTCCTTTTACCTTGTTTCCCAATTCTCTAAAAGTCTTTTTTGGGTCATCAATAAATTGCTTATTTTGTACTTTTCCTTTATATTTATCTGTGTATCTTCTAAGCCTTTCTGCCTGTACTGATATTTTTAGTTTATTATTTGCTATAATACAACTTCTTTACTACGGAGTATGAGATTATTCTAAAGGGCCTGCAACAATATGGCAGAAATCCACTTGTATAGACAGGGAATACACTGTGGAAAACACAAAGGTGGAGATATTACCAACATGGTAAATACAGTGGGTGGTCACAACCAATCACAGCAGACATGCCACTGGTGCTGCTCTGACATAATCTTCCATGCAGCCAACAGATTCCATCATTACAAAAGGGAGAAAAATGCCACTAGTGGAAGACCGCATATAATTCAGCCCAATGGAACAACTTTATTCTTGGCCTCTCATCATACCACCTGCCAGGGCTGCCAGACTCCTGGGGGAGGGATAGAGGCTGGTATCCCAAGACGCTGTGGTATGTGCGTTGTTCAAGTGCACGAAAGCATAGTACATGCATGCTGCATAGATGTACATTCAAACATGTCTTCTCTGTTAATATCTATTTCACACCAACTACCCACAGACCAGTTCAGAAGTACACCTTGGCTAAGGGAAGAACTGGTAAGACTGCCTGGAAGTGCTGTTTATTAATATAGGATTAGGTGCTTGCTGGAAGCAGCTTATGTACTGATGTACTATTCACCTTCACATAAAGGTGAGCACCATCTGCCATTAGCTTTGTATCTCTCTACTCTGGTAAAGTTGTCTAATTTGATCAGATCCAGGATAGTGTCAGAGTGCTTCCTACATACTGTATGCGTGTGTGTTTGCACTCACAGTGGCATTGCAGCTCTCACCACAGGGGGTAGAACAGTGCATGGCATGTCTACATGTATGACCATTTTTTACAATGCTATTATCAAGTTATTTTTTTGATGCCTAATAGGGGCTATCACTGTTCTCCAGTAGCATTGCACCATCCATGGCCATGACGACCAGGTAAGTCAATATCCCGATTCCTGATGTGTATAGTTAGTGAAGTATCAAGACTTTTTCACCCATCTTCTGGCCCATTCACCCTTTTTTATGTAGCTAATATGTGTCATGTTCTATATGGCTTGCCTTAAAGCCCTATCTCAATACTCTGTTCTACAGTTACTGAGCGGTGATCTATGCCTGGCACACAAGGCATCCTCGGATCCAGCTCTGATTGTCCTTTTGCACATCCGCAAAATGAACCGCATCATAACCACTAGATACAAGGATTTAAGTTTTGCTTGTGACATAAAAAAGATATGTTAGCAAGACAGACATATGTCGCACAGGATCCCCCATGTTTTGGAACAGAGTCAACATCCATGTAAAGCAGAGTCCACCCCTAACCCTATTTAAGTAAAACCTTGACTAATGGACAGGGAATTGCAAATTCAACCTGGGTCTGGCTCCCATGTCTCTGATAGACAGGCAGACAGTAATGCTCAAACTTGCATACCCCACCGCATAACCTCTAGAAACTTCCTAACAACTGGGTTGGATTTCATGGCTAGGCTTATAAAGACCATGGTGGTCGTTAGCCTAGTATATACCTATGAGACTATGTCTCTAATGGACACAGGCAGCCTGGAAATGGTTCAGGCAGCCTGGATATGGCTCATCTCCCAAGGCCCTTCTTACATTTATCAATGGTACCAGAACTTGTCAGAGATTTGAAATGCATGGCTAGACTTAAAAAAGACCCCTGTGATCGTTAGCCTACCACAGACCTATGAAACTCCAGTTTAAACCAAATGCCTGATTGAGCAAAGAAGGAAAGTCTATGAAACTTTCACCTTTAATTTCTGCAAGGGCTAAGCATACCTCCTGAACTTGGATAAAGGCAATTAAGACACAGAAAAACAGGGGGGGTTGGTACAAACAGATGTTAAAAGGAAAAGTTTGAAAGGCACAACAGACCTGAGGACACGGTTACCAAAACATTACAAATTATCACTGAAACAACTAAACGCATTTGGAATCATTTCACTTGGAGTGTCTGCTGCCTCGGTCCTAGTACGATTTTTTTTTCTAGTGAATGAGTTTAGGAAAAAACAGTAATTTAAATGATGTGCTTGTCCCAGTTCAAGGATGACAGCTCTAGTAGTGATGATAAGGGGTATGTTACACACACAAAGATGTTATTGGCCTTAATGGCCTTACATCACTGCAAGTCAGATGTGACAGTGGGGAACAGGTCGGGCATAAAGCAAAACAGTCATATGGCTATAAGCATGACACTACAATGGGATGCTAATCTCTTTTCAAACAGTGGGAAAAAATATATGATTATATCTCGGGGTTTAGGAGTACCTTCTGGCATCGGAGTTTAGAGGGTGACAACTGGCGGCAGACTGTCTGCTTTACAGGGGCTAACATTAAAAAGGAGTGCTTTACTTACCCTTAAGATAGTAATGGCTTGCAGAATCTCTGGCATGGGACATCACCTTAGCTCTTATGACAGCACAACTTGGAGCAAGGGGACTGTTCCAAGCCTGAGAGATTCATGAATTATAACTCATCACCCCACATCTGCCTCATACAATGCAACTGCTCCATCTACACATGATGGCTTGCATATCATACACATAGCTTGCAATATATTTACTTCACTCACTTTCTCTGGTTATCACTGTATGCAACACTAATATGTAGAAGAAAATGTTCACTTCATTTCAAAAACACAATTATTCAGTAACACTCTCAAAAGGCCCAATTGAAATCATACTTCTTTAACAAACACATACAAAAAAAAACTGAGCTTTAAAGTGGTGTTGATATAAAAACTGCTGCTACCCTGACAAAAATATAACAAAACTACTTCTTCCTTACACAGTTTCATTTGGAGCATTACTTATATCACTGTTGAACTGAATTCAAGTGGGAAAAAAAAACACTTGGCTGAAGCCATTACTTTATGTAAAACATAACCTGAACTACAACTTGCACAATAAACTCTCCACGGCCCTATACTAATGTTGGCTTTGACATTTCCCTAGTCAAAATCATCATTACCTGGCATTGTGCTGTGGTTTGAGCCATGAATTCCAGGACAGTAGCAAATGCATCATTTAGCGTTGCATATGCAGTTTCTTCCTGCTACAGAGAAGAAAGTGTGTTAGACTAAAAAACTTTATGGTAATAAACTGCAAAAATTTGCATGTTACGATTTTACCTGCAACAAAAAAAGTATTCAACATTATAGTTAACATGTTTTAAGAAGCAGTCTGCTTTTGCAAGACTACAACTTTAAAAATCTTTAACAAAACATACACAAAAAAGCACCAGGAGGTCCAGCAAACAATACAGACTAAAGCTAGTAGCTGATTGGAAGTCAAAGGAAAAACTAACAAGCTGCAGCAAGGCTTGATACTGGGACCAGGAACTGGTATTATTTACAAGAACGGTTAAACTTTCTTGTACTGTATTAGTGTTGCCACTAGATAAGACTACAGGAAGTCTGAAGTATGCCAGTCTGAACAATATCAATAATTTACAACAGGACAGGAACAATAGTATTCAAGGGGATTTTATTAACAGGTTGGCAGCTGGATCCTAGAAATTCAGAAATAACAAAGCAAGTAAGAGTGTTATTAATCAGCAGAGTAACTGCTAACAACAAAAAAATAGTACCAAAATAGGACTGACTTCTGTCTACATTATCAGCACTATTCCAAGCAAGAGGATAAAACCGATGTTCTCACTAATCACTTTCCTGACAGGCCACCTAGAGTACTTTGCAATTCTTTAGATCAAACATTCAGTTCTGAAAAAGCAGCTAACTGGCAGTGCTCACTGGCTGATGATAATACAAGCACCATCACCGAATACACTACAGGAAGGTCTTGAAAAACACCATTATGAAAACTAAAGTTTCCCATAAACTTAGGTCGGCATTGGAAGCCAAGGATAACTACAAATCCTTCCTTACGTTAAGAAGTTGCAAAATAACACCCAATTGCTCTGAATTTACTCAAAATGGACTACATACTCTGATCTATTGCATATTGTAAATATTCTAGCAAACAAATTTCACCGCAGAGACACCCTTACAAAACTCAAAAATACCAGAGGACTACATACACATACACACATATGTAATATGTAATATTTACATATATATATATATATATATATATATATATATATACACATATTTACATATAATAGGCTTTGTCCGTGAGGTTTGACACACAGCAGACCCCACGAAGAGGTCCAAACAGATGCGACAAACTAAGATTTTTACTTTTTTTATTTTTTTTTAAATATGATAAGACTGGACTCTCACCAGTTTGGCCTTGTTAACGCTAGATCATGTCTAATGAATCTAGTACTTTTTTTTTTTGAGAGGGGAACACAAAGCCATGGACAGTAGTCAAGCTGTCCATACAGCATACCTTAAATTTGCCACAGCATTTGATACTACATCACATGCCAACCTTATCAGAAAGATAAATGTACTCTAAATTGTTCCTTATGTTAGTGCTAACTGGTTGAGGGACAGAGCCCAGATTGTAAAGGTGGTAGGTGCATCCCCAGACAGCATGACAAACAAGCCCTACACCCAGATTATACATTAGCATAAAAAGCACCCCACTCCAAAATAAAAACTTTGTGACAGAACTTGGAATGAAGGTAGATCTCCTCTTTCTTTTGATCATCATATTGTAACAGTCATCAAGAAACAGGGATTCAGCAGTCCAGGACTTCTTATTCCGCCACAAATCAAACAGTTTAGCAATCAGTAGAACCAGAGAACTAAACATGTGCCGGCAAATAAATCATGGTAGAGAGAGACTTGAAATTCCTCTCTAGATCAATGTGACACACTGTCTTCCTTTAAGTAGTAATTAAGTAGTTGGATAAGTATTCATAAATTCATAGGTAGGTACTAGGCTATCAGCCCGAGGGCCTATACAAGCCCAGCCAAAAAGGTACCCTGGCTTTTGCCACCCAAGAAAATTATTTTCCTGTGCCACTGTCGAGCAGAGCCACAGAAGTGATCCCCAGGGTGAATTTCCTATTTCCCATCCAATCAAGATTTTTCTTGAAGAGTGCCAATGAGGAGCTTTGTTTGATATAGATAGGTAGTTTATTCCAGAGTATGGAAAGTCTCTGGAACAGGAATCTATCCCTCTGGCATGTTCTGTTTATTGTGGTGACAAGGTTTAGGTCCCTAGAGCGTGTAGCTCGGAGGGATTGGGATTTCTTTAAGTGGAGCATGTCCAACAGCTCTGGGTTTGACATAGCTTTGCATGTTAGGCAGAGATCACTTCTGAGTAGGCGATATGCGACGGAGAAAAGCTGGAGTTTTTTTGAGACAGCCTGCCTAGGGCATCTGTTTGAGGCCGGTAATCCTCTTTGTGAAGTATTTCTGTGGCCTTTCCAATTGTTGTAGAGGTCTTGTGAGGTACATACCAAAAGGGGCGCTGTACTCTATAATGGGTCTAATGAGTGATGAGTAGGGGAACAATGACCTCTTTTTTTCTGGATGAGAAACCTTTTGTGATGAGGGGTGCCACGTAGAAGGACTTCCTGACTACTGTCCACCTGTGTCCCAAGGTGTCTCATCACACTTTCGGTGTTAAGTATACTATCGCCTATGTTGTAGTTCATGGGTACAGAGTTTTTACCAAAAGGGAAGACAATGCACTTTTTGGCACTGAGCTTGAGGCCATGGCTTTGATACCAGGCATCTGTCTCAGTGAGACCCTTTTGTAAGATGTCCACATCGTTAGGAGTTTCGATTATGGCTCCTAGTTTGCAGTCATCTACAAACTTCATTAGCCAAAGACCTTCTGTGTTAGCCTGTACTTCAGAGAAGTAGGTACCAAACAGGAGCGAACCCAGGACTGAACCCTGTGATACTCCACTTGTCACTGGTCTGAAGTCGGATTTGGAGTCTGCTACTTTCACAGTGTGGGTTCTGTCAGTGAGCCAGTTGGCAACCCATCTTGTGACACAGGGATTTATACCTAGTTTAGTGAGTTTATTTGTAATTCCAGAGTGGGGGATGGTGTCGAAAGCCATGGCAAGATCTAGATAGGCTGTGTGAACCACCTTACCCTCATCTACAGCTTTGGTGACTGTTTCAAAGAAGTCTAACAGGTTTAGGAGACATGATCTACCTTTTACAATCCCGAACTGGGTGAGGTGCAGAGTTTGGAGATTACCAATGTCTTTGTTTATAAGTTCCATGATGATACATTCCATGGCCTTGCAGACCAGGCTCGTCAGGCTAATGAGGCGGTAGTTTCCGGGGTCCGTGGTGGCTCCCTCCTTGTGGAGTGGGATAACCGTCGCTGTGTGCCATTCAGTGGGTACAAAGCCTGAGGTGATGTTATGACTGAACATGGTACTTAGGTAGGGTGCCAGTTCATTCTGTAGTTCGTGTAGAACGCAGCCTGGGATGTTGTCTGGTCCCATGGATGCTGTGTTCTTGGCTTTGGAGAGTGTGGTTTTAACCTGCGCAGCCGTGATTATAGGAACTTTGCATTCTTCCGTTATAAAGATGGGCTCTTTAGGGGGTGAGGGGGGGGTAAAGTTAGCACTGAACCTATCTGCCAGGATATTGGCAATATAGGTTGGGTATGTATATTTACAGTGCCATTGTGCTGCAACTCAGAGTAGATCTGAGTGTTGCCATTGAGATTCTTGACATAACTATAGAATGCTTTGTGGTTGTCTTTAGAATCAGTGGCGATTTTGTTTTCGTAACTAGCTTTGGAGGATTTTATCAGGGATTGCAGCTTCTTACTGAGGCTGACCAGGGAGCTCCTCCACTCATGGGATTTTACTCTCTTTTGCAACAGTTTCTTCCTTGTGTTGTACAGTTTGTTTATGGCAGGGGACCACCAGATTGGCTTCAGTTTTTTGGAGGATAGCATCTTGGTTCTGTTTGGGATAGCACGATCCATGCACTCGTGTAGGTGCTTACAAAGTCGAATTGTGTAGGATTCAATAGTCGTAACTGTATTGTCCATCTGCATGTATGTCATGAAATTCACCACTTCTGTCTTAAGAAGCATGAAGTTGGCTTTGGAGAAATTTTTTACCATAGTTTCCTTAATGGGGAGTGGGGGCAGGATGTCTATGGTAATTAGCTTATGGTCGGATCGGACCGATGAGGCGTTGACTTCAGGTGTGGAACACCGGTCACTCATGTTGGTAATGACTAGATCTAGGATATTGTTGCCCCTAGTAGGGGTGTGGATAAGTTGATCCAGGGCATTGGAGTTTATGAATTCCAGAAAGCATTGAGCGAAGGAGTTGGTACACGAGTAGTTTTCCCAGTTAATGGTGGGGTAGTTGAAATCGCCCATTATTAGGATGTTTGGTTGAACCCTAATATTTTTCAGTACATCAAGAAAAGAGGAGTGGGAATCCTGGGGCATGGTGGGGGATCTGTAGCAAGCTACAATTTGGATTGCAGTTTTGCCCAGCGTTAGTTGCACTTGGATAACATCGGCTACGTTATGCTGCGCAACTAGCCTGGAGGTGTGGATATCCTTAATGAATATGGACACACCTCCGCCTTTGGTGTTCCTGTCCATATTACATGGCCGAAAAGTGTGGTATGAGTTATAACCTGGTAGTGCAGTGGTACTCTCTGGAGCCTTGAACCAGGTCTCAGTCACTGCACAGATATCGATGTTCTCCATTTTAAGGAGTGCCTCGAGTGAGTGCATTTTGAGATTTAGACTTCTAGCATTGAGTAGCATCACCCTCAGTTTTTGCTTGACTGTTCCGGTTAGTGGTGAATTTGTCATTTGAATCTTGCCTAAAAAAGGCACTATAGGGGCGGCAAGAACCTTAGCCAGTATCCGGAAACCCAGGGGTGACAGGTGCAGGCCATCTCTGGCAAAGCATCGTGGTCTGTCGACCATGTCATCCCAGGCAGACAGACACTGGATCCCTTTAGAATGACACCAGAAGCTTAGCCAATTGTTGAAGTCAATCATTTTGTCCTTGTACTGCGGTATCATTCTGGGTGATGGCAGAATGCTACTCAGGGCTAGGGTCATACCTGCCTGGGCTACAAGATCGGACAGCTCTTCCATGTCTCTCTTCATGTAGTCCAGGGAGGTACGTCTCAGGTCGTTCACACCAACATGGACAATGACAGAGTCATATTTGTATTTGTTGTGGAGTGACCTGAGTTCATGGGTTATGTGGCAGATCCTGGCACCCAACAGGCAGCTGACAGTAACCTCCTCCTTGTTTAGCCTGGTGAGTGGGACATCAGTATGCCTGACAATAGAGTCACCTATGACTAGTGTGTTGGGTACGTTGTTTTGCCTTATTGGCTGTGTTTGAGTGGCACACTGAGTCTGCGGGCTATGTGTCATTTGGGTTGTGTTGGGGGTGGAGGTTGCTTGCATTTCTGCTCTGGAGGTCTCTGTTGCTTGAGCAGATTATTATTGAGAGCCTCCACGAATGCTTTTGTGTTTCTATCTGTGGATTTTGGTAGTGTAGATTTAGTGAGGCTATGTGATGAGTGTAGTGTGGTGCAAGTGTTTACCTTCTCCTCTTGACTGTCAAGGTCAGTCTTGGTTGGAGATAGCTTTACCTCCAGTTTGGCTAGATAAGTGCATCTCTCACATGTTGTAGTGCTGCGTGGTAGGAGGAGAGGGTTGTCTGTGTATAGGAGGCAATTTCTACATTGCCCCAAGATGCCCAGATTCATCAGATAGACAGGAGAGAACACTGGGAGCTGACCCTTGGACATGCCTGAATAAAAAACTATTTTCCTCTAGATAACTGAGGAGAGAGAGTACAAGAGCTGTTTTTCTCTAAGCAAGTGAGGAAGGTAAGTACCAAAACTGTTTCCCTCTAGGTAGAGTGCCGTAGTAATTCGTAGGTTATTTAGTGCTTGCAACAAGTTCTGAACAAGTGCTGATCATGAATAAGCAAATTCAAGTGCTAAAACTAAGAATCTGTATCTGGACTAAACTAGTTACAGGAAAGGGGGAAAAACAAGTGCAAATGTGGGCTTTTAAATCAGAAAGTTGAGAGAGATGGAAAACTGCCCAAACGGCCAATAACTACAATTTCTGGGCCAGAACCACTCCTTAAGTGGTACATAGATTACCTAGTGCTTACCACTCCAACTGATAAGCTAGAAGGCTTCCCTCCAACATAGAAATCTTGGGGTGCTCAGAAGCTTACATACAGTCCTGGATACAGCAAATCTGAACATGGACTACACTAGTTACAGGAAAGGTAGGAAACAGGCTTAGAATTTTTTTTAATACAGAGAAGTAGCTAAAACAGCAGTAAAAACAATTCAAATGCAGTGCAAGCTAGCACACTTGAGTATGTAGCAATGCTAGACCAAATAGTTAAAAAAAATGCAATTCAATTAAAAATGACTAAAAACAAGTGCAGAAGGAGTCTGGGACTGGGGGAGTGTCCCAGATCAAATCTAGTGGGACAGCAACTGCAAAAGCCTCCAAATTTAAACAACAAGACAGGAATAGGGAGAGTGAGTAGGGGAGCACCTTCAGCAGAGATCTGAAAAACTATACAATGAAGCAAAAACAACAGTGCACAACTCTGAAGTCAGCCAGCAAGGATATAAAATTAGTCAAGCAATAATTAACAGTACACAACTCTGAAGAGCCAGAAAAATATACTTAGCTCTGTATATCTCCAGATAGTTTGAAGAGCACTCTGTCAGGACACAGGAAGGCTCCAGCAATGATATGATTATTCATCCTAATATGACTGGCCTTCCACTTCTTGATAAAGAAAATAAGGAGTAAGAGTGGATACTAGTAGGGCACAAATAGCCATATGCCCCAGTTGTCCAGTGCACTCTATGATAAGGCCGGGTCAATCACTGAACACCATAACCATGTGAAAGCGTTGCTATACAAAACATATTTTTATTAGGATTAACCGATCAAGGCTATTATTTTAAAAGTAAAAAATCTGCTTCTGCAATTTATGATTTTGCATTTAGTATAATTTAACACTTACAAAACATACATTTATGGGGGAAAGCAAACCCTTTTCCCAATTACTGTGTAAGATATCACACCTCCCCGTTTCTTACTGGATAATTATTTCTAAGATAACATACTGAAGGATGGCTCTTAACCAATCAGCGACAGTTTTAAAACACTGGTACTAATGCTCCTAGACACTGACAATATAAGAGAACGTAAATCAAGTTTTCTGAAATAAAGGAACTTTATAACTCGAGTTATTGTCATTACTTAGTAAACACAATTCTTTTTCCCCCAAAAGTCACCAGTTATACGAAGGATTAAGAGTGAGAGAGATATTTTTTGTCAAACTCGGACGTCTTTGAGAGGTATTTCTTTAAGTAAGCAATATAACACAATGTTTACTGATTAAGAGGTTATACACCAACAAGGTATATCTACTGAAACTGCACACGTCATCGGACTTAAAGGCAAATCTAAATACATATTTTCACAAGCGTTCACAAACATAAACAAAGCGAAAATTTAGCAATTATACTAAAGTTGTGAACTGTCATTTAAGATTCCGTTACCTCAGCACTACATACAACAGAACAAATCTGTCCTATATCACGATTACCCTTTTTAAACTCTATTGCAGATGGCCACACCACATTTCTGCTGCGAGTACGCTCTAAAACTTCACGGCTAAGTTTAGATGAACGCTGCAACGATCTGTCCATCCATTCATACTGCATCATAAAATATTTAATATCATCACCAGATTTTTTCCCCAAATACCAAGTACTCTATATCACTGGGATAAAATGAAAGTAGCGCCTCCTAAGGAGAATACCACGTGACGTTTTGTATCACATGGGCGATTGGACTTTTCCCCACTTACTTGCCAATACTGGTGTTTAAGAGTTTCAAGGAAGTTTGTTTACGTCATTAATCAGCGTTCTACTCTGCTCAACAACCAAGCGAAATATGCATTTAAATTATGCTTAATATGCGTCGAATTTGGTGATGACATGAGGGTGGACACGCCAGACAGAGCTCTAGACTCGTGCATTAGGATTATACATACCTTTCATTCAAGCTATAGTCATGCAACTTCTGAACAACGCTAAAAATAATAGTGGACAAGCCGACCAAAATTAGGGACGCATTTTTAAATATTGCTCTTATAAACTTAAAAAAATACTAGAATAAACGATTTTGTCTTAACTGTGCATTCTCTGATAAATAGAAATCCTAAAATGCAAATGTCTGTCATTATTCGTTCCTCATTTGGTATATCAGAAAATCATACAGTTTATTATCAGACCAAAAATACGAAGCAAAAATCCAGACATTCTGCAAAAAAACTGGACGGTTGAGAGGTGTCATAATTCTTATAAGCTCTATTCTTAAAGTAAATGGGTCAGCCACATTAATTTACATTTATGCAAATATTTCGAGAACAGTGGATTGGTTGTTGTAACATAATTGTTTCGCAAGTGACTTTCAATTGTTTGTTCCTAGTGTGTGTGCGAATGAATGATGGGATGTTGGTTGTGGTTGGTAATAAATGAAAACAAAATGCATTGCATTTACATGTTTAAGGAAAGACATTTGTTGTACTGTAGATCTGGAGAGGAGATAGTCGAGTTTCACATATATAAGAATGTGAAGTTTGTATGTCGTTTAACACTGCCCTACCTCTCAGCTCTCCCCGATTTCACCTCATATTTTTGCTCTCTCCTTCGTGATGTCTTTATGATTTTGAATTTTTTTTTTACTTTAGTTATATCAGTGGATTTATATTTATGAAGTTTAAAAAACGTGTTTGTATTTACATTACGTTGAGAAGCTGTCAATTTACTTCCTGGTTCTGTTTTTAGCTGTCGAAACCCTCTGATGACGTCACACTGGGAGGAGTAAAATGTATTACTTTGAGGTATACAATTGAGGGGAGTCTAGCAATGCCAGGAACAGGTACAGACATTTTATTGCATTTTGTGTTATTGACTCTCATTATTTATTCTGCGAATAGCCCAAATTTACCAGAGGACTTAACAGGAGAGCTGATGTTCTCTGGGGCAGCAGTTCTATATGTACGTCAGACTTGGTATTACCATCAGGGAATCACGTCTGACATGCAGGTAAAGCAGTATGGTCATGAGGATGTCCAGTACTGGATTTCTACCTTTAGAGTAGCATGGCCATCATACCTGCATGCTGCATCCCCATCTAAGACAAGAGACTTTATTAAAGGGCCACTTGCCCATTAAGGAATTACATCTGTTTTTAAAAAAAACAATGCAAGCCATCTCCACAGGAGTTTGGGGGATAGCTCATATTACACCAAACTGAGTGTGTGCATGGTTCCAGTCTCTCCCCAACTCCCAAAGTTTTTTTTTACCATTCAGACTTGCACATAGTAAGTCCAAGATGGCCGTTTCTCAGAATATTCCTTTTTCACAGAGGTACGGCAATCTCAGAGTTTTATATATCATTATGGGGGTCATAGGGGTTGCCCCCTCAAAAAAATAAGTTTAAAGTATAAGAGTGATGATCACGATTTGCACTTCTGTAGTTTTTTTTTTTGTTTTTGCTTGCAATAGAAAACCTACAAATACTGTTGTATTTTAATTTTGGATTTCAGCCTGTTGCTATTCCTTCAGTTTTACAAGCTTTAGAGCATGTTTTTGCTAATGCCTGCACTGCAGTATGCCTCACATTCAACCTACAACCTCCTTACAAGAGTGGTGGATGGTATAATTTAATCAATATTATAAATATTTGTCTCGGGTCTAATACTACAAAATTCTTAATGTTAATCCTTCTTCTTCAGGGATGGGAAAGCCTTTGGATTTGCTACAAAAAAATGTTTTTCTTTGTCTTTTTGTTCTTTGACTTCTCAACTGCCAAGCTCTCGTGTTAAAATAATTTGGCAATTTTTGAGAATATAAGGAATATTATTGCTAACATTTCCATTTCAGAGGTAATTTTCATCTGAATGCTTTAATTGCTTTTGTTTCCCAGGTTTACTAAACATTTTTAAGTGTTTATGATTGTGTAGATGCTGTGTTTTGAGCAGCAACTTCTGTTAAAATATGTATGGGAAATTCACCGTAGATTCCTGTGGATGTTAAAGCTGTTTTTCCATTTGATAAGGAGGTGGTGTTTGTTCCCTCAGCCACTCGGAAGCTCAAAATATTTTATGAAAGAGTGGAGTTTATTCAGGAGCTTGCTTAATTTTTTTCAACCCTCCTTCTTTAAGTGTGCAAAGACTCTGCAAACTCAGGTTCTTTTTATTATATGCAGAACAAGCAGCATATTCAATCATCTTACTTGCAAACTTTAAGCATGAAGATTCAAATAACCCCTATATATTGAAAAAATGACTGTTGTGCTATTCCTTTTTTCTTCCCCCTCCCCACCATGGCAATCCCTTTTATTTTTCCCCAGATGCTGGAACTTTTTCTTCTTTGTCAATGATTTTTTCACAAATGCATGAGTTTTGAAAGTTATTTAGGAGTGATACTACAACAACAACTAGTGGTAGTGGGAGTCCTTTCCTCTTTTTTTTCAGAAGATTCACCCACTATCTCCATATCTGTCCAGATGGTCTTCTACAGTCATCCATTGAATGCTTTCTGAGAGAATATTAGAACCAGTTCCTTCTTGTTCACAGGGGCAGAATTTTTTATTCAAGGATTCTCATGGTGCCAAGGAAGGAATCTTTCTGGAAACAAGTTCTCTACATTTCCTTTCACAACCTGTTTGTGAAAGCATCTAAGTGAGGTATGCTCTCTACTCTACATATGTATGCTGTCTCACTACTGAGTCACCAATGACTAGTGTGTTTGCTTTATTGTTATGCCTTATGGGCTGCATTGCTTTATTGTTACGCCTTATAGGCTGTGTTTGTGAGGCACTTGTGTATTGACTACTTGTGTGATGTGATTGGTGGTGTGTGTGGAATGTTTGTGAGTGTGTTTTGGGGGTCTGTGTTTAGGAAAGTTTTTGTTGAGGACCCCTGCATAGGTGGGTATGTGGCTATGTGTTGTGGGTGGTGTGGTGTTTGTACTGGCAATCTCCTCTTTGTCAGGAGTACTGACTGGTGTGAGAGAGCATGGATTCTGGCCTACTGCTGTCGATGCATCTCTTGCAAGTAGAAAAATCATGTGCTAGGAGAAGGGGACTGTCCATGAACATGAGGCAGTTACTACACTGTCTCAGTATGCCCATGTTGACTGGGCTGGCAGGGGAAACTGATGGGGATTGTCCAGACATAGTGCTCTGAATACTTGGCGGACTTGTGAAGAACAGGGTTTGATAAGGTTTTGTCTGCAAAAACCCTAAATGTAAAATAAATGGTCTGAAGCACAAGTGCTGTAACCAAAACTAAGATGATTAGAATAGCAGGTAAATTTAATTGGGCTACTAACAAGCAGTAATAAGTGCAGAATAAGAGCACCTGAACAGTTAAGAGCACACAGAACAGCAAACTAATGTAATAAGGTAGAAGACAGTTAAGTAAGAGCAGCTGAATAAAGTATATATTTTTTTGGTGGAGAGAGAGGGAACAGAGCAGATTGAGAGACTGTAGGGGGTTGTCCTTCCCAAGTGCTATCTGTACACAGTAGAAGAGATGGGACTGATAGGGATACTTACACTTATCAAAGGTAACAGAACTTGTCAGAGATTTGGGATGCATGGCTAGGCTTAAAAAGGCCCTTGTGGCCATTAGTCTAGTAAAAACCTATGAACTATATCTAGATCTGTTCCTGAGCCTTTCCTATTAGTCATGGACTTCTCATCCAGATTATCTTAGGTTTTTAGGATTCGTGACATTTGATTTTTATACTTCAAAGGGGTATTTGTCTGCAACATCCATCACAGCAAGTGGTAGGGAAGTAGTATGGGAGTTTTAATTGGAGTAAGAGCGAGAAAAAATGTAAGAAGGAGCCTGACTTTCAAGAAGAACAGCCTCATGGCATACCTAAGGAATACAGACTCGAAATTGTTGGAAGAAAATGGCTTAAGTTGGATCTAATGGATGCAACAAGCATGTACTTTAAGCTTCCAGAATCACAACTGTTTCTCAACTGTTGATCTAGGAAGGTCATTTCAAAAGTTGTACAGAGAAGTAAGACACATACAGGCTTGCAGTTCCCCTGCTTTTCTGATAGTCATTTCGCAAAAACATTATGTATTTTGCGAGGTAAGAAATCTGGTTGCGATAATACATAAATACCCATGAAACAACTACAACTGACTGAATGATTTAATTTTGATTCCTTTTTAGGTGCCCTCTTTTTTTTTTTTTTTTTTTTCTTCTTCTTCTTTTGAAGATTTGCAGCAAGTGTCAAAGGAGGCAAAGCTGCCTGCTACTAGGAAATAATTTACTGGAAAATTAGTTGGTGCCACACTAATAACCAGATCTCTTTCAGGGTTCTATAACACTGTTTTTGCAATATCCATGTGAGTTTTTATTTTTTGGGCTTTGCTTTTCGCTATCAAGGTTTTTTTCTTTGTTATTTCAGCCTGGCTGCCCATGGATCTTTCCTTTCATCACAGTCTGGGGAAAAAGCTTTTCTAGAAAGGGGTTTGGTTATCAGAATTAGAACTAAACCTGACCTGTGCCTTTCAAAAGAAACCAAGCAAAAAATCCATCTCAGAAATAAATACTGGAATAAATGGTGAATGACGAAAAGCCGAGTAGACCAGCAAAACTTCAGACATCTGACAAATGATACTAAAAAAGCTGTACTCTGTGACAAAAGAAACTTCTACCTACAATTCCAGCAGATTCATCATAATAAACCACAAAAGTTCTGGGCGAGTATTAACCAACTATTACACCTAGGTCAATCTATCACACAAAACCCACAAGTCACAGCCCTGGAAAATCCCAAGCATACTGCCAATGCCTTTAATACCTTTTTCACTGAGGTCATTCAAACACTTGCCAGTCAGTTATCACCTCATAGCTTTACTATATCTAACTCTAACTCTACCCAATCCCCTCCATTTCTCTTCCGACCAGTCCCAACAACATATATTCTTACCCTTATCCAAAAAGTGAAACCATCCTCTCCTTCAGCAGGCCAACTACCCGCTGAATATCTACAAAAAGCAGCCAAATCCATCACCTATCCCATTTCCATCCTGATCAATAGAACCATCAGTGAAGGACACATCCCTAGTATCTGGAAATCTCTCATATTATTCCCCTACATAAAGGTGGAAGCTCTACTGAATTCTCCAACTACCATCCCATAGCCCTACTTTCTCCTTTGGCAAAGATCATGGAAAAATGTATCCACAGGCAAATGCTAGACCACCTAATACAAAATAATTTACTATCCAGCTGTCAACATGGTTTCAGACCTTCCCACAGCACTGCTACTGCCCTCCTTTCCTTTACTGACTGTATTAACAAAAACCGTAACCACAATATGCTTTCCTCTGCATTGTTTATTGATCTGTCCAAGGCATTCAATATGGTAAATCACCAGATACTTATAAATATCCTTAAATCCCTGTCACTAGATGAACTTTCTATAAAATGGTTCAAGTCCTACTTAGATAACAAACAGGCTGTGCTTTGTCACAACATTCTATCTACCCACCTGCCTGTTAACCTTGGTGTCCCTCAAGGGTCCATATTAGGACCCCTACTTTTTTCTGTATTTATCAATGACCTTCACCTAGCAATCCCCAAAGCTACATGCATCCAATACGCAGACGATTCCACTCTAATATGCTCATCCACATCCAGATCTGAACTTCACTCCCTTACCCAAAAAGTGTTTAACACAGTTGAACAATGGTTTACACAGCGCTGTCTCCTCCTGAACCCCAAAAAGACTAAACTCCTCCTTTTTACTCCTACTCATAAGTGCTCCCCAATAGATTTCACAGTAACATCCAATAATGGTACTCTCATATCCCCGGAACCTACAACCAAACTACTAGGTATCACCATAGACAACAACCTCAACTTTGACACCCATATCAATAATACTCTAAAAACTGTTAACAGAAAAACTAGGCTCTCTCTACAGGATCAAACCCTTCCTTTCTCCTTCAGCTAGAATAACTATAATCTCTACTGTCCTGTATGCCTCACCCATATATACAAATCTATCTAAAAACAACCTCAATAAAATGGAAAAATCCTACAATAACATAGCCAGATTTGCTACAGGAAACCCATTCAGAACCCACCACTGTTAGAATCTAAAGCAGCTAGGATGGCTTGAACTGCAAAATCAGCTTAAATTCCACCAACTGACCATTGCCCATAAGACCCTTTACCAACCTACCGATACTCCTATACTATCTACCCTCATCATCCCCTATACTAATCTGAAGACCTTACGATCATCACGCAAACTTCTTGTAGATATTTCTAAATCAAACAACAGAGCTGGGGACTCTCTCTTTTCTAACACTGCTGGAAAATCCTGGAACCTTCTTCCCAGTGAACGTCCCTCTAAATCACGTTTCAAAAGCAAACTAAAATCCTTCCTCAGAACACACTGGTTGTGCCCCTGTACTAAACCTGACTAAGCAACTAGCTCTTAGCAAGTAGCTTCTGCCTACCCTCTTCTTCTCATTAATCAAGTTCTATTTCCCTTAAATTACAACATAACCTTGTCCTACTATATACTGTTACTTCCATCTTCTGGAAACTTATTATTGTGACAACTTTTTTTTTTACTAACATAATTATATTATAACCTGCCTTCTTTTTTATATTATGTATTGACCTGCATTTTTTGTATTGTACCTGCATTTATTTGCACTATGTTATGAATGTCTGCCCTCTTTGATTATCTCTGTACTGTACCTGCAACATGCATTGTACATATTAAATTTTGTATATGAGATTTTGTTTTTGTTTTCATGGAGCATGTCTCTATGGGCCTCTATTGAAAATGGACATGTATCCAGTTAGACTAGCCCGGTCAACAAATGTAAAATAAAAATAAATAAATATTCAGCTCACCTTAGAGACTAGGTGACACCTACTTGAAATCTTAACTTTGTTTTGTTAAAACTTATGCTTACTCTTTGTGTACCACCTCTGCAGGCTGATCTTAGGTTCATTTCCTGTGAAGCACTTGTTTATTGCACTGACATATAAAACAAAAATATCTGAGTTGCTAACTTTAATGATGGGTCAGCCCTAGTTCATCATCATCTTCAACTCACTTTTCCCCATTTTCTACATGGGGTCAAGGTGTTATGTCAATTGTCTGAAGCCTTCTGTATTTAGTGCCACTCTCCTGCCTTCTTCGGCACTCATACCTGTCACAGGTCTTCTCTCACACAATCCATCCACCTCTTTGCTGGGGGTGTCCTTGTTTCCTCTTGCCTTCTTCCTCTCTATCCTAAATCCTCTTCACTAAGTTATGTTCTGCTTTTCTGCATATGTACCCAAACTACTGTAATCTGTTCTCCTTGAGCTATTCTGCAATTGGAGCTACTTTGGCTTCTGCTCTAATGTCCTAATTTCTTTATCTGTCTCACAGTATGCACCCTACCACCCGTCTCAGGCACTTCATCTCTATCATCTTTATCTTCATCATCTGCTCTGCCTTTACTGTCTGGGTTTCTGTACCATACAGTAGTACTAGTTGCACCACTGTTTTGTACACCTTACTTTTCAGCTTCTTTGTCATTCTTCTATCATATACTACATCTGACACTGTGTGCCAATTGGCTGCTGCCCCTCTGATTTTAGCTTTCGTCTCCTCATTCAGACATGCCTTCTTCTCAATCACCCCTCACAGATATTTGAAGCTTTTAACTTGCTTTACTATTTTCCCTTCTATCTCAATTATCAGTTTCTTCTGAACTCCACCATCTGCTGCTATTACAACTGTCTTATCTGTGCTCAGTTTCATCCTATGTGCCTTCAGTTTGTATTCCATTCCCCATCCTTTGCCAAAGTTCTTGCTCAGAGTCTGCCTGTAATGCCACATTGTCTGCATACAGCAGCTTTGTTGATCTGTCCACCCCAACCTGTTTGCTAATGTAGTCCATCACCAGTATGAGCAGTAGTGGGCCCAGAGATGAACTCTGGTGCACAGCCACTCTCACTGGGAACCCCTCTGTGAGACCGAACACTGTTCGTACTTGAGTCATCTGGTCCTTATACATAGCTTGCAGTAATTCTAATGTTTCTGGGACTTTGAACCACTGCAGGACTGCCCAAATCAACATTATTGGGACCTTGTCATATGCTTTCTCCAAGTCTAGGAATACCCAGTTGTAATCTTTCCTCATCTCTAGCTTCTACTCAACTATGTGGCTCACTCCATACATCACATCAGTTGTGCTTCATCTTGATCTGAATCCAGACTGCTCATCTCCCATCTTACTTTGTACTACTCTGCATATTCATTTATCAATCACTCTTTCTAGAACTTTCATGCAGTTTGACAAGAGTTTGATACCTCTGTACTGCCCACAGTTGTGAATGTCCCCTTTGTTCTTGAACACTGGCACTAATCTAGTCATCTGGGATACGCCTTTGTCTCCGCACTGCTATGAGTACCCTCAGGAGCTATTTCTCCCCCATCTCATGCTGCATCTTTATCATATCTGCTGTGAACTCATCTAAGCCTGCTGCTTTCTCTAACTTCATTTTTCTTAGTGCTGTTCTATGATGGTCTCTTCCTTTTCTGTCATTGTAGGCTGTGTCTGAAGCAGTGCAACTTCTATGGGGTTTTCTTCATTCAGAAGCTCCCTTTGATTTCCTGTGGACTGGTTAGCAGGCTGTTGCTGGCATCCCTTTTGAAGGGTGTCTGACTATATTCTTTACCTTTCTGTCTTTGTCTTCAACCTGGTATAGTTTCTTTGTGCTGTCTACTGACTTACTTTACAGAAGCTGGTAGAGTGCCTCAATGCCTTGTTCTTTGCTACTGCAACTCCTTCTCCCTCTGTTAGCCAACCAGTATTCCTTCCTAGCTTGGTCTGTGTTGTCTATATCCTGATTTTTCCTGCATACCTTCTTTCTTTTGATGATTCCCTGGACTTCTGCATTCCACCACCAGCTTTAATTATATACCTTATTCCCATACTTGCCTTGGTCACATATCTATTCTGTATTCTTCACACGCTGTTTTGAGGTGTTGCCATTCTTAAGCTTCTTCAACTCCACCTATTTCCTCTTCATCCTGAGATGCTAGAGCCCTAAGCAATTCCTTGTACGGTTGTACTTTTTCCCCAGTAAAATTCCAGGTCTTCAGCAGCCTGTTCTCTGACCTTAGAGCCTTCTCTGACCACTGCTTGCAGCTGATTGTGGAAACCAGTGTTTTTTATGCTGTGGGCTGATTGTTTCAAGGGGATGACTTTGCACTCATTGATACTAACCCAATGCCCTATCCTTACTAGGAGGAAGTCTTCCTGAGTTGCATGTTGACCACTCTTGCATTTGATCTTGTGACTGTCTCTTTTTCTGAACCATGTGTTGGCTAGCATCAAGCCATTTGCCAGACAGAAATCTAGAATGGCCTCTTCTTTATTCCTGTTGCCCCACCCATGTGGACCCAGGCTGTCCTCATATCCTGTTCTATCTTTTCCAATATGTGCATTCAGGTCACCCATTATCAACACCAATTTCTGCTGTCCTGCTGTATGTAGTAGGTCCTACAGCTGCTGTCTGAATGCAGTCTTTTCGTCAGTATCACAGCCCCCTTGTGGGGCATAGGCTGAAATTAGAAATACTGTCCTGTCATTAGGCTGGAGTTTGATTGCCATGAGTCTGTCACTAATTCTGATGACATCCCTCCCTGTATTCTGAAGCCTCTCCCACACCACAATTCCCAGACCATTTCTAGCCTGTCCTCCTCTGAGTAGTAGGCTCTAGATCCCAAACCAAGTGGCTTTGCTGCATTGCCCTTCCATCTTGTCTCTTGGACACATAAGATGTCCAGCCTTCTCTTTACCATCATGTCATCCACTTCCATGCTGTATCCTGTCAATGAACCTACAGTAACTGTAGTAATTCATAGTTCATGTTTGGCAGGTTGATTGGTTTTATATCCCAAGTCAGGCACCTGGATACTGACATGCCAGTAGCTTATTGACCCAGTGCTGCTGGGCTTTAGCACGGGCACACACTGGCCAGTAAGGGCACATACACCCCCCCCCACACTGTTTGCATGGGTCCCTGGCATAGGTTGGAGTAGGTATGGTCCTCAACCCACTTATCACTGGTAAATACCCATGCCCGTTTGGTAACATTAGTCAACACGACCAAATTACTTAGAGCCATATTTTACACTATTGGCTAATCTGCGATCTCTGTTCTCCTACCATCATAAGGTTAGCCCTTTCTGGCATTCATTATAGATAGTTTCCTTCAGAGCAAATCCTTCAGTTATAGCTAAGGTGGTTTCAGAGTTCGGTTTCAGTCATACCATCCATTGCCCTCTCTTTCTTCCAAAACAATGAAAGAGGGAGGCAGGACTATTCTTATTCTCCATGTATATAAACAACTGTGGTGTTACCTTGACAGAACTGAATTCTTCAGGAAACCTGAATAGCTGTTTATTTACTATGAATGTAAATAAAGGGCAGCCTGTGTCCTTTCAGACTATTTTGTTTGTCCTTGCCATTTCTGTTTGTTATTCCCACAATAACAAAACACTTCCAGGCAGGGTAAAGGCTCATTTTTCTAGGAGTTTGGCTTTTTTATGGTGTTTTGGAAAGGGGTGAAACTGGAAGCTTTCTAGAGGCAGGTACTTGGTCCTCTGTGTGTACTTTTAAAAGCACTTCAAACAGAATTCCTTTCCCAGTGCTAAAACAGCCTTTGCTAGGACTTTTCTTCAGGAGTTCGTGGATCCTTATGTTTCCTCCTCCTATACTTTTTAACTTTGGTAATCTATCCATATAGCTAAGTCTACCGCAGCAGTGATTTAGTGAAAGAACATAGTACAGCTGAGTAAGTAAACTTACCTTGACAATAGGTGTTCAAATAAATAACTGCCGCAAGAGCTGCTCTTTCCCTTACTCCATCCAGTCAAAATGAGGAAGTACCAGACAGCTAGTGAGCATACAGGAAATACAAACACAAATTTATTAAACTTTAGTTTCTTCACTGGAACTAAATCAAAGTAAAAACATTTTAGAATTAAAAAGCTCACATTCCACAATGACAGCATATATACAGAAAAGGCAATGGTAAGAAAAATTTTGAGCAGGATCCCTAAGCTCGATGTGTGCTGCGAAAAAATCAGTGTAACACTGACCCTGGGATGGATGGGTTGAGTTGTGGGTAGACCAGGACTTGTGGCACTGCTTTAGTTTAAGGGATGTGGTCACTTGTCAGAGTTGGAGGCCAGGTAAGTCTCATTCTGTTTTATGTAGCTGCACAAAGTTGGCAGGAAAAAGGGTATGGTGTTCAAGTGTTAGAAATACCCCAAGTGCTGGGAGGTAAAGGGGGAGTCTTGTTGTTTGTCACAGTATTTTGATGAAATGGGAATTGTCATTTTCTGTGTTTTATCAAAAATCTGTAAATTATCTCTAAACAGTGATGGTAAGGAAGTTCTCATTACCGTCAGTGCAATGTCAGAGTTAGTATAGTTAGAGATGTGATGGGTGCAGGGGCTCTTCCCCCTTGCAAAAACACTTTTTGTACTTTAGTTGTACTCAGTGAGGTGAAATTTCAACTGTTTATTTTTGATGGAATTAGTTCTGATGACCTAGTATGCAATATTAGTTACATATCCTGAAAAGAGAGTGGAAAAAGAATGAAGAAAGAAAGAGACGCAAGATTTCTGTGCAGACATACTAACATGTAAGTATGTGTATATAAATTATAAATATAACTGCAATCTAAGAATTGCACAGTGTACCACTCACAAAACCCCCCTGCTTGTAAAACTTTAAGGCAAGACTTACCTTTTTATACTTCACAGGCACAGTCTATATTTCCGTCCACTGTGCCTGTATATACAGATTGGGTCCAGGACCTGCTAACTTTGCTCCTTTCTCACCCACATTCCTCTAAATGTATTCACCCTTTATATTCTGCCTGTAGCCACTGTCCAATCACAATACACTTCTGTTTAACCAAACAGCAAATCACTTTCATTTTCTTACCAAATGATATCCTCCACTACTCGAAATTCATATAAACCTTCCTTTATATCAATAATTCACACCAGAAAAAAAAAGCATAAGCATGCTTTTTAGTAACAATTTGCACCACAACAAGAATGAATGAATGAATAAATAAATAAAAATGTATAATGTTTTCCTCCCCCCAACACCTGAAGCTCTTGCTAAGACTTAGATAACCTGTATTAGATTAACAGGCATGGCAGCTGGAGAATGAGGGGCCAGGAGGATGGGTGCAAAGCAGCGTATGGCTTGCCTATGCTGGGTGGGAGGCAGGCAGCTTCCTCAGCACTTGGGCAGCGACCAGTGGGAGCTCTGGGTGGTGCAGCTTATGGAGTTCAAGCCAGAAGGACATGGTGTCACTGAGTGCAGTTTAGGTCAGAGGATATTATGTGGGGAAACTCACATGCTCCTCCCTCAGAATAACTTGCAGCTTAGTATCCCCTGGAGCTGCTGCTGCTGGGAATTAGGAGTTCCATGAGTTAGGGAGGGAAACCCCCGATGTCCACACAACTGATGTTCTTGAGTATCTTTCACCTTGCAGGGTCATGAGGGCTGGTTAGCCCTGTGCCCCCCAGGGTTGACCAAAATGGATATGAGACTGAAGACTGGTAGATTGAAGTGGTATAAAGAAAAAAAAACATTGAACAATGCCTTGCACTATAAAACTTGAATCACCTAAATAAGTCTGCATGTCCTGCACCCTGTACTTTCAGTTAACCAAATATCAGTCTCGTGAGTTATACCACTTCCAATAGCATTATCCTCATTTTACCTTGTACTTTTTAACTATTTCCACACCAATAACTAGTACATTTCTCCACAATCCTATACATTGTTGCACCTCAAATATTTCTTATCAGAAGATTGCAATGACAAAAATATCAACTTTTCCACAAAATTTTCATCAAACTTGTACTTCATTGCATGCTGTCTTCCTTATATCCATTCCATTGTAAAGATATATAATCTAACCCAGACCCCACTAGCAGTAAAATCTTCTCTGAAAATAAACATTTACCATATAAACATCAGAAGGTTATGCCATAAAATTTACAGACCTCTATAGCTGGAGATATGCCCATAAGCCGGATATATTAGCTCTAACATAAACTTGACTCAACCCACATATCTCTTATGAACAAATATTTCCACCTGGATATAATGTTGTTAGACTCAAAAAATAACTAAGAATAGTTGTTGTCTTTCGGCTTTTCCTGGTTGGGGTCACCACAGCGGAACTCCGGTCCCCTAGTGATTGGCAGTAGATGTTGACGAACGCTGAGGTGCCAGCTCGATGTTCAACCTTTAATGAAGGCACACCCATTTACACATGTCTTTCGAATGCCCACCCAACCGCGGGGAGGACATGCAGACTCCACACAGAAGGCACTCCCCGCACTCCAGCCAAGAACTGAACGGGAGAACCTCTTGCTGTGAGGCAACAACGCTACCACTGCACCACCGCGGATGTCAAAACAACTAAGAATAGTAAGGGAATCTATATCTTATTTTTAAACAAACTTATAAGTACCCTTCTAATACAACCCCCAACTTTGTCATCTAAAATTTTAAAGATAAGTACACCCCTTAATATTGCCACTGTCTACATCCCACCAGTACCTGAAGATAGTAAAATGAAAACAATAGGAGACCTCCTTTATTGGATATCTTCAAATATCACACTATTATTGTAAGTAACATAAATATTAATTGGTCCAATCACGAACACTTCTCATCACAATCACTACATATCGGCCTCTCTGGCTTCTCCCTAATAATAACAGACACTACTGAAGAAGATAAAACTACAGGCAAAGAAAGCACATGGGACTGGACATTTACAAATTATACTCATATCATTCTTACTTCTGGCATACTACCAGACACTCTGGGTGACAATCGCCCAATCATTATCATGTGGCGCAAAAAAAGAAAAAGAAAAAAAAACATAACTTACAATTGGGTTCACTGCCAAACTCACTTTTATAATAAAAAAATACTCTGATTATACTGCTGCAACAGTGTAACTGTCACCTTCTAACAGACCTACCTTTAGACACCATAGTCTATCACCCCAACCCAGACATTCTTATCCATACTACCTTTATTAGCCCCTTACATAGGAAGAAAGTAAAAGCTACCATTTCCCCTGGATGACATCAGAAATCTGATGACAAACACAAACGAGGCTTGTAAACAATGAAAGTTGTGCCAAAACCTACCATCTAAGCAACAATATAATACACCTAGAAACCAAGTCAAATATATGATAAGAGCAGTCAACAATTCTGTTTTCTTACTTTGCTCAACACTCATTAACTACAACCTTAAACATTACTGGGCAACTTTAAGTCAGTAAAACCAGACAAGAAAACTACACTCAATCTGTTACCAAATGAAACTGACACTACCATTGCTACAGCCTTCAAAAACATTTCATTGAGTCACAGTCCACAGTATGATAACAATCATGATCCTTTTTCCGTTCCGGTGGAGAAAGTTTTAGAGTTTCTAACCATTTGTTTTGATCAAGGGGCCTCTGCCTCTACAGTTAAAGTCCAGTTAGCTGCCATTTCAAATTTCCATAATGGCTTCGGGGACCTTTCTCTTATTCTCATGGACTATGTAAAGACTATGTAAAGTGTTCCTCAAAGAAACTCTGTGCTTGAAGCATCCATTTAAAGACCCCCACCACCATGGGATTTAACCATGGGTCTCCAGTGTTTGGTGCTTTCCCCCTTTGCACCAGCAGCAACAGCCGACCTAAAGTTTCTTTCATGGAAAATGCTTTTCCTTGTAGATATAACTTCAACAAGATGAGTTTCTGAGATGCAGATGAGATGCTTATGCTCAAAAATCACCTTACTTAATTTTTCACAAGGATAATGTTTCACTCAGTACCAATCCATCCTTTCTTCCAAAGGTAGTTTCAGAGTCTAGCATTAATCAAACCACAGATCTGCCTGTTTTCTTCCCTAATATTTCCAACAAAGGCAGGTATTGTCTACATTTGCTGGATGCTCACAATTACGTTTCTATCTCAGCAGAACTAATGGATGTAGAAAATCAGAACAGTTGTTTGTTTCCTTCTCCAGCCCAACTTTAGGGAAGTCCATTTCAAAAGTTACCTTTTCAAAATGGCTAAGAGATTGCTTTACTTACATATATAATAAAAATAAGCTCAAATTACGTGTGCCAGTGAGAGCACATTCCACCAGGTTAATGGCAACTTCATCTGTTTTCCATTCCAAAGCTTCCATGAATGAAATATGCACAGCAGCAGCATGAGCTACTCCACATACCTTTATCACTCATTACAAACTAGATCTGGTCTCCAGGGGAGGAGCTTCCTTGGGTTCTATGGTTCTCAGGAATATCCTTCCTTAGGACCACACAGGATCTAAAGTAGCTGTGGACTCTGTCTCAACAATCAAGAATAGATGAAGATTGACAACATCAGATAAAGAAGTTATGTCTTACCATATATCAATGAAATGATAAGTATATCTAGTGTTTTAAAAATGGACCACATCTTAGGCTAACTGAACTAATTTATTACTGTGTAGAAATCAGTGTTTACATTTTCATAGTTTTAAGTATGTTTTTTATTGCTATTTTTATAGAGAATTTTAAGTCTAGATGCAATATGATCAGAGTAATCAACTGTATTAGTGTTGAATGGGTTTTGACAATTAATGTGTTTTTTTAGTTTTATTTATTTTTATTAAAGCTTGATTGATTAATTGGGGAGGGTATATAAATGGCTGGGTGTTGTGTGCATATTGCTCTGATGAAGTCTCTTTAGTGGAGAGGAAAGCACTCAAATCAAATAAAGTGGTTGTCTCATTTGGATTTGTTTTTCTTCTTGACTTTTGGAATATTCCTGAGGGTCCTAAAGCAGAATATTCACCTGTGACTGTCCCTGTTGCTATACCCAGTCCTAACTATTACATTACAAGATCAGGTCGCATTTCCAGACCTAGTTCTAGATACACGGCAACCTGGACATGAACATTATTTATTTATTATTATCTGTATAATTTGCATGCCTATTCAAATGTCATTATCATTGCAAGACAGCTCAGTAAAGAGGGAGGATGTAGCTCAGAGTGTGTGATATACCTTTAAGAAGCTTTCCAGTCAGCAGACACATGTACTGAGCACGTGCAAGCAATAGAGCCATTTAGTAGTGAGCAGTCAAGATGTAAGAATGCATGTTCATAGGTATTTACTAGGCTAACAACCACAAAGGCCTTTTTATGCCTAGCTATGCATCCCAAATCTCTGACAAGTTCTATTACCCTTGATAAGCGATACCCTTGATAAATGTAATCATGGGCCTGGGAGATGAACCAGTTCAGAACTTGTCAGAGATCTGGGATGTATGGCTAGGCTTAAAAAGGCCCTTATGGTTGTTAGCCTAGTAAACACCTACGAATCTATTTACAGGTTACCTGTGTCCATTAGTGACATAGGTGCCAAACCAGGGATAAATTTACGGTGCTCCATCCAATTGTCCAAGTTGCACTTGAATTGGGTTAGGGAGCAACTGTGCTTCACAGGGATAGGGAGCCTGTGCCATAGATGGGGTAGTCTCTGGGATACATACCTATCTCTCTAGTAGGTCCTAATTATATCACAGGCATGGTTTAAGTCTTTAGAATGGGTAATTCTGGTGCTGTTTGTTTTCTGGATATGCAGGAGGTCCAGCAGAGTGGGGTTTGACAACAACCTGTATGCCAGGTATAGATCTCCCCTCAAAAGCCTGTAGGAGACAGAATATAGAGATAGGGCCTTGAGACAGTCTGCATAGGACATTTGGCTTATGCCCTGTATTCTTTTAGTGAGGAACCCCTGTTGATGTTCCAATTGTTGGATACGCCTGATTAGGTACATACCAAAGGGGGCATTGTACTCCATGATAGGTCTGATGAATGCTGAATACAGTGGAACAATGACTTCATTGGACTTAGATGCCATACTTTGTTTATAAGTTGCACAACATAAAATGATTTCCTCACCACTGTAGACACGTGATGGTCAAAGGCTATATTACAATCTATGTGTATCCCTGAGTCCCTGATTACTGGGTCAGCTGTAAGGGCTGTGTTGTCAACATGATAGTTACAAGGGATGGATGACTTCCCAAAGGATACAATTATGAATTTCTTGTCATTTAGTTTTAGTCTAAGGCTCTGACACCAGTTATTTGTCTGTCTCGGCCCCTCCTGGAGAACATTTGTGTCAGTGTGAGATTCAATGACAGCTAGTAATTTGCAATCACCTGCAAATTTAGTCAACCAGAGACCACTGACAAAAACTAGGTTCTTAGATTAGTACTAGGCTAACTGCCCTTGGGGGCCATTTTAAGCCTAGCCAATTACCCCATGTGAGAATCAAACCCTGCCTCTTGTGTTTCAACAGGCGGAGCCTAGATGGCAAACTGTTAGCAGCAGTTTTTCAGAGCTCCACAGAGATAGTTCAAAAAAACAGGAAAATAATTTTATCTATCAAAAACTACAAAACCTGATAGATAAATGGCAGATCTACTAGCATATCAACTTTGAAGAATTTTTTTCTGACATTTTCCTGTCAAGCCAAACTGGAGAACAATACTGCTGTGTGGAAATGAGTAACTCAAAGAATAACCACACTGTGTCTACACTGAGAAATGAGGTGCATCTGATGACCTCCGCTTTACAAGAATTTTCCCTGAAAATGGATGGCTTCAAGGATAATCTAAAAAAACTTAAAGGAAATATGTCAAAAACAAACTGAGATTTTCAAAGAACTCTTGCAACAACAACAACTAAAATAACAGATATTGAAACTTCACTACGTGACATTGAGGGGAGGTTGAAAGAGGAAGAAAATCACAGTGAATTTCTGTTACAACAAAACAACTAGCTAATCAACAAAACTGATGATCTGGAAAAGTGAAAGAGGAGAACAAACATCAGATTTTTTGGCCTTCCAGAGGGAACAGAAGGTGAGGACATTATATTATTCTTAAACCCATGGCTGCCTGAAATATTAAACTTAAAAGAAGGATTTTCCAGTGATATAGAACGAGCCCATAGAGCTATAGGAAAAACAATTCCCACCTCTCCTACTGCACCTCCTAGATCAATAGTAGTAAAGTTTTTATCTTACATAGATAAAGAACTAGCTCTTATATCTGCTTGGAGGAGAAGTCCATTAAAATACAAAGTCAAATCAAATTTGAGAATGACTATTCTATAAGAGTATTGGACTAAAGGAAAAAAGGCCTGGCCACTTGTGAAACTACTTAAACAAAACAAAATAAAGGCTCAACTAGCATATCCAACAAAAATCAAAATCTTCCACCTAAATGAGATGAGAACGTTTAACAACATCGAAGAAGCATCTTCCTTCATCAAAAACAATAACAGTCACAATTCCAGAAGAAATGGACCGGACATCATCCACTTCTCTGAATAGATCTCTGAAAAAAAAACCCTGCCCCTTGTGACTGTAAGGTAAACACCTTAACCAGTATGCCACCCTCACTTCATTATGTTAGCCAGTTAGTTAGTTAGTTTAAGTTTAATGTTCCTGATATCCATCCTTATGTGTTTGTATGTAATAAAGTACTTAAACAAACACCCAAGCCTTATCGTGTTATTCAGATACACAAGACAAGCGGCAGATAGCTCTGGTAATTGTAGGAGGAACTAGGTTAATAAACAAGAATTTCCAAATACACTTAACTATGCCAGCAGTACAGGTAACCCTGTATGAACTACAGAAGGAAATAATTCTGGATACTCTCTGGGTGCTTAGAACATTGTTGGCAAATATCAGAGACTGAAACATTGCTGGCTTCATGACCTTTAACTATGCCCTGACTTAGGAGTATGATCCATTCTTGCCATGGCATTAAAATCCCTAAACATTTACAGACAAAAAAAAAAAAAGATTGGGGTCAGTCAGATTTTAGATGGTAGCTGACAATGGAGGTATGAAAATGCTGAACCATTTACCAGCAACATTGTGGCCATACGATGGGGTTACAGACAGATCTACAGGGTATGTTTCAGATAATAGGAAAATCTTTAGAGGCTTTAGAAACTTTACAGGAAGGAGGCTGCAATCACAGTTCATAGGATCATAGGCGGTTACTAGGCTATCGACCCAGAGGTCATTTTAGACCTAGCTGTTTCATCCCAATGTAATACCATAGATACTCTAGTCATTACCCAGTATTGTATTTAGTAATGACTGCCCATGTCCAGGAGGTTTGTGAGCACTTTCCCCCGTAAATATTTACCACATCCACTTGTTCAGGGGTGCTCTGCTTTATATGAATTGGCAGCCTGTTCCAAAGATATGGCAGTCACTGGGAGACAAATATGTCCCCTCCAGCACATTCTATTCAAGTCTCAGGTTATATTTAGGTCCATGGAATGGGTAGCTCTAGTCCCATTTGATTTATGGATGGGCAAATTAATTAGCTTTGAGTCGGAGATTGCTCTGTATGCCGGGCATAAGTCTTCCCTAAGAAGTCTGTACGATACTGAGTATAGTGACAGGGACTTTAGTCAGTCTGTGTAAGGCACGTGCTGGAGTCAGGCCTATATTAGAAGACCAAAGTTTTAAATATTTGAACACCTTATGGGCGACACCATATGCGTGAATATTTAAAATCTCACAAGTATGAACGGAGATCGCCATAGGGAATTATTCTCTTTACTTCAACATAGTGCAATGTCAGAGTTGGTATATTTAAGTAGCAGGGGGTGTGGAGGGCTTGTTCAGAGCGATCAGATAGGTTTTCTTTTATTTTTACATTTTTTATTTTGCTTTCGAGGTTTTACAACTTCACTCATATGGTGTCGCCCATATGGTATTCGAAGTTGTAAAACTTCAATCTTATAATATAGACCCACTGGAGTCCCTTGATCTTCTTAGTTAGAAACCTCTGAGGTCTCCCCAATTGCTGCAGATGCGTTGTACGGTACATGCCAAAGGGGGCATTATACACAATTATGGGCCTGATTAGTGAACAGTATAGAGGGGTTATAACCTCTTTTGCTGTAGAGGCAGTGCCTTTGCTAATCAAGTGTGCTATGTAGAAAGATTTTCTTACTACAGTAGACACATGGTGGTCAAGGTTAAGGTCACAGTATATTTGTGATTCCAGAGCTCTTACCACTTTGTAGATACATAGGGTATTGTTGTTAATTTGATAGCATTAAAGGAAGATGTTTTTAACAAAGGGAATGATGATGCATTTCTTTGCATTCAGTTTGATGCCATGACTAAGACACCAGTCGTTGGCCTGCGTAAGACTCTACTAAAGTATACTGATATCATTTGGGGATTCAATAATTGTACCCAGTTTGGAATCGTCCACAAACCTGGTCAGCCACAGCCTCTGAGTTTTGTCTTGAACTTCTGAGAAGTATTTACCAAACAATAGGAGGCCCAGCACTAATCCGTGTGGCACCCCGCTAGTGAAAGGTCTGCTGGTTGATGTGGAATCACACAGTTTAATAATGTGTGACCAGTTTGTGAGCCAGTTGGCAACCCATCTTATAACAAAGGGGTTCACATTCAGTTTGCTAAGTTTATCAGTAATGCCTGAGTGTGAGATTGTGTGAAAGGCCTTTGCCAAGTTGAGGTATGCTGTGTGTACAGATTTGTCCTCATCAATGGCCCTGATCACATTTTAGAATAAATCCACCAGATTTAATAGGCAGGATTTGCCCTTGACAAAGCCAAATTAGGTTGGAATCAAGAGTTTGGAGGTCACTTATTTCTTTATTTATGAGGTTACCACTGATCTACCATAAAGGTTTATCACTAATCACTTTGGCATTCTGGGTATTAGAAATGTGAACTGAAAAGGTAAATCATTTAGGGATACAGCCAGAAATGTTAACTTTATGATACACATGTGCTATAAAACACTACTCATGTACCAATACTCTTGCCCAACATTTCCTGGAATTCATTAATTCCAATGCCCTGGACCAGCTCATTCTTACCCCCACTAGAAGTAGCAACATCCTTGACCTGGTCATTACTAACATGGGCGACCATTGCTCTATACTAATAGTCAACTCCTCCCTAGTTAGATCCGACCACAAACTAATCACCTTGGAAATCCACATCCCTCCCACCCCCCCGCAAAGATAACCACCATGAAAAACTTCTCCAGAACTAAATTTGGGCTCCTAAAAACAGAGGTGGCTAACTTCACGGCACCCATGCAATTGGAGAACAGCTGCATGACCGCCAAATCATACACTAATGCCCTGTACGAACACGTACACAAATGCATGGATCTCACCATACCCAATAGAACCAAGACGCTCTCCTCCAAAAAAGGGAAGCCTATCTGGTGGTCCCCTGCCATAAACAAACTCTACAACAGAAGGAGGGAACTGATGCAAAATAAGGTGAAGTCCCATGACTGGAAAAACTCCCTTATCAATCTCAACAAAAAGTTGAGATCCCTCATCAAATCCTCTAAAGCTAGCTATGAAAATAGAATTGCAGCAGATAGTAAAGATAGCCACAAGGCCTTCTATAGTTATGTAAAGAATCTCCACGGCAATACCCAGATTTGCTCAGAGCTGTTGCAGAATGGCACCTCTTATACCAAGCCAACAGATATTGCCAATATACCGGCAGACAGATAGAGTGCCAACTTCACCCCTCCTCCACCAAAGGACCAATCACAAGACCAGTAGATTCCCAGGCACCCAGTATTACTGATACACAGGTTAAAACATCACTGCCCAAGGCCAAGAATACAGCTTCTATGGGATCCAACAATATCCCTGGCTGTGTTCTACATGAACTACAAAGTAAACTGGCACCTCACCTGTGTGCCCTATTCAGTCACAGCCTCACCTCAGCCTTTGTCCCTACCGAATGGTGCACTGCTGCAGTCATCCCTCTCCAAAAAGGAGAAGTGACTACAGACCCTGGGAACAAGTCTGGTATGCAAAGCTGTGGAATGCATCACCATGGACCTAATAAACAATGATATAGGGAATCTTCAAACTCTGGATCCCACACACCTTGGTTTTGTGAAGGGTAGATCATGCTTGCTCAACCTGGTCGACTTCTTTGAGTCAGTCACCAGAGCTGTGGATGAAGGCAAGGTGGTTCATACAGCCTACCTTCATCTGGCCAAGGTCTTTGATACCATTTCCCACTCAGGAATCATAGAAAAACTCATTAAGCTAGGCATCAACCCCTATATCACTAGGTGGGTTGCAAATTGGCTCACAGATAGAACCCACAGTGGGAAAGTAGCTGACCAGTCACGAGTGGAGTCCTACAGGGTTCGGTTCTGGGTCCTCTCCTGTTTGGTATCTACTTCTCTGATGTCCAGGCCAACACAAATGGACTCTGGCTGACAAAGTTGACAGACAATTGCAAGTTGGGAGGCATAACTAACTCCCAAAGTGATGTTGACATCCTGCAGAAAGGCCTCACTGACACCAGTGACTGGTGGCAGAACCATGGCCTTAAGCTCAATGCCAAAAATTGTGTCCTCATCCCTTTGGGAAAAACCCTGTGCCCATGAATTATCACATCGATGGTAGTCCACTGAACACAGAAGGCGTCATAAGAGATCTGGGAACACAGGTTGACAGCAAGCTCTCTTTTGACCCCCACATTGCTACTGTGGTCAGAAAGTCATTCTCTATGGCACATCTCATTACTAATGGTTTTGCATCCAGGAAGAAAATGGTCATTGTCTCTCTACTCTTCCCTCATTAGTCCAAACACTTGTCTTATGTTGACAGACTCAAAAAAACTCCAACTATTCTCTGTCTCATATCGCCTACTTAGAGGCGATCTCTGCTTGAGTTACAAAGTCATGTTTGACTCAGCTCTGTTAGAAATGCTACATCTAAAGAAATTCCAATCCCTCCGTACTACACACTTCAGAGATCTCAACCTCATTACCACAATCAACAGAACAAGCTGGAGGGACAAGTTCATAACCCAGAGACTGCCCATGATATGGAATAGACTTCTTATAGATGTCAAGCATAGTGCCTCACTGGCCCTCTTCAAAAGAAATCTTGATGAATGGATGGGAAATAGAAAATTCACCCCGGGGATCATTCCAGTGGCTCTGCTTGACAGAGCCACTGGGAACTAAGGTTGAGTGGCATGATGCCAGGGTAATGCTATGGGGTAGGCTTGCAAAGGCTCCAGGGCCATTAGCCTAGAACACACCTATGAACCTAACAGTTAAAAGTGGAATGTGTAGTGTCCTTTAGATGAATAAAATACTGTACCTAGAAAAATTAATTAGTACCAAATGGTTTATACTGTGTTAGCCTGGGTGTCATTGGACAAACAGTGCCTTTTCATTGCTAATGTAATGGTACAGCAAATTTCAGAATGTCAATGAAGAAGGATCATTGGGTTCATGTAGTCAACATCTAGATGTGTCAGAACAGTCTGTCTCACATATTGAAATTTTTGTTTGGGTTTTCAAGAATCGGGGAAGAAGAAGAAGAAGGTGTGTTTTATATATTGTTTACATCTTTTCCTTTTCTTCAAGTTTGTGCAACCTTGTAGTTGATAAATATTACAACTGTGAGTGTTGTGCTACAACTGGAATATCACTGTTTTGTGCTACAGTCTTAGCTCATCTGTAGCAAGCCCTAATGATTTTTATGAACAATGTCAATTTTCTGTTGAGTAATAGTCTTCATATTCCTTCACCATACTTTCTATAGCAAATCATGAGTCCCAGTATGGTAACTGAACTACTTACAACAACCCATTAAGCTAGCTTCTCTCTGACCTTTTCCCATTCAGGTGTTATCCTTCCTACATCATTCTTTAGCTATGTCCACAACCTCAAAGGCAGTGCACAGTTGTGTGCAGTGCTCACTGTTGAGGCCACCTCTACTGAGCCAGAAGATATAGAAAACCTACAGGCTGACAAATTCAGCTCCAACTTTACTCCTCTCTGCCCTCAAACATCCCCAGGAAATGCCATTAACTCCACCTACTTTCACTAGGGAACAGGTCCTTAATGCTCTCTCTAAGGCCAAGAACACTGCATCAATGGGCCTAGACAATATCCCAGGGTGCCTTCTAAATAGCATGAAACATAACCTATCACGCCCTCTGGAATTGCTCTTTGACTATAGCCTGCAAACATGCTTCACACGTCTTGAATGGAGACCAGCAACAGTCAATCTTTACTCAAAAGTGGGCTATCTACAGACCCTGGAAACTAGACCCATAAGTCTTACTAGTCTCATATATATGCAAGGCCATGGAAAGAATTATAATGGAAATGATCAATAATGACGTAGGAAAATTCGAGACACTGGACCCAATCCAGTTTGGTTTCGTCAAGGGCAAGTCATGCCTACTCAGCCTAGTGGACTTCTTTGAAAAGGTCACCAAAGCAATGGATGAGGGCAAAATGGTTCACACTGCCTACTTTGACTCAGCAAGGCATTTGACACAATACTTCACAAAGGCATTGTTGACAAACTCAAGAGGTTAGGTATAAACCCTTATGTTACCCAGTGGATAACCAGCTTGGTCACAGGTAGGACCCAGGAAGTTAGTACTGGGGAGTCCACCTCTACAAAAAGGCCATTCACAAGTGGAGTCCATCATGGACTGATCGTGGGACTGCTGCTTTTTGGCATTTACTTCTCTGAAGTCAAGGCCAATATCAATGGCCTCTAGGGCTGACACAGACGAATAATCAGTGTCAGATCTATGGACTAAAACAAAATTCCAGGAAATGCATAATAATATAATTTGGGATGTCATCCACCCCTGGTAACTATTATATTGACAACACGCCCCTTTACTCAGGGACTTGGGACACACATAGACAGTAATCCAGCCTTTGGCCATCATGTGTTTATAACAGTGAGAACATAATTCCATGTTGTGCAACTTATAGACAGAGGTATAACGTCTAGGTCCAAGGAAGTCATTGTTTCACTGTGTTTGGCATTTATCAGACCTATCATTAAGTACAATGCCCCCTCTGTATGTACCTGTGAAGATAGGTGAAGGCTGCCAGCCGCCTAGCCAGACAGAATTTTGTAGATAATTCTGTCATTTGTAAATATTAATGTAAGCAACAACAGTGCACTCTGCTGTAAGAAAGCTAAGTCAAGCATTTCATGACTGTCTTTGATGTTAATATTCGGAGCCGATATGTCTAGAGGGAGGCATCCTGCCTATTGTTTTAAGACCAGAGTTAATGGCTAGAATTTGCATGTATAAATGTCCTTTATTGCTCTGGTTTCTGACCCAGTGTAAAGAATGTAAATGTAGTTTCTGTTAGCCTGGGAACACTAGAGAAGTGTGAAGAATGATGCCATGTGAAACAGCTCTGTATTAATTTAAAGACAGAGAATCAGAGAGCTCAGAGCATTTTGTCTTGAAGACATCCAACATCAGCAGCACTGTCTTGCTCTAGATGTAAGTTATTTAGAACTGTGTTTTCTCTTAGATATAGCTAGGAATTAGGAAGATAAGTGTTTTCTGTGATGTCAGATCTTTTCTATGGTATTATTTTAACTATTTCACTGTGATCTCTGAACTCTTGACTAGCACTGTGTAGTAAGAAGTATTGTCTTGTGTTTTTATTATTAAATATTTTTTAACCTTTCAACTGTGGCTGTTTTATGTAGAGTTAATTTAAGCTCTAGAGTACATTGCATATATGTAGTGATACTGCACCAAGTCACTCTAATCAGCCTCAACTGTTCAGTCACACTTACCATTTGGATAATAATATTGCACAGTAATAATTGGACACCCTTTTAAGGGCCTTTGAGTAGTTGATAAATATTAGTGGGTGGTGGCAGCTGGTAGTACCTTTTAAACTGGGCAGAAAAGGGGCACAGCTTGAGAACCTGTGCCAGCCTTCCCCAGGAGTGTTTGTGTGGTTGTATAAACTCTTATCCCAAAGTGTGTGTGTGTCACCTATTTGGGCAGGGACATGAAGCACTGGTTCAAAAGAGAGGGTGCTGGAGGTTTTAGCTTGCCCACTAGGCTGAGATCTGGACCCTATAGCTGTGCCACTGAAGAGTCTTATTGGGGACCTGGAGAGAAGGGGAGAAACCAGCCCCAGACTGACTGTGATCTCTGTGTGCTCTTAAGGGAAATTGTACTTTACTGTGTGTGTATTTATTATCCTTTCCTATATGGACACCCCTCACTGGTGTTAGTGGTGAGGACTGAGGCTTCTTGATTGCTGGGCCAGCGCTCCGGCATCACATATTAATTGTTTGACAGTGGTTGGATATCCACACCACATATTAATTGGTTGGCATATACTAATTGACTTGTAGTGGTGTGGCTAGAGTGAATTCCTGTAGCTTGTGTACAGTGATCACTGAATGTGTTTTGTACTCTAAATCAGCCATGCAGTGAATACTCAAGAGTTCAGATCACAACTGTTTTATTTCTTTTGTTAGCTTAGTTAGTCAGGGAGAGCAGGCAGCATGTCAGCAGAGGAGAACGGAAAGCTGACAAGGAGCCAGCTGGCTGAGATGTGCCAGGTTAGGGGACTGGTGCATGGAAACCTGACTAAGGCAGACATGATTGCAGCTTTGGTCACAGCTGCATCAGAAAACATAACCAGGAAGATGATCAGACTGGCCGTGGAGATGTACTGCCCTCAGAGAGTGGACAGCTCAACCTTTCTGCAGAGGACTTAAAAATCCATCTGGAGCTAAAGAGACTTGAGTTGTAGGCCAGGTGTTTGGAATAGAAGCAGCTGAGAGAATGAGATGTCTGCAGGCTGAGGAGAATGAGAAACTGCTATGCCTGGAAGTGGAGGAAAAGGAGAGGCAGAGGCAGCATGAGAGGGAGATGCTGACTCCTCGCCAGAGTCATGGAGGTAATGGGGAAGGGAGTAACTGGACCCCAGAAGCACAAAAGGACAGTAAATTTCTTCCACAGTTTAAAGAGGGAGATAATTTTGATAGGTTCATTCATATGTTTGAGAGGGTATGTAAACAGTATGATGTTGACCAAAGCCTCTGGATATGGTTCCTGACCCCATTGTTCCATGGTAAAGCTTTAACTGTGTTGTCTAAAATGTCTGATGTTGACTGTTTTAATTACACTGTTAAGCATTGCTTATTAGAATGTTTTAAGCTAACACCTGAAACTTATAGGAAAAAGTTTCATGAGCATAGATGCAAGGCAGATGAATGTGTGTTTGAATATGTTGCTGAACTGAGCACTTATTTTCATAGGTGGGTGAATGGATGTCAGGTCATCACTTTTGAAGGGCTGGCAGACCTTTTGGTGAGGGAACAAGTCCTTAGCACTTTGCCTGAGGACATGAGGATCTTGTTAGCTGATAAACAATGTGCTACTTCAGATGAGTTGGGGAAGAATGGAGACCTATACCTAGCAAGCAGGGCATCCCTGCACAGGAAGGGGACCCCCCAGTACTGCTCATGGGTCTAAAGGAACCCATGGTGGGCAGCACAGACTGCCCCAACAGAATCTGCAAGTAGCAGGGAAAGCCACTAGTCCAGGTACATGTCCAGGACCCTAGGGTTAAAAGTTCTGAATGCAACCAGTGGGGCCATGTGGCATACAGATGTCCACAGAGTCAAGGTGGGGAACAAAAGGTGAGAGAGCTAGTAAGTGGGAAAGACAAAATGCCAATAGTAGGTTGTCTTTGGACAACAAGGGTACCAAACTACCACAAGAGGTTATATCCTATTGTAGTGAATGGAAAAGAGGCCATTGCTAAGAGAGACACAGCCTCTGACATAACCATTGTAAAGCCTGCAATGGTTACATAGGAGCACTACTTGCTTGGGCAGTCTACTCCTGTCAGAGCTTTAGGGGGGACCCCATTCCAAATACCTTTGGCTAGGGTTCACCTTGACTGGGAGGTTGGAAAAGGAAACCAGCAAGTAGGTGTGTTTCAGGATATCCCTGCAGAGGTCCTGATAGGGAATGATTTTGATAGTGCAGTACCAAGCGCTTGTGTGGTTACACACAGTCAGGCTTGGAGAAAAGCATGTGGGTCTGGTAGCCTGGGGGAGACCCAGACAGACTGCATACTTGCAGCCAAGATTGGCAAGGTGGTTACTTCAGGGAGGGAGCTACTCTGTAGCAGTGAGACTGAATGCGAGCCACAACTGATTGTGGGTACTGATGTTCCCTTGGACAGAGTGACTGCAAGGGTAGAGGTGAGTAGTATAGTACCCAGGCTGACAATGAGGCACCACTGTCAGAGGATGCTAGACTTCCTGTGGAAGGGGAGCTGGGAAAGGTTACAAAGAGAGAGTTGAGACAGGCTCAGCTCTCAGACCCTACATTGCAAGGCCTGAGGCAGGTAGCTAGGGAGGCACCTGATTCTCAAGGGAAGGGGGAGTCTGTATACTGGGAAAAAGGGTTACTGTATAGAGAGTGGACCCCTGAGGGAGGGCTAGAAGGTGAGAGGGTACAGCAATTGGTAGTGCATAAAGCCTACTGTCTGGCGCTTCTAGCTATAGCCCATGATATTCCCTTTGCAGGTCATATGGGCATAAAACCTACCAAGAGACATGTTATGTAGAACTCCTATTGGCCTGGAATTTCCAGAGATGTAACGGGGTACTGCAGGACCTGTGAGCAGTGCCAAAAGGTAGGCAAGGCAGGAGACAAGGTGAGAGCTCCTTTGATGCCTTTGCCTGTGATTGAAGAGCCATTTCAGATGGTAGCTGTGGATATTGTGGGGCCTCTGAGTACCCCAAGTTCCACAGGGAAAAAGTATATCCTAATGGTAGTGGATTATGCTACATGATACCCGGAGGCAGTGGCTTTGTCCTCCATTGAGGCAGAAAAGGTGGCAAATGCTTTGTTAGAGATTTTCAGCAGGGTAGGTTTCCAAAAAGAAATACTGACCGACAGAGGTGCCAATTTCATGTCAGACCTGCTGGCTTGTCTGTGGAGGTACTGTGGGATGAAGCACCTGAAGACCACCCCCTACCATCCCCAGACTAATGGTCTTGTTGAGAGGTTAAACTCTACACTCAAGTCCATGCTATGAGCATTTGCAGACCAGTTTAAGAGGGAGTGGGACAAATATTTGCCCCATCTGTTATTTGCTTACAGAGAGGTTCCCCAAGAATCCACAGGTTTTCACCCTTTGAGTTGCTGTATGGGCATAGGGTGAAACGACCTCTAGATTTAATTTGAGATGAGTGGGAAGGTGAGTGTGAACCTCACAAGGAGTCTGTTGTGGCATATGTCCTAAACCTCAGGACAAGACTCAGGGAACTCATGGGCTTGGCCCAGGAGAATCTGACAGAAGCCCAACAACAGAAAAAGGTGTGGTATGACCAGAATGCTTGAGCTATAGAGTATGCTGTGGGGCAGCAGGTAATGGTTTCATTCCTGTCAGACACAACAAGCTGTAAGCAGCTTGGGAGGGACCCTACAAGGTGGTAAGAAAGGTAAGTGATGTTAATTACATGATTGAACTGCTAGGCAGAAGACAGGAGCACAAATTGTGCCATGTTAACATGATGTAACCTTACCATGATAGGGAGGCCCTTGTGCTGAACATTTGCAGTGGATTGCAGGAGGAGTCTGAGGGAGATCTGGTGACTGATCTCCTCAGTGAGTCTCAGACTGACACCTCAGTGGAAGGGGTAGCAATGTCCCAGCAGCTATCTCCTACCCAAGTTTGAGAAATCCGAGCAATGTTACAGGAGTTTGGGGACATGTTCACTGGGAAACCAGGATGCACCCATCTGGTGCAGCACCAGGTGGATATAGGACCACAAAGGCCTATTAGGCAGGCCCCTTACAGGGTGTCTGAGAGAGAGTCAAACAGACTCTGAGGGAGGAGATACAGGAGGTGTTGCATTTAGGGGTGATTCAAGAGTCCACCAGTCCCTTGGCCTCCCCAGTGTTGCTGGTGCCAAAGAAGGATGGCAGCACCAGGTTCTGTGTGGATGAAAGGAAATTAAATAGTTACACAGAGTCAGATGCTTATCCCATGCCTAGGACAGATGAGGCCTTAGTGCAGCTGGGTGGGGCTAAGTAGCTTACAGCTATTGATCTTACCAAGGGTTATTTGGCAGGTGCCCTTGACTCCCAGTGCTAGAGAGGTCAGCCTTTGTGGCTCCTTTTGGCTTGTATGGGTTCACAAAGATGCCCTTTGGGGTGAAAAATTCCCCAGCTACTTTCCAGAGGCTAGTAGATCATATCCTACCAGGAGCAGGAGGGTTTGCCCTTGCTTACCTAGATGATATTGCCATCGACAGCCATTCCTGGCAAGAGCACCTTCAGCATGTCAGGGAGGTGCTGGGCAGACTACAGAGGGCAGGGTTGACCACTAAGCCCAGCAAATGTCAGGTGAGTATGGCAGAGGTCTCCTACCTGGGACATAGAGTGGGGAGTGGTAAGAACTGGCCATAACCTGCCAAAGGAGAAGCCATTCAGGCATGGCCTCCACCTGTTACCAAAATGCAGGTGAGGGCATTCTTAGGGACAGCAGGGTACTACAGATAGTCCATCCCCAGTTATAGTACCATATCTGTTCTCCTCACAGACCTGACAAGAAAGAACAAAGCCAGCCAGCAAAATGCCAAGTTGTTAAGATGGAGCCTATGGTTGCAAGCATATGATATGTCAGTGCAGCATCGCAGTGGGATTAGCAATACCAACGCAGATGAGCTGTCAAGACAGGGAATGGGTAAGGTATACACAGATAGATCTAACCCTCTCAAACAACGTTTCTCAAGGGTCACTTGAAAAACTAGCTTGAGTTCTCCGGGGGGGGTGTGAAGATAGGTGAAGGCTACCAGCCTAGCCAGATAGAAATTTGTAGATAATTCTGTCATTTGTAAATATTAATGTAAGCCACAGGCTTGCTCTCTTAAATGTGAAAAGACTGCTTTGGATATTGAACTGCAAAAATCTAAAAGCAGTGCACTCTTTTGTAAGAAAGCTAAGTCAAGCATTTCATGACTGTCTTTGATGTTAGAATTCGGAGCCAGTATGTCTAGAGCAAGGCATCCTGCCTATTGTTTTAAGACCAGAGTTAATGGCTAGAATTTGCATGTATAAATGTCCTTTATTACTGGTTTCTGACCTGGTGTAAATAACGTAAATGAAGTTTCTGTTAGTCTGGGAACACCTGAGAAGTGTGAAGAATGATGTCATGTGAAGCAGCTCTGTATTATCAATTTAAAGACAGAGAATCAGAGAACTCAGAGCATTTTGTCTTGAAGACATCCAACATCACCAGCATTGTCTTGCTCTAGATGTAAGTTATTTAGAACTGTGTTTTCTCTTAGATATAGCTAGGAATTAGAAAAATTAGACTACGTGTTTTCTGTGATGTCAGAACGTTTCTACAGTATTAACTGTTTATCTGTGATCTCTGACCTCTTGACTAGTACTGTGTAATAAGAAGTATTGTCTTGTGTTTTTATTATTTATTATTAAATATTTTTAAACCTTTCAACTGTGGCTGTTTTATGTATAGTTAATTTAAGTTTTAGAGTACATTGCATGTATATAGTGATACTGTACCAAGTCACTCTAATAAGCCTTGACTGTTCAGTCACACTTACCATTTGGATAATAATATTGCAAAGTAATAATTGGGCACCTTTTTAAGGGCCTTTGAGTAGATGATAAATATTAGTGAGTGGTGGCACCTGGTACTACCTTTTAGACTGGGCAGAAAATGGGCACAGCTGAAAAACCTGCGCCAGCCTTCCCCAGGAGTGTCTGTGTGGTTGTATAAACTCTTATCTCAAAGTGTGTGTTTGGCAGCTATTTGGGCAGGGGCATGAAGCACTGGTTGGACAGAGATGGAGCTGGGGGTTTTAGCTTGCCCACTAGGCTGAGATCTGGACCCTATAGCTGTGCCAGTGGGGAGTCTTATTGGGGACCTGTAGAGAAGAGCAGAAACCAGCCCCAGACTGACTGTGATCTCTGTGTGCTCTTAAGGGAAATTGTACCTTACTGTGTGTGTATTTATTATCCTTTCTCTATATGGACACCCCTCACTGGTGTTAGTGGTAAGGATTGAGGCTCCTTGATTTCTGGGCCAGTGCTCGGGCGTCACAGTACCTAACCAGGCATATTCAGTAATTGGAACATCAGCAGGGGTTTCTCACTAAAAGAATGCACAGCATAAATAACATGACCTATGCAGACCTCCTCAAAGCCCTATCCCTGTATTCTGTCTCCTACAGGGTGCTGAGAGGAGATGTATGCCTGATATACAAGGCATTGTCAGACCCCAACCTGATGGACCTCCTGCATATCCACAAAACAAACAACACCAGAATTACCTGTTCTAAAGACTTAAACCTTGCCTGTGATATAAACTGCTGGAGAGACAGGTATGTATCCCAGAGACTACCCCTTCTCTGGAGCAGGCTCCCCATCCATGTGAAGCAGAGATCCTCACTACGCCAATTCAGTTGTAACTTGGGCAATTGGATGAAGAACAGGAACTTCTTCCCTGGTTTGGCACCTATGCCTGTAATGGACATAGGCAGCCTGTAAATGGTTCATTGCCCAGGACACTACTTCTAACTGTTTCATCTTCCAAGCCCAAGCTTACGCTTATCAACGATAATAGAACTTGTCAGAGATTTGGGATGCATGGCTTGGCTTAAAAAGGCCCCTGTGGTCATTAGCCTAGTAAACATCTATGAACATATGAATCTAGATAAAACACTGTGCTTACTGCATCAACTAATGGATTCATAATTATTTATCGATTGCATTTTGTCCAACTCACAAAATTAGCTGAAAGACATTTTCAGTGAACACTATTTAAGCATTTTTATTTATTTTTTTACAAGACAGAAGCCCCCTTCACCCTCATGTGGGGGGAGACCCCACTCCCGTAACGTATATATACCAACTCCATGGTTGCACAACAGTGGAGAAAGGACAACACCATCTTTTCAAGATGTCACACTGTTGTAAATCAGACAAACAGCATTTAGCACAGACACACATTCCTTAACTGATTACTCCCAGGATGACAAATGAACCTTTGACAATAACCTCATTAAATAAATGTCTCCCTGCCCTTTTCCTATACAGGATATTTCCTTCCACCATGCATCCATCCATTGTATTAACACACATTATTTGCTGTATTGCCTGCTGACTCCCAGCAATTGTACTGAACCACTAACAGTATATCCTTAAATGATCTCCTCTCTGCACTTTTTCCATACTATTTTTATCATTCCCATGTCTCTGAACTGGATTAACATAGTGTGCATACAATATTAACAGATGTCTGCCAATACAGCAGCTAATCCACTAACAGTAACTCCTTTATTTAGCTCTTCACTGCCCCTTTCTCATACAGGTTTCATCCTTCCCACATTCCCAAATTTAACACACTAAACTAATCCTCAGCCTCCTCTCCCTTCATTCCTTTCTTAATGTTTCTGCTCAGAATGATGGTATCACCATTCCCCAGACTTTAAAAATGTTTTACATTAGTTTCTCTTTCCTGTACTCACATTTTCTGCCTTATATTGCGATCTGCTAACATACCTACTATTTTCAATGAGAGAAACGTTACTCCATTTTTATATGTAAATTAACTGAAAGGATTTACCAAGTTAAAACATATTCTTTTTCCCCACCGTATTAAAACTCAGTATATTGCTTTTCATGTAAAGTTATGCAGCTGTAAAAAGTTTTGTCCTTCACATATCAGAATATAGTACTGCCACAGACATGCTTCAGTTCAGCAATGCTGCCAGTTTGCAGTATATGTTGAGTTGTCCTCAGAAAAAATATCTTCAATTATCTAATGAAATATTGAACATGTTAATCACTGCACTGTTTTTTATAAGCAATTTTTTTCTTTAAACTTTTATATAATGTTACCTCATGGCTTCACAGTTAACTCCTTCCTAAAGCAAAAAAGCTGTTACATTCTTCACTATTCCCTTCTCTCTTGAGGCTACATATTTGGATTCCATCAGAGCTCAAGATGTCCTATTCTTTTACTTCTGCTTATAACAAAATGGTTCCTCTGTTTTTTCCATTTGTTCCATGTTCTTCTGTTCTTTGCTTAACATCAAGTCCCTTTCTGCATTTTATTAAGTATAGTCAGTAATTTCCAGTCTGTTATAAGTAGATTTTGTAGGAGCCATTTGTTCAGATGTTTCTTTTAGATCTCTCTTAAACTAGTTTGATGAAAAACATTTACTACAAAACTTCTTCAAAGTCAGTGAATAATTGATTGGTTGACTGACTGATTGACTAACAGTTTTCTTGACATCCTTTAAATATTTTGGCCTGTGTCTTACTCCCATCTTGAGTTTTTGAGCTTTTGCATCATATTGAATAGGTTATTAAAACCACAAATTCGGAGATAGGAATAACCTACAACACCACAAGCTGTATTATCTTAGTCATTTAATTTGCTACTGCCCTGCACATTTTGCAGTAATAATAATAATAATATTTATATTTCAACTTGCATCACCTCATAGTATTTTCTATTGAGTATAACACATATTCATGTCCCATCAATCAAAGTGCAATTTATAAATTACACATAATATTTGCCTTAACACAAATATTGTTTATGTTAGTCACACAGTGTTGTACATGCAGAAGCACCTGTCAAGTCAAAAGGACTTCAGGATTTGAAACTTAGTTAAGCTGTACAGCTGTAATAAGTTGGAATAATACCCTTGTGCTACTGATGTACCATACAGCTAGCCTTTCTGTAGCTTGCAAATGCCCTCACTCTTTCTGATAGATTATACCAATGGCAGTAGCCTTCATATATAATTACTTTATAGTAGAATTACCACTATGTTCTATCTGAGTGAAGCCATATTTGTCACAGAAACATTTCTACACACAGTTCTCTAAAATATTAATTTGCATAAAATTGTAGACCACACGAAATGCTAGATGAATGCTGAATCATAAAGTGAGGTTCATTAAAGAAGGTTCCACATGGAGACTTCATGAGTGTTTAATTAGAAGACTAGGTAAGGTATTGTACGTTATAAGGTAACATAACACAAAACTCCATCACTGAGCTTTCTTTTGCTGCCAGCAATGTAGAATAAGTTTGAACCAACTTTCAAAATGGATTAATATGGTAGAAAATATCAAAACCAAAAGACAACCACTGCAATGAACTCCAAAAACTTTAATAAAACAAAACAAATGGTAGAAAATCATGCAGTAAGCACTTTTGTCTATGGTTAGACTTCTTCAGAATGAATGAATAAAAACAAAACACGACATTATATACTGCTTTCCACACCACTTCAATAAAGCAATTACATAATTAAATAATCATATAATTAACTTAATAACTGCCTGTCCTAATGTTTTAACTTTCTTTTTAAATATACTTTAAAATTCTCCCTGCCATTTAATCCTGGAGGGCTGCTGGCAGTACTCTCTCCAGTCTAATTCTTCCTCATCAGACACTTGATCAAGAACTAAGATCTTAGGTGAACCTCCACATTTCATAGTACAGTAATGTTTTCCCCAAGCGTTATTCAAGTAGTGGTACTTCACCTGTCACTAAACAAAAATACGAAGCCAGCATGACAGCATTCATATGCAGAATTTCTTTCTGCCATGTCCTGTTCATATACTAAATACTATAAAGACACAGATAACCATCTTTAAAAGTATCGAACAAAGCTCCAGTCCACCAAGAACACAAGCCCAAAAGTTCCTTAACGCGTTTTTATTAATTTTGCACAAGTAAAAAGCAGCGTTTTCGCCACAAACACAGTGTGGCTTCTTCAGAGGAATTTTTTAAAAGAATACAAAAAGTACCTCCCTTTTTATAGGAGTTACTAATTACTTAATTAGTAAGCTTAATTGAAGAAGCTTAGTTAAAAAGACAGACACAAAAACCTACTGCTGTTACATTTACCCTTAAAAAATTGCATTCAAAGTGCAATAAACAATTATTTTGCACATCAGAAGCATACGTTATGCACTCTAAACGAAATAAAACATATAAGTAATCTAAAACAAGAAATATATGTAATAACAATATATCAAAAAATGTGTGTAATATAACAAATAAAAATGTAAAAATGTTTCTAAAGGGACAACACAATTCACTCTAACTAACTTCAGGCAATAAGGAAACCCTTTTGTAATACAATAAAAGAAGTCAAATAGCTAAAAATTAGAAATTGCAGCAATACTAACTGCACAAACTTACTCTACCTAGAATGCAATCTTATAATGTATCTGACTAAATAGTTCATATACATTAAGAATACTTAAAAATGGAGAATATAAATACTGACTATACACAAAATGATTTATATTAAAGGCTTTTTTGTGTGAAAACAAGTGCAGTACTAGCAATACTAGAAAGTGACAAGCCAAATGGGTGAGAATTCATTAAGAGACATTTTCAATTTACTGGATGTCATCTAAGGTATGCTTTATACTTTAACACTGGGGCTATATTACAACTTTCATTTAGCCCCGGTGTATTGAAAGAGTCTAGTTTTAGCTGCCACAACAATTCACGTATTTCAAGTAAAATGGAAGTAGGACCACCCCTAATAGAGGGAGCCACATGGTCAATACCCATAAACGAAAATGCATGGCCCGGATTATTAAATACATGCTTAGCCAGTGCGTTTTCACATTTGTTATTTGCATAATGGTGCTGGTATATGCGCTCCTTAAACTTTCTATCCGTCTTACCGACGTAGAAAGCAGGACAGCATGTGCAAAAGGCCAGGTAGATTATAGATTTCGTGTCACAACAGATCCTACACTTAATAAAATATTTCCTATCTGAAACCTCAAATGAGGTACCTGACTTTATGAGGTTGCACCAATTGCACATACCACAAGGGAATGACCCCTTAATCCTATTAAAGGAGTCACCTAAAGAAACGCATTGTAATAAATCCTTCATATTCCTCCCTCTCCTAAAAACAACACAGGGTTTTTCCCTTAGTTTGTCAGACAACAACGCATGTGTAGAAATAAAATACCAGTTCTTCATTAAAATGCCCAAAATAGCATCAGAATTTATGTTGTATGTCATGACAAAACTACACCCAAATTCCTGTGGTGTATTTTCAGAAACAAAACTTGTGGCACAAAAAAGTGACATAGGTGGAATGTCACTAGCTGTATGCTCAGGGACTACTTCAAGTGTGGGTAATACTGGAAGAAGGGGTTCATATAAACCTTCCCTTCTCTTAGTGGACACCTCATTAATGAGATCATCAACCAACCCCGATGGATACCCACGATGTAAAAAATAAACCTTCAAGCTAGTCACTTCGGACTGGAAATCACACAACTCACTGCACATTCTTGCCGCCCTCACTAGTTGGCCTTTAACGATGGCTCTTTTTTGTTTTATTCGATCCCTTCCTGGTGGGGGATAGATGTATATAGATCGACTACGTCGATGGTAAGAAAGTTAGTAGTCTCTTCTATTGTGACCCCCTTCAAGTTGGATAAAAAAGACCAGGAATCTTTGCAAATGCTTGGGATGAGTTTTACATACTTAGAAAGCAAAAAGTCAATGTACTTGGAGCAAGGGTATGAAACAGATGACCTACCATCTATTAATGCTCTCATTGGAGGGTTGGCCAAATTTTTGTGGACTTTGGGTATACCAAACATGACAGGTGTTTTAGGATTCAAAATATCAATGTATTTAAAAGTATCCATGTCAATTCTACCACTTATGATCAGGTCCCTGAAATAACCCCTAATTCTACTTGAACAAGTATTCATTTCATTCAAGGAAGAGGCTTCATAAGCCGGGGAATCAAGGACTTTGTACATTCTTTCCACATAGTCAGCTTGTTCAAAAATGGCCAACCCACCCCCTTTGTCAGGTTTTATAATCCTGACTGCAGAAGACCGTAATTTGTTTAAAGCTAACAATTGTTCTTTCGAGATGTTAAAAGTATCTATCCCCCACCAGGAAGGGATCGAATGGGTTGAACTTCTTCTACTTGAGTTGGGCGCCCCTAAGAACGACATTAATAATGTCACTGAGCTATTGGACATCATCTTGTCTTCAAACTTTTTTGTGTTTGATAATGAAGTCTTCGTTCAGAAACAGGGTGTAGCTATGGGCTCACCCTGTGGTGCAGCTTTGGCCAATTTATTTATGGCCTATTGGGAAAGGCACTTCTTACTTAATAACAAAGATTGGAACGACAAGATCTCATTTTACACACGCTTTTTAGACGATGTGTTTATTTTATTTAAGGGTGACTCATCAAGCGCTTACTCCTTTGTTGAGTATTTGAACTCAACAACAACTTTTTTAAAATTCACTTACCGATTTGAAACTGACTCAATTGACTATCTTGATGTTAGCTTGTCAAGGCTCCCAACATCTGACAAGCTTAAAGCGGTTACTTTTAGGAAGGCTACTTATGTGTATTCTTTCCTTCATTTCACTAGTTCCCACCCATTAAAACAAAAAAGAGCCATCGTTAAAGGCCAACTAGTGAGGGCGGCAAGAATGTGCAGTGAGTTGTGTGATTTCCAGTCCGAAGTGACTAGCTTGAAGGTTTATTTTTTACATTGTGGGTATCCATCAGGGTTGGTTGATGATCTCATTAATGAGGTGTCCACTAAGAGAAGGGAAGGTTTATATGAACCCCTTCTTCCAGTATTACCCACACTTGAAGTAGTCCCTGAGCATACAGCTAGTGACATTCCACCTATGTCACTTTTTTGTGCCACAAGTTTTGTTTCTGAAAATACACCACAGGAATTTGGGTGTAGTTTTGTCATGACATACAACATAAATTCTGATGCTATTTTGGGCATTTTAATGAAGAACTGGTATTTTATTTCTACACATGCGTTGTTGTCTGACAAACTAAGGGAAAAACCCTGTGTTGTTTTTAGGAGAGGGAGGAATATGAAGGATTTATTACAATGCGTTTCTTTAGGTGACTCCTTTAATAGGATTAAGGGGTCATTCCCTTGTGGTATGTGCAATTGGTGCAACCTCATAAAGTCAGGTACCTCATTTGAGGTTTCAGATAGGAAATATTTTATTAAGTGTAGGATCTGTTGTGACATGAAATCTATAATCTACCTGGCCTTTTGCACATGCTGTCCTGCTTTCTACGTCGGTAAGACGGATAGAAAGTTTAAGGAGCGCATATACCAGCACCATTATGCAATCAAAAATAACAAATGTGAAAACGCACTGGCTAAGCATGTATTTAATAATCCGGGCCATGCATTTTCGTTTATGGGTATTGACCATGTGGCTCCCTCTATTAGGGGTGGTCCTACTTCCATTTTACTTGAAATACGTGAATTGTTGTGGCAGCTAAAACTAGACTCTTTCAATACACCGGGGCTAAATGAAAGTTGTAATATAGCCCCAGTGTTAAAGTATAAAGCATACCTTAGATGACATCCAGTAAATTGAAAATGTCTCTTAATGAATTCTCACCCATTTGGCTTGTCACTTTCTAGTATTGCTAGTACTGCACTTGTTTTCACACAAAAAAGCCTTTAATATAAATCATTTTGTGTATAGTCAGTATTTATATTCTCCATTTTTAAGTATTCTTAATGTATATGAACTATTTAGTCAGATACATTATAAGATTGCATTCTAGGTAGAGTAAGTTTGTGCAGTTAGTATTGCTGCAATTTCTAATTTTTAGTTATTTGACTTCGTTTATTGTATTACAAAAGGGTTTCCTTATTGCCTGAAGTTAGTTAGAGTGAATTGTGTTGTCCCTTTAGAAACATTTTTACATTTTTTATTTGTTATATTACACACATTTTTTGATATATTGTTATTACATATATTTCTTGTTTTAGATTACTTATATGTTTTATTTCGTTTAGAGTGCATAACATATGCTTCTGATGTGCAAAATAATTGTTTATTGCACTTTGAATGCAATTTTTTAAGGGTAAATGTAACAGCAGGCGAGGTTTTTTGTGTCTGTCTTTTTAACTAAGCTTCTTCAATTAAGCTTACTAATTAAGTAATTAGTAACTCCTATAAAAAGGGAGGTACTTTTTGTATTCTTTTAAAAAATTCCTCTGAAGAAGCCACACTGTGTTTGTGGCGAAAACGCTGCTTTTTACTTGTGCAAAATTAATAAAAACGCGTTAAGGAACTTTTGGGCTTGTGTTCTTGGTGGACTGGAGCTTTGTTCGCTAGTTTGTTTCCTGCTTTTTTGGTTTATCTTTAAAAGTATAGTACTAAAGTACCCCTTCTTCCAGAGACTACTTACATGCAAATTACTGAGTGGTAAAAAAAGGATAATCACCTTATAACCCTTCCTTTTAAAAAAATCAAATGATATTATTTCTTCCTAAAGAGAATGAATTCTGCTTTGGCAACTACAGAAGCAGCAAACTATCTCATTATTTATTGCTTTTCTACTAATTTAGCTATCAAACTATATTGAATTTAACCCATGGTCCAAACCCATTCTTTAATTTTCCTGTTATTTTCGGTAACATTTCAAGTACAAGTATGGCTACCTTGCAACAAAACACTTCCAAACCCAATACTAGCTTTTCTTTTGCCACAATAATAATGTTCAACATTAATAATAAATGAGCTTTGTTAGATTATTGGTTAGATTAAAACACTTTTACAATTCTTGCAGCCATAGAAGGAGACATCATCACTATTTGTCACTCATTATGAACATAAAGTATGAAACCTAATTTGACAATAGACCAAGGTAGAGACAATGTGGCACTGTGCACAGAAAAATGTAAAACTTTATCCTATCCAAATGTCATACAACAACACAAACTGTGATTACGAGCCAGATTGGGTTAATTCAATAACAAATTGGAGGTCAGTCAAAAATAGTCATACCTACAATATATATTTCACCACTCCCATACATAACAATAACTGAAACTACTATAAATCCTGCTGACTACTGTTGACTGCTCTGCTCAACTGTACTTGTGGACATTTTCAACATATCTCTGAGCCAGGCCTGAGTACCAAGGCACTTCAAGAATACTAATGTAATACCCCTGCTAAAGAAATCGCAGCCAGCCAGTCTAAATGACTACTGTCCAGTTGCTGTAACATCAATGATGATGAAATGCTTCAAGCGGCTGATCAAGGACCACCTATCTGCAAACCTACCAGCATCACTAGGCCCTCTTCAATCTGCCTACTGGGCCAATTTCTCAGTAACAGATGCCATCTCATTTTCTTTTCATGAATCCGTGGCACATCTTGACAACAAAAACTGTTATGTAAGGATGCTAGTCACCGATTTTAGTTCCACCTTTGATGCAGTCATCCCTCAACACCTAAGTGAGAAGCTTGTCCAGCTGGGCGTCAAGACCTGCTTATGCAACTGGATCCTGGACTTTCTCATCAATAGACCCCAAAAAGTATATGTGGCAACAACACCTCAAGGAGCTTAATGTTAGCATGGGAGTACCTCAGGAATGCGTCCTGAACCCTCTGCCGTTTACCTTACTAACTCATGATTGCTTCACCAGACATAATTCAAATAAGATCAAGTTCACAGATGACACCACTGTAGTGGGTCTTATCAAGAATGGAAACGAGACTGCCTACAGAGATGAGGTGAACCACCTCATTAACTGGTATGATGTTAATAACCTGACCCTAAACATGAATAAAACAAAGTAGTTAGTAATGGACTTCAGAAAGAATCAGGTCTTGCATCATCCACTCATAATTAAAGGGGAAGCAGTGGAGAGAATGAGGAGCACCAAATTTCTGGATGTTCATATTTCTGAGGACTTAGCATGGTCAACAAATACTAACCACATTGTGAAGAAAGTACATCAATGCCTGCACTTCTTGCGAAAGCTGAGGAAAGCCAGTCTCCCTTCCTCTATCCTCAAAATCTTCTATAGGGGTACCATTGAAAGCATGTTGACTAGTAATCTCACAGTCTGGTATGGGAACTGCAAAGCCTCAGACCAGAAAGCCCTACAGGAGGTGGTGAAGGTAGTGGAGAAGATCATTGGATCCCCACTTCCAGCTCTGCAGGCCCTATATGAACCACAGTGTATTGGTAGAGCCAGAAAAATAATCAGAGACCACACACACCCTGCACATGGACTGTTCTCCTGCTTATCTTCAGGAAGACGATACCATAGTATATGTTGTAAGTCCTCTAGGTTTAGTAGGAGCTTCTTCCCACATGCTATCAGACTGTTGAACTCTACAGCATGTCAATAGCTGGTGACTGGAACAATCAGTAGTACAGCTATCTTCCTGGGCAATACCTACATCAACTTCTTTAAAAGTGCAGTCAGTAGTAATTGAACATTCCGTACAATATACTTGTGCTATTCAGTATATTCTGTATACTCTCTGCACTAATTGATTTTCCACATGTGCAATATTTGATGAAGGCTGCTACCAATGTTATAGAGGTATCTCGGATCTTGTCAGTCCTGTTTAGTATATGTAATTGTTACTGTACTATTATATGCCCTTGTTTTCTGTGTAGTTGTATGTGATATATGCACTTGGAACCGAAGTAACGTAATTTCACTTAACTTGCACTGTGTGTGGGTCTATATGACAATAAAGTTGACTTTGACTTTGAAATCCAATTTTAAAATAGACCAGCAAATGCAGATTAATTAGATTAGAGGATATAAACCTTGGCTGTAATTCATATTACACAACTTCCTTAGATAGTTTTCTTAGCCTACATAACTTGTTCAAAGTAGTTCAGGTGCCAACTCAACATAACCCAAACATGGCTAAGAACTCAATTCTAGATGTAATTATCATTAGTATACCCAACAAACAACATTTTGTACAAGTTCTAACAAACTTTATAAGAAGTCCTTGTCCCAGTTTTTTCTTGTGTTTGGTAAAAAACCATTAAGCATTCAACAACAGCCTTATGAAGTAGAAGCATTCCAGAATAATCTTATTCCAGTCTGAAACACAGTGTGTTGATTGGTTCACATTATATAATGAAATAGACCCTTCAGTGGTTGTAATGACATTCTACAATATTCTAGGCCTCACACAAGATCAATTATATCCATTACAGAAATGAAGATTAAAAGGATGCATTGCCCCCTGGATACCTACTGAGTAAAATGGTCATATAAAACTACACAATAAAGCTTGGAAGGACTGAAAAAGTAGAACACTAGTAACACTGACACATTTAATGTTTACTATAAACTTAAAACCAAAACATGAGTTCTTACTAATACACCCAAGACCATTTAGATTAGAAAACATCAATCCACCTTTCAAAGAAACTCCAAATCATTCTCATCATACATTAAAGCACTCAAGGCAACTAAACATTTCCCAAATGTCTTACAAAGTAAAGCTCTGTCCAGTTAGTCCTGGGGAAATTTGAAAGCATCCATCCAGTTATCCAAGTTTCGTTTGAAAGAAGATATTCAAGCACATAGTTTAACCTGCAAAGGAATTTATTCCAGAGAAGGGGAAGGTAGTTGGGTGATGAATCTATCACTCCATTGCATTCTGTTTATGTGATAATAAAGGTTCGGGTCTTTAGTTCTAGCATTAGCTGACCTGTTTGTCGTACTGAAAAATTGGAGCTCAAGGACCACCAGTCTCTAATGGTGCATTAAGCCAGACACAGATCACTCCTCAGGGGTCTATAAGACGCTGAGTACAGGGAGAGAGCTATCAGTCTCTCTTGATAACTAAGGTTGTTAAGACCAGTGATCTTTTTTATTACGAATGTTTGGGGATTTTCAAGTTTGTTGAGATGTAATTAATGTGAGATACACACCAAATGGAGATTTGCACTTTATAATGGACTGCTAAGGGTTGAATATAGGGGATAATAACATTTTTGGTTCTTGCTACACCTGTAAACTCTCAGTTCTACAGTCCTTAATAACCCACATATCCCACTAGTCACTGTCTATTATCAGAAAACAGTAATTGACCTGCAAAGGTTATGCACAAGGTATCCTGCAGTAACACCTGTTTTATTCTATGAGCTAAATATCATATAATAGTAAAATAAATGTAATTACAATACTATTTATATGAAAATAGACATTATATAAAACAAGGGCACATCCAAATTGCCATACGATTTACATATATTTAGCATTGATCAACTAAACTTATTCTAGTCACATCCAAGATAACCATACTTTGAGGCTTTAATTCAGTAGCTAGAAATCATAACATACCCCAGACAACTAGACAGTCCATGGAAGCTGTTACAGCATGAAGTAATTCATACATACATCTCATGGTCGAACAGCCTGGGGAAAGTCAATGTCTTAGCGGCATATTTTTGTATCTCTTATATTCTTTGGGAAGGAGTTAATCATGACAAAAGTTGTAACAAATTTGTCACAAAACATAGCATTCAGTTATAAAAAACTCTTCAAGTACCTTCTTCTACAAAAGTGTCTCAAAGGTCTTCTTATGATTGCTTTGTTATACTGACTGCCAGTACATATTTATACACCCAGTTATTTAGATTTTGTAAAATCACATTATAATGATGGAACAGATATACAACCTTTTTCAACCATTTAGGTTGTCTTTTACCACTTGTACCCCTTGTTGAAGTGTCCCCCTACATTTTCCCCCATGGAGGGATACATATTCTGCTAGTCACTGTGGGTCTAGGTAATATCTTCCATTTCTACAGACAAAATTAGTATGAGAAAAGCAAAAAATGTACAGTAGCGCAGATTGTAACACCCCCCTCCCCATCCTTCACAGTGTAAGGTTTACTCTTCTACCCCAGAATATGATGAAGGCTAAGGATTACAGCACTGCTTTCCATCCAAGAGAGTCAAAACAATTTTCTCACTTGAAAAAAACATGCTCTAAAACCTATCACAGGACAAGAATGAGGATTCTGGGCAATGGATTATCTGACAATGACATTCTACTTACACTGAACATAAATCCACTATGATTTACCTCTGTTAACATTTATTCCTAAAAGTGAACACTATAAATGACTACATTTACTCTTTCAACAGGATATTCATTCATGCATGTATTTAGGTAATTGCTGTCAAATCATACATATAAACTAGTAATATAGGAGAAAAACACTGTATGAACTTTTACGTTTAGTCCTGGAATCTGACACTGTTAATTTGAGAACAAGGTCAAAATATAGTAAAAACAAAAGGGAACTTGCTCAATAACATTATTTTACTATATTAATAATATTTTTATTTATTTGTTTGTTTCTATTTGTTTACCAAAAAAGTCTGAATGGACATGTAGTGTCTTTTCAGCAGCCACATACTGCTTTTTCAGCAGAGACCTGTAAACTATATTATACAGGAATTAGATTTATGTTTTGTCAACATACAATTATTACTGCTACTACATGCTGGGTTCCATGTTTTCAGCAGAGACCAGTTAACAATATTGCACAAGAATTAGATTTATGTTTTGTCACCATACAATTGTTACTGCTACTACATGCTGGGTTCCATGCTTTCAGCAGAGACCAGTTAACAATATTACACAGTAATTAGATTTATGTTTTGCCACCATACAGTTATTACTGCCACTACATGTTGGGTTCCATGTTTTCAGCAGAGACCTGTTAACAATATTATACAGGAATTAGATTTATGTTTTGTCACCATACAATTATTACTGCTACTACATGCCGGGTTCCATGTTTTCAGCAGAGACCTGTTAACAGTATTATACAGGAATAAGATTTATGTTTTGTCACCATACAATTATTACTGCAGCTACATGCAGGGCTCCGTGTTTTCAGCCAAGACCTGTTAACAATATTATACAGGAATTAGATTTATGTTTTGTCACCATATAATTATTACTGCTACTACATAATGGGTTTCATGTTTTCAGCAGAGACCTGTTAACAATATTATACAGGAATTAGATTTATGTTTTGACATCATACAGTTATTACTGCTACTACGTGCAGGGTTCCGTGTTTTCAGCAGAGTCCTGCTAACAATATTATACAGGAATTAGATTTATGTTTTTGTCACCATACAGTTATTACTGCTACTACATGCTGGGTTCCGTGTTTTCAGCAGAGAACTGTTAACAATATTATACAGGAATTAGATTTATGTTTTGTCACCATACAGTTATTACTGCTACTACATGCTGGGTTTCATGTTTTCAGCAGAGACCTGTTAACAATATTACACAGGAATTAGATTTATGTTTTTTTCACCATACAGTTATTACTGCTACTACATGCTGGGTTCCCGTGCTGCTAAATATCATCAATAATGTAAACCTGATGCTGTTAAAGGAGATACCGACAGCCATTTTTCTCTGTTGTCTGTTGTCATTACACCAAACGCTAATGATTTAAAGTGGTTAGTACTGGCTGCCACAAATTGCAGTACTTGATCTACACTTAATACTTTGCACTATCCAATTGTCTGTTTTCTACAGTCTGCTTTTGGCTCTGCGTATGTGATGCATATTTTACTGTGTTAGGTCAACCAACAAGAATAACCTTGGAATGCTCAACTGGAACTGAAATAGAGTGGTTGCATTTTTACTCTTCCAGTATTTACAGTCTGGCTGATTACGTTTTGACCAAGACTAGTATATGCTAAGCTGTTTTTTCACTTAGCTAATCCTCCCAACCCCCCCCCCCACCCACCCATTTTCTTTTTGTCTCTAACATGTCAATCTTACTGTGTAAATTCTTCTCAAGCCACCAGAAACCAAAATTGTTTTTGGATTGAACACCTGTGGCCCTATAATGCCTCCTTTCAACTAAATTAAAGCAGCATATCCTCCTCTGCCACATCAGTTTAAGTGTATGTATAACTCATTTTGAACTCTTTCTGTTAAGTAAATCTTGTGACCCCCCCCTTCCTCAGCTGCACATCACCAAGGTGCCAACTACCCTTTCGCTCTTCTCATCTGTCTGTAATTTACACTGTTCTCTTTCCTCCCATATAAAATAGAGTGCTTAAGTGTTGTACCCATTAAGTTTAAATTTCTCCCTACTGCAGTTTTTTTTCTTTTCTCTCTAGTCTGAGATACGACAACATATACCCCCCCCCATATTAGCATTTTGTGGTCACGTACTGGTGCCATTTAAAAAAAAATGGGCTTCATCTATTTGTAAAATTAAATATATTTTTGTCCTAGAGCAAATACATATTTGTCCCATACACTGTTTAAGAGCAAATACCCAATGTTTATCCTATAGATTTATCTAAAGCTTGCTAAACTCACAAGAAATGTATATATATATATATATATATATATATATATATATATATATATATGGTTCCCCTTCATAATATCGAATTTCCAAATGCTCGAAAGTCAGTAACTCGAAATTATAAAGTCGAACCAACAAAAATCCCGAAACCCACAAGCACAAAAACAAAAAACCCCGAACATACAGAACTCATGCACCACACAACACGCACACCTTACAACCCACATAACATAAACTACAAGCCCTACACTACATGTACACAGGGGGGCAAGCCCCCCTGCACCCTCCACTTGGGCACCCCCCACCCCCCTACTTATATATTGTAACTCCGAGATCGCACTAATACACAAAAAAAAAAAAAAACATCACACAGACATTTTAAACTGCCTCGCACACACACAAACACATCACACATACACAGACACATCCAACACTCACACTCATAATCCCACCTCCCTACCCTAACCCACACACACATCTTGCAAAACACACACATACACTCACTCACTTACCTTCACTTCCATAAAACATCCCAACTCACACACTTCCCATCCCGTAGCTGACATGCATAAGCGCAAATTCGAGATATTTGAATTTGCGCTTATGCAGATTCGCACTTCTCCATTTTCAACTTTGCAGTCTTGAGTTACTGAATTTCGAGCATTCAGTAATTTGGGATTGTGAAGGGGAACTATATATATATATATATATATATATGTATATATAAATGTATATATATATATATATATATATATATATATATATATATATTTTTTTTTTTTTTTTTAAGTTAGCAAAGTCCAGGATCTCAGATCAGTGTCTTTTCTCACTTAAAATATTTAGATTATCTAAGCATAACTTAACTTGCCTTACTGATTTTTTTCTATCTTCTGCTTCACTGAAAGTCCGGCAAGCCCACTCTGTTTGCCTTCACTGTGCTTGGGCTCATTCCTCTCACCTGCCCTACTGCCATTCTCACCCACCTCCACTTTCATTTCATTTATAGCTAACCACACATGATCCCTCCTCTAGAATCAACCAATCAAAAACAAAGGATCTAGACACACCAACAATAACTAATCCACTCATACTTCAGGAGCAGGCATGCCCATAAATACTTCCACAGCTACTAATTCTAACTCAAACATATATCCTTCCCCCAAGCAAACCTAATATACATTCCCCTTCCTTTAACTCCCCACAATCAGCCTAACAGCAGCTATGCCAAAATGCACTCCTTACATGCCTTATATATCATAATGCTCTCACTACTAACAAACCCCACCTCATATCAATATAGCCTCGACCCCAACCTATTTAGTAAACCACATACCCGAACCTACTCCATTCTTCCCAACCATGTATCATTTCATATCTCTTCCCCTAGCTACAATCACTCTAACCTAGAGCTAATCCCAGTCAGGATACAACATAACTCTACAAAAGGCCACATTTCCCCTACAATATAACCTACACATTTCCAAATATCTCCAGTCCATTGTGTACATTGCTGCACAACTAATACTTAGTGGAGACATACATCCAAATCCTGGCTCCTCGGCTAACTCCCTAAACAACAATAATCAAGCCAAAATCAACCTACCTCCCCCTAGACAACCAATTGTCCTCTTAATTCTCAACATCAACATTAGAAGCATTCTTAACAAAAGTGATGAACTGCATGCAACCCTTTCCTTTTATTCCCCAGATATTATACTCCTTTCTGAAACATGGCTTAAGCCACATAACAAAGACAATGAAATACTCACACCAGGTTACAACCTACTTAGAAAAGACGGGATTAACAAAAGAGGTGGCGGTGTCACCATACTTTTCAAGAAAAACCTTACAGTCGACCTTATTAACATAAAAATCCCTACTTTCAACAACGCTGAAACCCTATTCAGAAAAGTAAAAATTCACCCTCAAAAACAACTAAACATACTAGGCTCATACATCCTACCCAGGGACAACATAAATACATTAGAATCCATAACTTGCCTGGCATCAGAATTCCTCCCCCATGATATAATCATGTTAGGTGATTTCAGCATAGACTGGACTTAAGTAAACTCACCCCTCCCCACTACTCATATAAACGTACACAGTTTTACTCAGATCATCCATATCCCAGCTAGGATTGACAAATCCATGAAAAAAGAATCAATTTTAGACTGAATTCTTACTAATCACCCATCCATGACACAATACTCTGGCACAATACCTGATACCCTTAGTGACCACCTCCTTGCATTTATCCTAAGGCAACAAATCAAACCAGCTAAAAAAAGCCCTCTCAAACACATATGATACACTAAAAACTTCAGAGCTGAAGACCTAATATTAGCACTAAACCACTGCAACTGGTCGCCTCTACTTAACCTCCCCCTACTCAAGGCAGTAGACTATTTTAACTCCACGTTCTTAACATACTTAACCACTTGCCACCCCCCAAGAGTAGTTTGAACAAAGTCAACCTCTGCTCTATGGCTCACCAAAAGTATCCAACTCCTACTAAAACAAAGAGATAAAGCATGGGATACTTGGTGTGAAAATAAAACTAATACTAATATAGGCAAAGGTTTCTTGAATTAAGAAATAAAGCGAAAAACAAATAAGAACAGAGAAAAAAAATATTACTCTAATATACAAACAAAGCACAAAACTAACCCTCAAAAATTCTGGGCTGCCGTAAATAATATTCCCCAACCAGGCAAAACTAGTACCCTAACCCCAGATATCGACACATCTATAAATAGCATTGCAACATAATTCAATGAATACTTTAATACTTTACCAGTTCCATCTTGAAACTATCAACAAATTCTCCACCCACAGCCCTCCCACACTTACTAAACTCTGCAGCCGACCAAAACGATTTTGCCTTCCAACCAGTCCCAATCAGTACAATCCACAGATGTTGTTGTTGTCTTTCGGCTTTTCCCGGTTAGGGGTCGCCACAGCGGAACTCTGGTCTGCTAATGATTGGCAGTAGATTTTCACGAACGCCAAGGTGCCAGCTCAACATTCAACCTTCAACAAAGGCACACCCATTTACGCATGTCTTTCAAACACCCACCCAACCGCGGGGAGGACATGCAGACTCCACACAGAAGGCACTCCCCGCACTCCAGCCGAGAATCGAATGGGAGAACCTCTTGCTGTGAAGAAACAACGTTACCACTGCACCACTGCAGAAGTTCAGTACAATCCACAGATGCATGTCCAAATTAAAACCCACTACCCCTGTTGCTGATAAACTCCCAACAGAATATCTCCATATCGCAGCCAAAGCTATCTCATACTCTATCTCTATACTCATAAATAGGTCAATCTGTGAGCAAAAAGTACCAATCCTCTGGAAAATCTCACATAGAATACATGTACACAAGGAGGGGAAACTCGACTGAGTTATCGAACTACCGCCCGATAGCCATCCTATCCCCACTCTCAAAAATTCTAGAGAAATGCATACATTCTCAAATATTAAAATTCTTCCCCTCTAATGATTTCCTAGCCAAAACTCAACATGGTTTTCAACCTGACAAAAGCACTACCACTGCCCTTATCAGTTTTACCAGTCATGTTAATCAACAAAGAAACGTAGGCAATCTAATATCAACTATCTTCTTGGACATCTCAAAAGCATTTGATACAGTCTGCCATAGCAAACTACTGTCTGCCCTCTCAGAACTGAAACTAAATAACTTTGCACTCCTATGGTTCAAAGACTATCATTCTTACTGACAACAGGCCATCAAATGGTAGGACAATTTATCCTCTATTCTCCCAGTCACCTTAGGTGTGCTTCAGGGATCTATACTCAGTCCTCTGCTATTTAGAATATTCACAAACAACCTCCACTAAGCCACTTTTCATGCAAGTTTAGTCCAGTATGCCGACAACTCTACCATAATCTGCTCTGCCCCCTTTCTCCAACATCTACAGAAAATAACCCAAGAATCCTTTACTGCAGTTGAAACCTGGTTAACTGACTCCTAATTAATACTCAACCCCCCAAAAAAAACAGCTTACGCTCTTCCATCCCTCCAAAGCTATAGATCCCATTCCCCCTTTCATTATCTTCATGTCTGACACCAACCATATCACACCAGTTGCAAACACCATACTACTGTTATCATTGACCAAAGTATGAAATTTAACAGATGCATAGCTCAAACCATAACTAAAGTGCACAAAAAACTAGGTATACTTTACAGATGTAAAAACTACCTAACCTCCAATAGTAAAACTACCATAGCAAGAACCCACTTACTCTCCACATTACTGTATGCTTCACTCATCCTAGTTAAGCTAAACAAAGGTGAACTAAACAAACTATCCAAGTGTTATAACAAGATAGCTACATTTGTTACTGACTCTTCCTACAGATCTCACCATTGTCTCACCATCCACAAACTATCCTGGATGGAATACCTAGCTTACGTACCCTAAATCAAATCACTTTGGCTCTCTAAATTCTTTATTACCCCAACATAACCCCAGCCCTATATGGCCTAATCAACCAGTACACTAACAGCCATCAGCTAAGGTCTACCAATAAAGGTCTGGTTGAGGTATCCATAAGTAGATATAGCTCAGGTGAGTCCCTATACTCCTGTACTACCGCAAAAATGTTGAACTCCCTCCCACCTGAAATTAGGACCAACACAAATAATCACAGTTTCAAAAAATAGTTAAAATCCCACTCACCAGGTCTTGGATATGTAAATGCTCTGACCCAGGATAACTTCTATAAGACTACTCTTCTCGAATTACCTGACCCAGGATAACTCCAATAAGACAACTGAAGGGAAATTATTCTCCATATAGCTATTATAAGGGCCTCCATAACTTCAATGCCCATATAATTCTTTGTCATACAAACTTTACTAGTGTTCTCAGAATTATGCATCAAGTCTCTCAAGCTTAAAAATGCTGTCTTAACAATCTCGTATATCTGGGAATCTGCGACAAAATTATTAAGTTACTTTCTAAACTGTTGTACACTTTCTTCCTTGTCTGACATTTTGTAGTTTGTACTTTGTAACTTGTATTATAAAGGGTGTCTTGTATTATCAGTTTGTATGGATCATTCTCTATCTTATAGTTTGCATTTTGTAGCAGAGTATGTGTCATGTATTTGGCTTATTGTATGCAGCTTTTCTCCCCAGGCCTCTGCTGAAGATGGGCAGCCCTTCCCAGTTGGACTCCCCCAGTAAACAAATGCAAAATAAATAAATAAAATAAAGTAATGTAGAATAAGAACATTAAAGAAAAAATACTTAAAATGTGCAGATGCAGTCAGGTACACATGAACTATATGTAGCAGTATAATAAGACTCTAGTACATGTAGCATTATTTAGGAGAGCTCTAAAGCATGTCAAATATGAGGTTAAGTACACTGACAATAACATAAAATAAGTTACTGTAAGCATAGTGCAAAGCTGCATTGCTATGGTTAAAATAAGAAGTCAGTGGCATATAAATTATATTAGTCAGTTACAATCCTTATTGTGCCAAGCAGCATTTGGGTCTATGTTTAGTCATTAAACAACATGTACATTGAACCTCTTTTCATCAAACGTTAAACATTGAATGGTTAATTCAGCAAATGTTCAATCATAGAATATTTTCCCCAGGGAAAAGAGACAGTGGACCAACATGCATACAGAAACACACACCGCAGTATATCAAACCCCACCTATCCCCCACTTATATATACCAACTCCGAGATCGCACTACAGTGGGGAAAAGGTAAAATTTCCTAGAGCTAGCCAACCAATTCTGTTCACTGGGTAAAATATTCACTGATTGAACGTTCACTGTTTAATGTTCAATGAAGTGAGGTTCGATGTATTTGTTTTTTGATGACTGAACATTGACCTGCAGCATTTACGTGCTTATTTATAAGTCAGTGACAAAAAGTAACATATTAAAAAATAGGATTAACCAGGGGATGTACAGGTGCATGACCACAAATCCGTGAGTTATTGTTTGAAGTGAGATTTAAATAATCAAAGGTTATATATCTGTTTTAGAGACAGGATTGGAATTCCAGACTTAGGACACATAGTTTGAGTAAATTGCTTCTCCAACAGTTTTGCGAGCTGTATTTCCAACAAGTAATAGTCTGCCCTTAGAGTACAGGTGTCTTTTCTGGGAGTACTGTTGCATGAGATTTTTAAGGCTGGACTTTTTTTCTAGTATGCAGGTAAGATTGTGGATGACAGTAGTTGACTGTATTTCATGTTCTGAGATAACTCAATCCAGTTATTTTTTTTAGAGCCAAGTGCACTGATGAGATTTTTGGGGTGTGATTAGTAGCACATCTAACTATTTGTTCTAGTTTATTTTTTTTTATATTAACATACAGTTTTGGGAAGATTGGAGCAGCATATAACAGTTGGAAGAAGTTAAGTTGAAGTAATAGTTTTTCTAGCTGTGTCAGTGAGATAGTCTTTAACTTTGTCGAGCAGGGCAAGTTTCTGAAGAGTATTTTTAACTGTTTGCTGGATGTGCAAGTTAAATTTCAAGTTTCTATCTATAGTAACTCCGAAAATGTAGATTCTTACACAATGTGACAGCAATCAGCCATAGAAGAAAAAATTAATTCACTCTCCTGTTCCCAACAGGACCTGAATTAACAGGATTTTAGATTTTGTGCTTCAGTGAAAGGCAGGGGTGTTTCTATTTTATTGCGTGATTAACCCACAGAATTTTGGAAGTGGAGTGCATTTGCTTGATTAATTTGAAAAAAAAATGCATTCATGTAAGTATACAAGACACAGACAATGAAGAAAAGTAAAAAATTACATTTCAATCTTTTTCCAGTTATATAAATTGACCAGCCACAAGAAAGAAAGAAAGAACATTTATGGAATCAGTTACTGATTTGTTACACATTTCATGTGCAACTTGTAATTATTTCAGTTTAATGAATATTTCAGTGTATTTATATCAGATACTGAGAATGGTAATCTTGAGGGACATAATATGCGTAGTGGGGTTATTCACAACTCTCCTTAACAGTTCTATAAGTATTAAAGTGCAACAAATAAATAACAAATACTTTTACCTTTTCAGTCTTGAGTCAAGAATAACACTTCAGGATATGCAAAGTACTGGTTTATTCCATAAACGGTGCTGGGAGACTGTCTTTGCAAAATTTCAGATCAGTCTCAAAACAAAGAATAATAATGCTACATATCTACGTTTTCTTATCAATTTCATGTATGCAGAACTATGACATAAAATAGCTTTTAACAAATCATACAATTTTAAAATAATTTGTGCCCTCGTTCTCGCTTGGAGCTTCACATGAACACTTGACAAATATGTCTTTTTAAAACACAGACCACCTGGCCTAACACTCTGTCTTTTGACCTTGCATCATTTAGTGCCAGTACACACTACCTTACAGACATTCTTGTTATGACTCATTTCCCAGCCTGAGATGGCCAGAACTTAAAAAAGATTCTTGGCACATTGTTTTTCTTTTTCTCCAATTACCAATCATTAGCGGACCGGAGTTCCGCTGTGGCGACCCCTAACTGGGAAAAGCCGAAAGACAAACAAACAAACATTAACATTCTGAAACCAGACTCTTTTAAACATAGTAACATTCCTTAACTCCTTCAGTACCTACTTTGCCTTCAATTTTCTGTCATTACACTAAAATGTGCGCGGTGGTGGTGCTGGGGTAGCATTGTCGCCTCACAGTAAGACGCTGTTCGGTTCGATTCTCAGCTAGAGCGTCTTCTGCATGGAGACATGCGTGAATGGGCGTACCTTCGTTGAAGGTTGTCCGTCAGGGCTGGTAACTCGGCACGTAAAAATCAACTACCAATCATTAGTGGACCGGAGTTCCGCTGTGGCGACCCCTAACCGGGAAAAGCCGAAAGACACAAACAAACACTATAATGTGATAGTGTAAAGAGAATGCATTTGTAAGGCATTTGACATATAAAGTAACAACTTATGTGAAACTGTATTTTGTATAATCATGCATATATATTACATTTTATTTTCATCATAAACATATTATAAACATTTTATTTGACTCATTTATAAAGAAACGTCAAGTTAATATGCATTTTGTGAAAAATAATCATGAGACAATATATTTTTCCGTAACATAAGTAAAGAGTGATTTAGTGATACTATTTGATAATAGAGTTGCATTTTTTTAATCAGGTTATCTCTCAGCATATGGATGCTAACTTCAACAAATGCATGAAGTGAAAGATCTAGGTACCTTTTATTATAAAAAATCCTGACAAGGGAGCTAGCACTGTTTTGCTAGATAGAAATCAGAATGTAAAAATATGCAGCAATACTTTACAAAATGAACATGAGTACTAAATAATGCCTAATAAAACTACTGATTAATTTCAGAATGAGTTTTTAGAACTGCTAAATAAAGGTATAAGGGTTTAAATCCTTCACAAGTAAGAAAAAATAGTCATTCCAAAAGTACACAAAAATTTGCATAACCCACCTGGAAGATGAATAATGGCAGATGTACATGGATTCATGGAAACTTTGAGTAAGGCTTTAAACCATATGTTATACTCCGTAAATATATTAAAACATCCCAACTATCCACAGAAAGTCCATGTACAGATAAAATTCAGGAACCCAGAAGCAAAGTAACACAGAGAAAGGCAGTAGTAATGCTTCAAAACAGATCACGTATCTCCAAAGATTTAAAACTTTTATTGTACAATTGTGAGTGCTTTCATGGTTATCCAAGACCGCTTCATCAGACTGATGAAATGGTCTTGGATAACTGAAAGCGCTCACAATTGTACAATAAAAGTTTTAAATCTTTGGCGATACAGGGTCTGTTTTGAAGCATTACTACTGCCTTTCTCAGTGTTTTGTGGGTTCTTGCATTTTATCCTTCGTAAATAAACTATCATTATCTATACTAGAGACTAATGATTTGATAACTGAACGGATCCATCCATCCACAACCCTCTTTTTCCCATTTTTGCACATGGCGTTGAGGTGTCACTTCAACAGTGACAATCATCTAGAGCCAAGGTTTACACCTGTGGGTGGCTATCCCTACCATGGTAGTTCTTCCACACCACGCACTCACATTCACTGCTGTGGCCAATTTAGAGTATCCAATCCACCGACTGTATGTCTTTGGAATGTGGGAGGAAACTGAAATAACTGGAGGAAACCCATGCGAACACAGGAAAGACATGCAGACTCTGCACATAAGGCACCCCAGCCAAGAATCGAACCAGGGAACCTCTTGCTCTGAGGTGATAACACTGTCTGCTGTGCCACTATGCTAATTGAATGACAGGATGTTTTTTTTTTCTGGCTGACATGTAACATTAAAAATCTTCATGGTAGTATATGAAATCTTTACTGAATAACAGCTTTAACCTCAATTATTGGAGAGATAACATAGGGCAGTTATGTATTTGGGCTAATTATTGCCTTTAAGTAAACAGTATTATTTTCAGTTAATGGGCAAGGTAATTTGTACAGATTTTACTCCATCATATGCAAATATTTTATGAGCAGTTTTGAAAAATAGTACAGCTACACATTCAGGAGAAAAGATTTTGTTATCATACCATTGGCAAATGTTTAATTATTAAAGACACTATTCTAAAAGCACATAGATTTGTGGCATGGCTCCATTCAAATAACTTGTACTTATGTTTGAAACATGTAAGATGCAAAAGCATTTTCAGCCATTACATTATTTGTAGAACATAGAAAAATTCAGTATCGAAAAGGGCACGTGGTGATCACCCCATATCTTTACTTTCTTCATTGCCTTATAGTCAAATCCATGCATCCATGTTTATAAGTCACAAATGACTTCTGTGGTGACCCTGTAAGCAGCTGCAACCATTTATGGAGTTTATTAGTCAAATAGGGGACAGAAGTAAATTGCCAGGCCTTTTTTCCTTACCACCCATACCACATTCACACCTAGAGACAATTTAGAAATGCTAGTCTGCCTACTTTGTGTGTTTGGAATGTGGAAAGAAACAGACTACCCAGATAAAACCCATATTAACAGGGAGGGGGCATGCGGACTGTACACAGAAGGTACCCCAGCTGAGAATCAAACTGGAGAATGTCTTGCTATGAGATGAAGATGCTACTTACTGCATCACTGTGCTGCTTCTATAATCAAATATTTAGGGCAGAAAGACTAACGTTAAAATTAGATCATTTAAGGAAGATGTTGAATACATTTGTAAGAAATTGTTTGCTGGGGGTCAGGATAAACCAGTACTGTTAAATATAATGTTTGTATGGGTGGTACTCTCCCTATACATCTGTACCAGTACAAAGAAGATTAAACAGCTTGCTTATAGATAAATATAAATCATAAAAACTGAAATATGTTGATGTGTGATGAGAAGTCAAAACAGCTGCTTCCAAATATATTGCAATATACATTCAGAAGATGAAATAGCTTTACTGATAGATTGATACATAATTTGTGTTGGCCTTCTTTTGTAAAAAGCACATAACCTAAAGGCAACCTTAGATACTTCAACCACTCCATGGAGAAGACTGCATTATTGTTAAAGCTCATGTTGTAATACCTAAACACCTGATGCATTTTTCTACAATCATTATCAATGTTATATTATGTGATTGCAAAAAATCTTGCATTGGGGAAGCAAAGTATCAGTAAAGGATATATGAACATTTAAGGGATGTACAAAATGGGAATACTATTAAACCCACAGCCATATACTGCATATAACTAAACCTTAAGCCACCTGATTTAAAATGAATGGTGCCAGACCAATGCCATGGGTATACTATGTAGGATATCAAGCAGAATCACTACATATTTTAAAATATAGAATATACCATTCATTTTGTTTGAATGTTGACATTAATTGGTATATTGTTATTTGAACTGTTAAATGTCTCTGTTAGAATAAAATACTTTGGATAACTGACATAATGTTGAAAATTTGATTGCTTGACTGATTGATTGGGGAAGAAAATGTGTTCCTTCAGAAAGTTTTTGTTTGACCCCCTTGAAGGTATGTGGCCAATGTACCAATAGAAATTTTAACAAGTATTTAAATAAAAAAGAAATTAAATATAGACAAATGATGGCAATCTTCTTTCTTTCTTCATTTAACAGGAATCCGCTCTAATATCCAGTGATTTGTACTGAATATGTACCAAATACTGAGTGTAAAAGTTCTTAAAGAAGTCTGAAGGTACACACTGGAATCTTCTGATTATCTAAAGAAAGGGATAGTCAGAGTATGATAAGCTTGTCTGAAATATAAAGAAGCAATAACCTTATTAAAAGTGTAAGCAGAATTAAATCCACACTGCAGTGACATTAACAGGGTGGTTCTCACTCTTCCATATTGTCCAAAATACTGGGATTCACTAAGCAGTAAGAACTTTGTGGTATCTCCGAACAACCACCTTTAATAATATCCAGGAATCATTATTTAAAAATGCCAAGGTCCTCCAGCTTTAGAGCAATTTATAAGCTCTCTTTTTTTGTACACAAAAATTCACTATTCAATTCAAGTTCCATTACACTTTCTCTAGTTAGATCTAATGCCGAAGGGATACAACTCTGTCATTAGTTGTGAGGAGAACCAAATTATAGAAGTCACAGGTCAATATGTCCTTATCAGGTTTTCTTCAACATATACTTAGTTTCCATGATGGAAATAACCTTTCCTAACCTTCCATCGAAAGTCCCTCTTCTAATTCTGCATGCTTGTAATATGTTTGTAAACCAGATTCGTATAAACAGCCTTTGGCATCATTTTTCATGTGTACTTTATGAAACATTCTGTTCTTGTGGACCCCAGGATGTGGAAAGAGTGGTGACACATACCATGGTTGACAATTGCTTTCTTTTAACCCTTTCCTTCCATCTCCTCAAGCAGGATGTTAGCTGTATCCCCACATATGATGGTAGCTGAAAATGAAGAGTCCTGATTTGGGGAAATTATCTCATAGAAGAAAGGCTACTTCCTAAGCTATGCCTGCCTTCTGAGCATAACACCCAATGCCACAAACACACAAATATAATAACCATAGTAATAAATGCCTTTATAAATACAGAGGAACATGCTGGACAAAGTCCCCAGCACCTCTAGAACCTTGATTAAAAATACTATATCAGTTTGAAACATAAGCATATAGCAAACGGTGGAGTGGATTATTTTAAATTAAAGAATCAACAACTTTTATATACTTCTCCAAAGAAAAGGAAACATCAGAACTACTCCTCAAATTAGAAATGCAGTTTCCAGACCAACCAGCTCATGATACTGAATTGGATTATCAAACCAAGGAATGAACTCTTCAAACAGCTTATAAAAGTTTCCAGCCTTATGATTCTTCTCCAGTGACTAATTGGTCCTAAAATTAGTCTCTCAATGTCTCAAAGTGTTTAAAGGAGGGGAAAATGGCAATTTCCAGATATATAAGTAACATGTTTAGCTAATTCTAAACAGAATTGTCATTCTTTTGTCAGTTTAATAGCTTCTCAGTGAAAGTGCTCACACATTACCTTTGGTACAATTAAAACACTCATGTCTACAAGAATAAAAAAATAGTTCTCTTCATCAGATAAAAGACAACAATAATTGACAAAGAAAGGTACAGACACAATATATGACAAACATGCAGAAACCCAGCACCTCTCTGGACAATGAAACTAATTTCACAATCCACCTTCTGTACAAGCTGGAATATACAGTGCTCCAGTAACATGACTCCCATACATCCTAGTGCTGTGCATCCTTGCTGGGTCATCCTGGATTAACCTCATTTTGTTTATTTATTAATTAAATATCAATTGTTTATTTAGTTGCATTTACTTACCAAGAAAGTCCAGCTAGGTTGGAAACTCAAACACGTTTGCATATAAGATACACAAACAAAATAGAGCATTGCATAATGCTTGTTCTTAAGTTAAGGAACGTAATGGAACATCGCACAATACTAGATGATATTATATTACCACACTCAGTGGATGCATAAATCAGTAAGTAACATAATATGTACTTAATGCAAATGGCAGTACAGAGTTTCACATTCATGAAGTATTCAGAAGAGCATATCACATTTCAGTAGAGCATATTACGTTCTGGAAACAATTACAGTATTTTTTAAGGGTTGAGGTTTATAAAAAAGAATATAATGATTTGAGGCAAAGAAAGATTAAATAACAAGTAGATTACAATGAGAGGAACTTAGTGAGAGTAACTAAGGTTATAGTAGCTATGTCTAAAAGGCAAGCTCCTATGTGGCTGGATATGAAAAGAGAAATTAAGATGGTAGTGGAGGCTGTCAGAGACAAAGGTGGTTTACCCAGGCAGACAGAGATATAGAGACAAATTCAGGTATTCTTGAAATATTACTTTAGTGAGTACTTGACAAGGTTGGATTTGCTGGTCTGCTAGGTGGAGGTTGGCAGAGAATTCCAGATTTTAGAAACATACCCAGAGTAAAAGGAGTCATCATGGGAGTTTTGGGAAAGAGTGATACAGATCAGGAATTTATCAGAGGAGTGAAATTTTCTAGTGGGAGTATACCACTGAAGAAAATCCTTAAGTGATAGACAACTGTCTTGGACATGTAAATTTATATGTGTTATTTTTGAGTTGACAGAAGTGGAGGTAATTTGGGTATTCAAGCCAAGTGAGTTGTTTTATGGCAGTAAAAGTGATGGATTCTGTTGTTTATATTGGTAGCAGACATTGACTTGGGGTCACCAGCCATCCGCTAGAGCTGTTTTTTTGAGTATCAAAGTGAAAGACAGTGAAGTGGAGAGCTGCACTGATGCTCACAGAGCCTAAGAATTATAGACAGCTACCCTACTTTGACTATTGTATATGGGTTGTTGTACTATCTGACCGTATCAAATATTGTTGAAAAATCTTTGGTTTACCCATTCAGACTTTGGGTTTGGTTTTGGACCTTCCGAATAAGGAGGTCACATTTCATAGGACTGTAGACATAAAGTCAGTAATCAGAAAGCTGCAAGTTGTATATATATACGTATATATTGGGTTTTTTTTTCTTTGCAGGGGGCAAGCCCTCAAATGCCTTGCTTGTCTAACTCAGAGATTGCACACCTCTGGAGTAAAATAACATATCCCACCTCCAAGGCTGTATGATCTTGTCATTTACTAATGCAGCATATTCCTGATAACCGACCTTACATCCATGACCAAATGAAATACGGCCTCCCAATTAAAACCACACATATTTAATCTCCCACAACTTCACAGAAATAAATCTGTAGTTGAAGTAAGCAATTTGGCAGTGCTAATAATATAATGTATTACCTATGGTAAGGTCCCTGCAGAAAGCTTTTGAATTACCCACACAACCTGTAGCTCACTTTGCTGTCTAGAAGTAACATAAAAGTTTCACTTCTGGTCATTAGTGTCTAAAGACATTGACTCAAAATTGCTTATTTTTAATTGCTTCTGACAGCGTGTAACAGTTCTTGGTACACAGAAATTTTTTCTTCACTTCTGATACCGTGTACTCTTTTAGTGCTTGGGTCTATATCACAACATTGAAAAGACCGGAGATCGAACGGCATTTACATCGAAAATGCCATTTATCAAAATTGCTCTTGTGGGGGGCTGCCCCCCTCCGCTAATTTTATATATATATATATATATATATATATATATATATATATATTTATTTATTTATATACCAACTCCAAGATCACACTACAGCGAGGAAAGGGCAAATTTTCCGATCTTTACTATACTGAGATCTCACAATAAACACCTCGATGAATGTCAATTTCCAATGTAAATGCCATTCAATCACTTGTCTTTTTTATTTGGTGATATAGACCCTAGCACTTTAACAGTAGTCATTTTTCTTCATTTCCAAAATTATGTAACATTTAGTGTACCTGAATGACTGAAAGAATGAAATGGGGACTAGCTGCATGAGACCCGATTCGTTAGCATATATTTCAAGGAGTGCCAGTGTAAAAGATGTCTAAAAAATATAAGCTCTTTTTCTCACTCATACATTTCACTCTTTTGATGGATCCCCTTGCTAAAACTGCTGCCTATACCTCTGACTTTTACTCCCATTTAAATAGTTACATTTATAAGATAGAACCTACCTGCAGCAAATATAATGACAAATTAAAAAATAAGCCACTATGGTGGCATTCTCATATAAATAAATAATATAAAAAGAGACATAAATTATTTAATGCTTCTAAGAGGTCTCATTCTACCTTCTTCAAGGTCATACATAAGCAAACTAGAAAGCATCAGGAAACCATTAGGATAAGCTAAGTCTAAACTAATAGTCCCTAAAATCAAAAATACTTTAAGCCTTTGTTAAACTCATCATGAAGTGAAGAACTAACACTCAATGTTGTTTAGAGCAAGTCTACATTAGTACAGTCTACTCTGTCCCAAAGAAAATACCTAATGATGTAAAACGTCATATTTAGTGCAAACTTTACTCCACCTATAGTTATAGCTGTTCTACAAATTCCACAGTCCCAGCCACACTCTGTAATTACAATGGGGCAAGCCCCCGCAGCTCTCTCAAAAGCTACACACATATCATCCATGGACCTTAATAATGTATCAGGTTGACTGATGTAGAATATGAATGGCCAAAGTATTTGTTTAAGGAAACTGAGTATGTGATAATATGCATGCATTAAGTTGGATTACACTGAGTAAACTTTGAATAGTGGAAAAGTACTTAAACCCAAGAGCCTGCTTGAAAGCAGGAAATGTGCCTTATATGGAAATGCATCCGATTTTCCTTTTCTGCCTAGAGATGTAGTAATGTGAACTGTTTTAAGCCTACGGGTAAATCACTGATTGGTTAATTGTCTTTTATATTAATTTAATTGGTCTAGTTTATATTTTTGTACTGTCAGCAGTATCACCAGCATATAAGCTTATGCATTCCTTTGTTTGGGGAGTCTCCCTGGTACTTTCCATGAGGCTCCCACACGTGTGTAATAAATACCACTGAAAGAGAGGAAGAATTGTCTTGTCTTCATTTAAGGTAAAACGCTAAATGCAACAATTGGCGCCGTTTACTCGGATCTGAATTGACAACAGCTGTGGCAGTTGGGGATTGAATGAAATACTGCTAGTGAAAGGGCCCATGACAGAATTTTCTGTTCTGGCAGTGTTTCTTTCATTTCCTGTAACTTGCCTGCTTTAAAATTTGGTATTGATAACTTTATAGAAATTTAATAATTCCTCTCATTCAGTTGTTTTGAGGTAAGTGACATGCACTTCTTTTCTGCTATTGATTGTGCAGTATGAGAGTGGGTTATAACAGAAAACTGGCGACATAAGAGTGAAAGGAGATACGTGAGTGGGGAAAATGATGTTTACAAAACATCACAGCTACATCTGTAAAATACAGTATAGCTTATTGTGTGAAAATGGGAGTGAGTGTGGGAACTATAAAGGAGCCAGAAAGAGGTACACCAGCTGGTTATATGTATTTTCCTGTGTCCCGGGACAGTTGTATGTTTATAAGTCAGTGGGTCGCCCTCACGGAGGGTGATGGTAAACTTGCTTTTCCAGAAAATGGTACTTTTAATAAAAATATTGTGCTTAATCTCCAAGGGAAGTTAAGGAAAAAAGGGAGAAGAATACCAGGGTTGTGCTGGGCAGCATTTAATGATTGGATGACAGAGGCGAAAGAAAGAGAAAAGGATTCGATTATTAGTAGCCTAAAAGATAATCAGCAAAAATTAAAAGAGCAATTGAGGGAATTACAACACACTGCTAGTAATTTAGATGTAGTAAACAGTAAATGCTTGAAGGACCCACCCTTTAAGGGGCTTTATCCTGTAAAGGAATTAGCTAAATTGCAAATAATTGAATCGTCAGAAGACGATAATGCCTGGCTCCCCCCACCCCCAACTGCATCACCAGTTGCACCCCCGCAGTATCAGCCCCCCCTCGCTCAACAAAGAGCCGAAACACAGCAGCCGGATTCCACCACTAGGGAGAGAGAGAGAACAGGCTGCGGACAGTCAGTCTAGTGAATCTGATCCAGAAACGAGTGATAAAAAAGAAGGACCAAGAACTCATAGTAAGACTCAAAAAGATGCAAAATCTGTAATGTACTTTAAAGCTAAACCCTATTATAAAGGAAAAGGGAAGCGACATTTACACCGACGAAGGCATTTTGGCCAGCTGCCCGCTATAATTGACAGGGAGGATGGATATTTTGGGCCAGATAAATTTAATCTAGATTCAGAATTGGAGTCGTCAGATGATGACAGATTGTTACCTTTGAGGGAGGTACCTAACCTAGCCCATGCTAGAAGTGCACAGGAACCACCGGCCATTGTAGTACCTAGGGCGCGTGGTCGGCGGTTGATTTTCAAGCCATTACCAAATCACTACCGCCTATCCGTACCAATCCAGCAAAGTTCCAGCGTGTGCTGGCGGGACATATTTGTTTACAAAATCCTACAATAGAAGAAGTCAGGGCAGTTCTTCAGTACGCCATACCAGCCGATCTGATGAAACGGATTTGGGACCATGCTAATATCCCTACTCCGATTCCAAAACATGATGCATAAGGAGATAATGGGTTTGAAGCAGTCATACAGCGTATAGTAGATGCTATTATAGTAATAGCCCCACCCACACCCAACTGGACCAAAATCAAGTCAGTTCTTCAAAAAGAAGACAAACCTGTGGATGAGTATTTAAATAATCTCACTGAAGCATTTGAGGCTTATTCTGGTTACCCAGAACCCACCGAAGGGCTGGCATAGAGCGGATTGTCAGCTGCCTTCATAGATGGGTTACGCCCACAAGTACAGGATAAGCTAAAGGAAGTATGTTTAAACTGGCCTAGTCTTGGATTACATGAATTAGTCACACAAATGCAATACCTCTCCGACCACTTAGCACAGGAAAAAAAAGACTTACAGGAAAAATTGGTTAAAGCACAGATTCAGATGTGTACTGCCTTCGGGCAGCATGGACGGGGAGGACGAGGATGGGGAAGAGGGAGAGGTGGACACCAAGGGGCAGGCAACCAAAATAGACAAAACTGACAGGAAACACAATCAGCCCCACCCCAAAGCTATAATAATCAGACGGAGTGTTTCAATTGTGGCCAAGTAGGCCATTGGAGAAATGACTGTCCATATCTGGCTGAGCAACCTGCCCCACCCACTGATACGTCACCTCAGTGGAATTCTAATTGGACCCCATCCAATCGGCAGCCATCACAATGAAGGTTCCCTGAACAAAGACAACAGCAGTTGTGCCCTTTCATCCCTGTGGATCAAGATGGACCGCATGTTATGTTGCTTGTCAAAAATAAACCATACCCATTTTTAATTGACACTGGAGCAACTAAATCTATGTTAGCTGGCGAAGCAGCAATAAATGTCCCCCTCTCCAATAACACAATTCGAGGGGTAGGTGTCTCTGGTATTCCGATTGAATATTCTGAAACCATCCCAGTCCCAGTAACTTTGGGACCTTTACAAGACAATCATGCATTTTAGTAGGATCCTCAGCACCTTTAAATTTATTGGGGAGAGATTTGCTCTGTAAGATGGGAGCAACCATCTTCTGCACTGCTGATGGAGTATATTTACAAGTTCCTTCATATGGTCATAGATAGAGTCATAGATTAGTACTAGGCTAATTGCCCTTGTGAGCCATTTTAAACCTAGCCAATTATCCCTTGTGAGACTCAAACCGTGTACCTTGTGTTTGTAAGGCAAACACCTTAACCATTAGGCCACCCTCCCAACCCAGATAAACAAGATAGTATTTTGGCTACTTTAGATGAAACTGTCACTCTGCAAACAATGTGTATGCAGTCTGACCTCGATAAAAATAAGCATCTAAATTCATTACCCTCTCATCTATGGGCCACTCTTGATAATGATGCTGGGTTCCTGATTTCAGCTACTCCTGTAAAGATAACCTTAAAACCCAGAGCAAAGTTACCTCGGGTACCACAGTACCCTTTGATGGCAGAGGCTACATCTGGTATTGCCCCCATCATTTCTGCCTTGGTACAACAAGGAATTATAGTACCTGGAACAAGTCCATGTAGTACTCCAATTTTACCAGTAAGGAAACTTGGTAAACAAGCTTACAGATTTGTGCAAGACTTGTGAGAAGTTAATAAAGCTGTCTTGCCTGTTTTTCCAATCGTACCAAACCCAGCTACGATTTTGAGCTGTATCCCACCTACAGCAAGTTGTTTACAGTTATAGATATATCATCAGCTTTCTTCTCTATCCCAGTACATTCAGATAGTCAGTATTTGTTTGCATTCACTTATAAGGGCCAACAGTATACTTGGACCCAGCTACCCCAAGGATATGTAGAATCTCCAACCCTGTTCTCTAGAGAGATGCACAGACAATTACAGTATTTACAGTTACCACCATGTTCAGTTTTGGTTCAATATGTAGACGATATTCTTATAGCTTCACAAGAGACTAAGTCTTGTATAGAGGATTCACTTCTAGTTTTAAAGATTTTAGCTGAACGAGGTTTTAAGGTAAATAAATCTAAACTGCAGTTCTGTCAAGAAAAGGTACAATACCTGGGACACATCATTTCTATGGGTTTACGTCAAATACTTCCAAGTAGAATTACCACCATTCAGACTGCCCCCCGCCCTGTAACTCAGAGACACCTTAGGGGGTTCCTCAGCCTAGCAGGTTATTGTAGACAGTGGGTGCCCAATTTTTCAGAAATGGTGTCCGCTCTGTTACAGCTTCTAAAAAAGGAAGTTACAGATCCTCTGCCTTGGTCCCCTGAACATGAAAATGCCTTTCAAGCTATTAAAACGGCGCTGATAAACCCACCTGCCCTGGGGCTCCCAGATTATTCTAAACCCATTGTTTTCTTCTGTTGTGAAAGAAACAAGACTGCCCTGAGCCTGCTGGCGCAAGCGCGCATGGGGGGCTATCAACCTATAGCATATTACAGCACTCATTTAGACCCTGTTGCTTCTGGCTATCCACCCTGTTTACGAGAGGTGGCAGCCGCTGCAGCTTTGATTGATATGGCAGCACCATTGACTTTAGGACATGACACTATACTAGCAGTACCTCATGTGGTGTAAGCATTACTCTTAAAAACAAAAACACAGTATCTTTCTAATGCTCACCTCACTAAATATGAGTTAAGTTTATTAAGTAATCTCGCTGTTCAAATTACATGTTGCCCACCACTAAATCCTGCTTCATTGATTCCAACTAGTGACGAGGGCGAACCACATGACTGTGTACTTGTAGTTAACACTGTTATTTCTCCTAGGTTAGATTTGCAAGGTATTCCTTTGCTTAATCCTGATTTAGTTCTTTTTGTAGATGGGTCCTGTTTACGAAATAGTTTTGGTGAACTCCAGGCTGCATGGTCAGTCTGCTCACCATCTGAGGTTTTACAAACTGGACAGTTACCAACTGGCACTTTCGCATGGATGTAAAATGGCCAAAGACAGATCTGTTACTATTTATACTGATTCACGTTATGCCCATGGTGTTGTTCATGATTTTGGTACCTTGTGGAAGGAAAGGGGGTTTTTGACATCCTTTGGGGCACTGATTAAAAATTACCTGTATATTGATCACCTCTTACAGGATTTATTATTACCTTCTAAAATTGCTGTTGTCAAGTGTGCAGCTCACCAGTCTAATGACTCCCTAATAGCTAAGGGAAATAATTTGGCTGAGTGGGCTGCCAAGCAGGCTGCTCTTTCACATACTGTTCAGGGACAATCTCTGCAGCATATCCTACAAATGGTTACTTTAGACACTACTGTTTTAAAAACTTTACAAAGTGAAGCATCAGAATCAGGAAGAAAAACATGGCTGGCCCAAAGCTGTTTCAAATGCTCTGATTCAATTTGGCAGCATCCTGATGGCAGATTAATTTGCCTTATATCTATGTTAAATTATCTTATAAAAGCATATCATTTGCCTGCTCATGTAGGGGTATAAGCATTAATCGAACAAATTGAAAAGGATTGGTTCACCCCAGGACTTTCTGCTTCTGTGCAACATTTTTTGAGCACGTGCTCCATTTGTTTACAGCATAATATTTCAAAGGGCACTCTGGCTCCCACTCAACTGGTGCCAAAAACCAATGGGACCATTTTGTGCCTTACAGTGGGACTTTATTGAACTCCCACCTTGTACTCATTTTAAATATGTTTTGACTGTTGTTGATATTTTTTCGGGGTGTTTAGAAGCCTACCCATGTGCTAAAAATGATGCTATTTCAGTTGCAAAAAAATTGTGTTATGAATTGATACCTCATTTTGGTGTTCCTTGTCAGATATACTCTGACCATGGAACGCATTTTACTGCTAAGTTAGTTGAATCATTGTGTACAATGTTAGGCATTACTTTGAGATTCCATTGCCCATATAGACCACAGGCATCAGGTATTATTGAACGAATTAATCATACCTTGAAAACTAGACTTGCTAAAGTCACTTCAGAAGCAGGCTTAACTTGGGTGCAGGCCTTACTATTAGCCTTAATTTCTATGCGAGCACAACCGCATCCTACTAAGGGTCTTTCTCCACATAAAATTCTCATGGGTCGCCCTCTGCATCTGCCCATGACACCACCACCACCCCTTTCTGAATATGATGTATTTGATAATGATATTCTCTTGTACTGCAAATCTCTTGTTTCCTTCCGACAGTTTCACCACCGACAAGTAGCAGCTTCTCAACATCTTCCAGATCCTTTCCTGTCATCTACCTTACAACCAGGCGATTGGGTTTACGTTAAGTCCTTCTCTAGAAAAACAGCGCTCCAGCCGTGCTGGAGGGGGCCCTTCCTGGTTCTTCTGACAACATCATCTGCTGTGCGACTGCAAGAATCTCCAACCTGGATCTACATTTCACATGTCAAAAAAGTTGTGCCGTCTGAAGACCAACAGCCTTTACCTTTTTCAACTCCAGATTCTCCTCCCATTGCTACTCGTACTCAAAGTAGAACTGTTCCAGTACTTGGCAATGCCTAACATCTACCCTTTTGGAAAACTCCAAACTCCTGACACTACGCAGACTCAACAACCATTTCCACAAAAATATTGGACAGTCATTTTGGTGGTCATTCTTGTTGTACTGTTATTTTTAATGTGGCCATTTTTATTTCCTGCTCCATCGATGCATCACACCAAGCGAGCTATTTGGCATCCACCTTTCAACACCTACCAAGCTATTAAATTTGCCTATGCATCATCCCTCGATGTCTCTGACTGTTGGATCTGTACTGCTTTACGTACTGTTCATGGGGATTGATGCTAAGTACAGTCCCTCTAGGGGCTAATGAAACCTGGATGAATCTGATCTATGACACTTCAAATGTCACTTCAAAAGATAGGATAGCATTACATCTGTTTAACTGTCAAAATGGAACTGTGTGTTTTCAGACATTTGGTAAAGTCAAGGTAGGATGGAGTTTTTGCAATGTGACAGTTTCCTTCAGGTGTAATAATAACTCCTCCTACTGTAACACAACCTACGATTCATTTTGTGAACTGGTGCATAAAACATATGAAAAGGTAAGAAATAATTCCGTCCTATATCAACAGCTGGGACTGATCGATAAGAAGGTGTTTCATTCTGAACAAGGTTATATAGATAGTAATATCACCACTAAGGTGGAAAATTGCTACTTTGTGTGTGGTAAAAGAGCCTATAAATGGCTACCAGGAAACTGGTCTGGTAGCTGTTTCTTAGGTTATTTAGTCCCAGCCATCTGACATACATCTGCTTTACCTCAAGGAAAAATTCGGAATGTTCGAGAGGTTAAAAAGTCTGCCAATCCGGTAGGCCAAATTGATGGATTTATCATCATGACTTAGCTCATGCTGGCACCAAAGGACTATCTCATATGGACTTGGGTGATGACGTCATATCGTGGGCTGGTATAATTCCAGCATATGGAGCAGTAAAATCAATTTGGGAACTGAGAAAACTGTCCAAATTGCTTGAAGTATTAAGCAATGCCACATTTTCTGCTTTAGAACTAGTGACTGATGAACTGACTGCTATGAGAGCTGTAGTCGTCCAAAACCGTATGGCTCTCGATTTCAGCCTAGCGGCAAAAGGTGGAACTTGTGCTTTAATCCAGGAGGAGTGTTGTACGTTTATTCCTGACAATCAGCACAAAATTGAAAGTCATCTCAAACTCATTCAGAGAGTCTCTGAACTCTCTAAGGCCAAGGAGGCTGATAACTAAACATGGGCATGGTTAACCAACCTGTTCTCAGGTTGGGGAGGTGGACTATTGAAGTTAATTTTATTAATCGCAGTATTAGCTCTTATTGCTTTTCTTGTTGTGTTTTTAATCAAAGCATTGATTTTGAAATTAATGTCTTCTAAGACTACTAAAAAGGTGCCAAAGTTTTATATGCCTGCAGTCATAAATATGGATGATGAAATAAAAATGTGTGACAGTGTTGAAGGAACCAGCTACATGGTTATATTAGACTTAGGGCAAATGTATGGTAGACTAAATAGTGATGCTTACACAGCATCAAATGGGGACTGTAGAATTTGAATGGCCAAAGTATGTGTTTAAGGAAATTGAGTATGTGATAATCTGCATGCATTAAGATGGACGTTGTACTGTGAACTCTGAGTAAACTGTGAATAGTGGAAAAGTACTTAAAACCAAGAGTCTGCTTGAAAGCAGGAAATGTGCCTTATATGGAAGAGCATCCGATTTTCCTTTTCTGCCTAGAGATGTAGTAATGTGAACTGTTTTAAGCCTATGGGTAAACCACTGATTGGTTAATTGTCTTTTGTACTAATTTAATTGGTCTAGTTTATATTTTTGTACTGTCAGCAGTATCACCAGCATATAAGTTTATGCATTCCTTTGTTCGGGGAGTCTCTGTGGTACTTTCCATGGGGGTCCCACATGTGTGTAATAAATACCACTGAAAGAGCAGAAGAATTGTATTGTCTTCATTTAAGGTAAAACACTAAATGCAACACTGATTATTATATGCTGTATTATAAAAATATAGCTACTACATGGCCTATCTGAACCCTTACTTAACCTTTGTTTATCTAAGCTTCTTTACTGGTTACTTTCCTGAAGTCTGAGAAACAGCCATTGTTGTGCAGTTGTACAAGAGTAACCCAACCACAGACACTGGTAACTATAGACCCATTAGTCTCATTAGCCTAATGTGCAAAGCCATGGAACTTATTATCTCAGACATCATTAATCTGGGCATTGAAAATTTGTTAACATTGGACCCACGTCAATTTGGCTTTGTCAAAGGAAGGCCCTGCCTCTTTGACCTCATTAAATTCTTTAAAAAGGTCACCAAAGCAGTAAATAGTAGTTATATCGTACATGCAGCATATCTAGACCTGGGCAAAGCCTTTGGCACTATTTTCCTTGCAGGCATTATTGACAGACTTGTAAATCTGAATATAAATCTTTATATTATACAGAACTGGTTGTCTGACAGAACCCATTTGGTTAGAATCGCAGGTGTCACTTTTAAAAGCAAAAAAGTCGCCAGTAGTGTACCACAGGACTCATTTTTGGGCACTGTCATATTTGGCATCTATTTCTCAAAACGTCAGGCCAACACACATGGCCTATGGTTACCTACGTTTGTAAAGTACTGTAAATTGGGTGTTGTTATAAGAGCTTCCACTAACTCAGAATTGCTCCAATATGGGTTGATGTGAGGACAATGGTCTCAAATTGTTATTTATTTTATTTATTTATTTAGTTAGTTATTCGACATTTGTTTACCAGGATGGTCTGACTGGGTCAGAAAGAACCCATTTTCAGTGAAGGCCTGGGGAGAAAAGCTCCAGTTACATACAAAGATGTACAAACTTTATACAGATAACATAAAAATTACATGAGTTCCAAGTAAGCAGGCACACTGTTATGAGGCAGATGATAACTAGTCATTTATATTACAAGATATACAAGTAAATGATACAGAGTGATGAAGTACAGATGGAGAGAGAGTAAATGAGAGATTCAATTAAAGTGGGAAAAATATTGTATATTTCATTTTAGTACAGAATTTTTTTCATGTAGCATACAGGTGACACATCCCTGCAATCAGATATTGTCATAATGAATCTTGGCACTTTTATTGATAATTCCTTATCTTTTGACCATCATATCTATACAGTACTTCAGAATGCCTTCTGTCTGACTCATCTGATTTCCACAGGCATTTTTGCTAGATCCAAAGAAGTCTTAATTCTCCTTTACTCTTACCTGATCAGACCCATTATTCAATATGTTGCCCTCTTTGGCCATGTACTTGTTTAAACATATCACTTTCTTTGAGAGAACTCAGGGATTCATAACTAAAATGACCAGTGGTCTCAAAAATATTAGTTATTGGAAGAGACTGCGTAGCCCTGTCTCTGTACTCAGTTTCTTATATAGACGACTCCTCCTTGGGGATCTGTGTTTTCAAACTATGAAAGACCTGAATCTCTTTGACCTCCTTTTCCTTCAGAGAACAAATGATTCCCCAAATGCCCACTTAAAGGAAGTCAATTTTATCAGTAGATAAATAGTTCACATTGATATCCAAATGTATACCCCCATGTCTGGAACAAACTTTTACTACATGCCAAGCAGAGAAGCACCCTTGCCACATTCAAGGTAAACCTAGACAATTGGACAGACAACCTCAATTTCCCACCTGGTCTATATTGTGTTGCTCTCCTTGAGGCTGGAGGGAAAGTTTGAACATGGGTTATTGGCTAGGCTTGAAATGGTCTGTAGACTGATTACTTAGTACATACATATGAACTTAATATTCCAGTTTCCTACAGCAATATACCTATATATTTCATGGTGAGGCAAGTGCAACACTTGACACTGAGGAATAGAAACATTACTGGAGATCCATAAGGAATCTAAGGCAACAGCAGAAGAAGCAAAACAGGTCAGTGAGTGAAAGGACTATGGCAGTGGTTGAATGTCCTATGGTACCAAATGGGATACTGTAGGATGTGTTGGGCTTTTCATTTGCATGATACTTCAAAAAAGACTCCATTATTAAGCCATGAACATGGCTTCCCTCTTTTCATTTATCTTTTTCAGATGGTATTATGATAGGCAGTAGAAATGCTGGGCCTAAATGCCAGCAAGCTGACACCATATTCATTTAGGATAGCAGAATCATTACATGTCACCAAAAGTTGAGGGCATTGAGAGAGAAAGTGGCTAGATCAATGGAATTTGCAGGCATACAAGACATATGTTAGCACTTACCTGATTTACCCATGTTTTTCATTCTTGAAAATTTTACGATGTACCCACAGGAGGTCTTGGTATTGGGTCATTCATGAATTTTAAAGTTGGATGAGAACAACAGACTGGGTAAAGCAACTTGGGACTAAAGCTGGAGGAGGTCCACATATGTTGTTTTTGCAAAAGAGGGCTGGATACTTGCTATGCCAGAGTCCTGGTGGCATGTACTTAGATTTTTTTTTTCTAAAGTCTGATTTTACTGTGCTGCATTTTACAGAAGTTAAATCAGTTCTAGTCCTTTGATGTATTCAAAGTCAGAAATTACGAACATTTCTTAAAAAGATATGAGGAAAGTAGCTGTAGGTCAAAGTCATATGTCAGATGTTATTGGTAGGCACTAACTGAGGGATGTATCAGTACGTGAGCAGTGGAAAAGTTTGATACAATTGCAAAGAAGTTTGTCAGGCAGCATGTGGATCAGATGAGGATGTGGTAGTATTATTGTCAAAAGAATGGGTCATTATATATATATAAGGGACGGATTCCACTTAACAGAACAGGACCAGCAGGTATCATGCAAAACTTAGGGTCATATATATTGGAAATGCTTGCAAGATGTGCTTGGGGAAAAAGGCCTAACCCCCAGAAATTCTATGGACATGGTGGGAGGTAATATTTTATTATTTATTTATGTATTTGTCTTTGTTTACCAGGGAAGTCTGACTGGGTAATACCCATTTTAAGTGGAGGCCTGGGCAGAAAAACTCCATTTGCTTACATTGCATTATACTAGGTTCCAGTCAAACACAGAGTAGTTACATTTCTATAAACATTTATACACAAACAGTAGTTACATTTATACAGTCTAAAATTTTAAAGAGGTGGAAGTTAAAAAAGAAAAAACACGTGCAACTTAGTGGATTGTACAGGCAGCAGTTATGTATAAAAAATGTTTTGTCATTTCAGTAAGAGGTTGAGAATATTATGTTTAAAGTGAATATTTGGAGAGTATCATACAGTAAACACAAAGTTTTTATTCTTGTGATGAGCATGTACAGGACCAGGGTTGGTTAAGATATTGTTTAAGCAGTGGTTTAAAACTACTGAGTTTGTTGGAGAGTTTTATTTGTGTGGGGATACTATTCCAGAGTTTAGCAATGCATTGGGAGTAGAGTGAGTCTCCTGCAACATTATTTGACTTATTTGTTGGTAATAAGAATTTGTTACTACAACGGAGGACCCTTGCTGGACAGTAGGGCAGTAATAAGTTTTGTAGTGCAGGTCATTTTTCTGGATGATGAATGAGTTTGAATGCTGTAGTTAGTTATGAATATGTTAGACAGTTGTGCAGCTCAAGCCAGTTTAATTGATTTAAGCTAAGATGATGGTGGATCCTATGAGGGAGACTGATGGCAAATTTACCTATTTTATTGTAGCAGGAGGCAAGTTTCTTTCTTTGAGTATTCTTTAAGTTTGTTAGAATAGGAGTGGCATATAAGAGAGTCGGCAGTAAGAAGGTGGTGGCTAGAGTGTTTCTTGCAGTATCTGTAAGGAATCCATTGATCCTATAAAGGGAGCCTAGTTTCTGCTGTATAGATTTAATGGTGTGCAGTATATGGTGGTCATATTTGAGACTGTCATCTATTATAATGCCTAGAAGTTTACTGTTAGTTTCAGTTACAGTATTATTTGTTGACTGTATGGTAAAATATTGCTTTTGATATTGGCAACTTTTTGAGGTGAAACTTAGTCAAATTAGTTTTCTTGGGGTTAAGTAGGAGGTTTGATTCTTTGAACCACTTTTCTACAGAGGAGAAGGATTTTTGAGTAATGTCTTGGAGCTTATTTATTGTTGAGACCACACATATTAATGTTGAGTCATCTGTTTACTGAACTAAACTAGCATAGTATGTGGAGGTCATTAATAAATATAGTAAATAGTAGAGTAACATGATAAAGCCCTGAAGGACACCTGTAGTAACTGGTTGAAAGGATGAGTAGGTTTGTTGCCATTTAACAGCTTGTTGCCTTCCAGAAAGGTAACTAAAGAACCACAACAAGGAGTATTGTGAAAGTCCTATTGAGGAGAGTCAAATGAACAGTTGCTGGTGGGAGACAGTATCAAATGTCTTTGACAAGTCTAAGAACATGTTGGACACAAACAGACCATTGTTTTTATGTTAGTTTATTATATTGGTAAAGTGTAGTAGAGTGGTAGTTGTGCTGTGCTTGGGCCTAAAGCCATGTTGTGTTTCTGAGAGTAGGTGATTTGAGGTTATGTATTGCATCAGCTGCATATGGATGCATTTCTCTAATATTTTGGAGAGGGGGGAGAGAATTGGTATCAGTCTATAGTTATTAAACTCTATAAATGTGCCGTCTTTGTGCAGTAGTATGATGTAGGATTTTTTTCCACAGTGATGAAATATATCTTTCTGCTATGGACCTATTAATTAGTATGGACACAGAGAAGGCTATAACTTCTGCAGCTAGTTTTAAGTAGTCTGATGGTAGTTTGTCTACAGCTATAAAAGTAGTTTTTAGTTTAAGGAGCAACTTCCTTAAGAGCGAAGTAGGTTGTTGTTGTCTTTCGGCTTTTCCCGGTTAGGGGTCGCCACAGTGGAACTCCGGTCCGCTAATGATTGGCAGTAGATTTTGACGAACGCTGAAGTGCCAGCTCGACATTCAACCTTCAACGTAGGCACACCCATTTATGCATGTCTTTCGAATGCCCACCCAACCGCAGGGAGGACATGCAGACTCCACACAGAAGGCACTCCCCGCACTCCAGCCGAGAATCGAACGGGAGAACCTCTTGCTGTGAGGCAACAATGCTACCGCTGCACCACCAGGCTAGCGAAGTAGGTACTGGACTAAAATTGAAGAGCTATGGGTGGGTTTGATTGAACAGGGGAAGAGTGAGAGGGGCAGATGTGTTAGTGCCTAAGAGAGATAGTATTGATTATATAAAGTAAGAATTAAACTGTGTGTGGATAGATTCTGTCATATCATTTGTTTTCGGAGGGGGACTAATGGTCTTGCCAGGTTGGAGTAGTTTATTCAGTGATGACCAAAAATATTTTGGGTTGTTTATATGTTTGTCTTGTAGGCTGGTATAATATGTTTGCTTATCCTGTTTGACATGGAGTTTTGCAAGGTTTCTAAGATGTCTAAATTGCTGGAAGGCGTTTTGAATTCTATTTTTATACCAATTTTTCCAGGGTTTATCCCTTTTTATTTTTATTTTTTTGTTTCTATTATCAGTCATGGTGCAGGGTTGGACTTTACTCTTTTATTACGTACTGGTGATAGATTATTTAAGGTCTGTAAAAATACGTTATTAAAGTGTTCTACAACAGTATCTAGTGGCATTGTACTAAGTACATTCTAGTTATATTTTTTTAGTGTTTCATTGAAAATATCTTTTCTGAAACTGTATTTCATATTTGATTATAGGAAATATGTTTATGTAGGTTATGGTGAGTTCTAATAGCATACATTCATATGTGGTCATTTGTGCTATCTGAGAGGCAGCCTACTTTTGTTAGGACTCACTTAGTTTGGTCTCCTCACCTGGTTAGGTTTTTGACACCTCTGGCATGCAGCGGAGATTTGGTTTATGGTGAAATTTTGCATGAGTAAGTCCAAGTGGGTAGGTCTGGTCAAGTCTTGAGACAGGTAGGTTGGTTTGGCAGAACCCCCATAGTCATCAGTGCTAAACAAGTTTGACGTTTCAGGGGAACTGCTTACATTTGCATTACTCATTTGGTTGTTATGAATGGCAGTCTTTCCAAGTCATGCCCTCTGTGCACATTAGGTAACTAAGTCAGCTGGCATTTTAAATGTTAGCTTAATTTAACAAAAATAAATGCACAGCTGTGGTCATTCTCTTCAGAAATAAGTAATATGGTAATCTTTATTTGATACCTATCAATATGTTTTTTTTTTACATTCAAGGGCAATGACCAAAAGGCAAGTCACAGAATCCCTCGAGACTTTGGCAGGGGGGATATGGCATGAGTGATAGGAGGATGGCTAATGTAGTAAACAGACATGTGGGGCACAGGGAACAGACTGAGAAGAGTGCTAGGCAGTAAGGTAGAGAGGTGAGGTAGAGCAAATAGATACAAGGGGTGGAAAGAGACTTTATAAGGTGAGCACAGTCATGTATACCTTATTTCTTACAAGGAATAAATTATGGAAATCATCAGTCTACTCCTCCTCATAAAAACAAGAAGGTGAATAATGAGACAGTTTAAGAAGCTCTATAGAGTTGTTGGGCCACCATTTTGATCATATCTGGTGTCAGAAACTGCTTTCCCTAGCAAAGGTTAGGAAGGATAAGCTAGGGAGTCACTGTCATACTTGTTAACAAAAGGACAAACATGGAAAGCTAAACATTTTGGGGGGCTGTGGAGAGGTCTGAGCTGAGATAGTCATGTCCCTTTACCTGGCTGAGCTTCTACCACAATACTATGCAGTGGAGCCTTGAATTAGGGGTGTACCCAGCAGAAGCAAATTCAAGTAGGTAGGACTGACTAAAGCCTACTGCCTGCAGATTTGCTTGTCAGCAGAACAGATGCTGACATTTTGAGGGGCCCATGTACAGTGAATATAAAAGGTGTACACACCCCTGTTAAAATACCAGGTTTTTGTGATAGAAAAAAAATGAGACCACAATAAATCATTTCAAAACTTTGCCCACCTTTAATGTGACCTATAACCTGTACAATTCAATTGAAAAACAAACAAATCTGTTAGGGGAAAAACTATAAAAAAAGCGTACAATAAGTTGGTTGCATAGGTGTGCACACCCTTAAACTAATAATTTGTTGAAGCACATATATTTTCTTCTTTCGGCTGTTCCCATTAGGGGTCGCCATAGTGGATCATCTGTTTCCATTTCTTCCTGTCCTCTGCATCATGCTCTTTCACACCAACCGCCTGCATGTCCTCTCTCACCACATCCATAAACCTTATCTTAGACCTTCCTCTTTTCCTTTTACCTGGCAGCTCCATCCTTAGCATCCTTTTCCCAATATACCCAGCATCCCTCCTCAGCACATGTCCAAACCAACGCAATCTCGCCTCTCTTGCTTTGTCTCCAAACTGTCCAACCTGAGCTGACCCTCTAATATACTGATTCCTAATCATGTCCATCCTAGTCACACCCAGTGCAAATCTTAACATCTTTAACTCTGCCACATCCAGCTCTAACTTCTGCCTTTTTGTCAATGCCACCGTCTCCAATCCGTATAACACAGCTGGTTTCACTACCCTCTTATAGACCTTCCCTTTCACTCTTACTGGTACCTGTCTGTCACAAATCACTCCTGACACTCTTTTCCACCCATTCCACCCTGCCTGTACTCTCTTCTTCACCTCTCTTCCACACTCACCATTACTCTGAACTGTTGATCCCAAGTACTTAAACTCATCCACCTTTACCAACTCTACTCCTTGCATCCTCACCATTCCTCTACCCTCCCTTTGATTTACACACATATATTCTGTTTTAGCCCTGCTGACCTTCATTCCTCTCCTCTCTAAAGCATATCTCCACCTCTCCAGGGTCTCCTCAACCTGGTCCCTACGCTCACTACATATCACAATGTCATCTGCAAACATCATAGTCCACGGGGCCTCCTGTCTGATCTCATCTGTCAACCTGACCATCACCACTGCAAATAAGAAAGTGCTCAGAGCTGATCCTTGATGTAATCCCACCTCCACCCTAAATGTATCTGTCACTCCCACCGCAGTCCTCACCAATGCCACACTATATATGTTTATGGATAGAGACTAGAGAGATAGGGAGACATTTAAGGTTATGTAGGAAGGAGAGGTGTAACTAGAGGAGGTAGATGCTATGAAAAAGCAACAAGTAGGTTTATGAGGAAGCAGATATTGTAGAAAAGGTTCCAAGTAGATTTATGAGAATTAATAGATGTTTTATGCTACATTAGCCTGAGTGTTTTTACTGATATCTTAGTTCACAGTTTAACATAAGAGCAGTCATATGTAATAGGTATTAAGAATTTTTTTGCTGTATGAAGAGTTTTTGGTTTGCTTCTTTTCTGATTTAAAAGGTGAAAAGAAGGAGAGCTATAACTAAGAGGAGATGAGTGGGAGACATGGAATAAAGGATGAGGAAAAGACGTCACCAAGTAATCAGAAATTAAAACAACGCAAGAACTTCCATACATCTAAGACCATGACCTGGCAGGCTTGAGCCCGTAGCCGTGGTTTGAACATTATTAACAGAAATGTAGCAAATAATTCCAAAGTATATATTGCAAAAAATTGTACATTGGGTTGCAATTATTAGAAGAAGGTCATATATTTGGGAGTTTCCTAATATCTGGCAGAGGGACAGCACTGCAGGTGCATTAAGGGATAAATATAGTGCCACCCCTGAAGTAGTCTATGTGATACATCTAGTACTAAAAGATTAGCATAAAAGAGTCTAAATCATTGCAGTCTGGATACATGGATTTAATGCATAAAAAATCAGAAGGGGCTTTGGTTTGGAAAAGTATTTGCAAAGAAATCGATTTACAAAGGACTACCCAAAAGAGTCAGCAAGGACACAAGTGACCATCCATCACAGAATTATAATTCTTTCCACTAATGGTGGAAGGAAACATTTGAGGATGAGAAGTTGCAAAAAACTGCAGATTTTGTTTAGAAGAGATAGCTTGGGGGATAGTGTATTGAATAATGAGTTGTGAGAGTAAGCAGTGTTGAATGTTTGATTAGGGTGTTTGTACTAACCTGTGTCACATAATATTAACTTTGGACCACAGCATATTCAAAGTGTGGACAGTGTCATTCACTCTATCCTTTCAGTGGTACCAGTACAGGAAACTGGTGCACACATACCAGATGATGAAAAAAACCTAGAACACTTGTAGGCATTAATGGTAAATTGAGTTGGGCTATTATAAAAATGGATTTACATGGATGTAGGAAGTGCATCTTTAGAATCCTCAAGAAAACAGCGAAGAGGAAGGGGTTTTATGGGGTATAGGGTACACCTACATAGATGCAATTAGCTGGCATCAGGAGGCCCAGGGATGGTGGGACACTGTCTAGACATTTGTAGTAGGGAGGATTTTGTAAGTGTTGGCCATGATAGAGGTCAGAGGTAAGGATGAATGGTTACCATCGATTCTAACAATTCAAGTGACTATAAGAGGCATTGGGGAGTGTAAGTAGCTAAGAGTTTGAGTAAAATTTACTACCCTGTGTGTCACAGCCCATTGATGTCAGAAAGGACACAGATGCCATTTGAGTACACAATAAAAAGCATAAAATAGATTTGATCAACAGGTAATATGGTTGTGTCAAAAATCATAGGCCCCAGCAGGCAGTGAATAGAACAAAAATGAATGGCTTGGGACCTTTATGCAGACATGCTCAACTCAGGATCTACCATTCTTTTATCATGCAGATGACTCTCTCTTAGCTTCCCATCAACATACTGATCTGATCCTGTGAATTTTCATTCACTCCTCAATTAATGGGTTTGGATGCAATCCCTGGATCTGACTTAGCTGTTATAGTAGCTCATGGGCTCCAACAAAGTATAGAGCTCCTTTGCTACCCATAATGCATATTTTTTTCTTCCAAAATGTCCAAAAAAGTCCTACAGGATTTAAAAAGTGTGATAATGTGGACACAAGTTGCCTTACTCTGATGCCCACAATCTTTGTGCATATTGCTTGGGCCCAGATAATTTACAACAGGATTGCAATATCTGTCAGGGTTCAATCCCCAAGCACTAACTGACAGGAAGAATAAATTGATTTTAAAAAGCTTGTCCCCAACTTCCATCTCCAAAGCCATTACTGGGGTTCAATCCCCCAAACACAAGTCTAGAGACCATACAAAAAGGTCTAAACCTTCTGAGTCTCCAGCCTTTTTATCCTCAGAACCTAAAAAGAAGAAAGAGAAATTGGATCCAAAATTACTTATGATCTAACCCTCATTGGATCTGATCAAGCCTGTTCCAGATCCTCCACCCTTGGATCCAACACCTTTACCAAGGACAACTTATTCTCCTAGCCTGGATCCAATCCCATCCAGAGTGCCCTCTCCCTTTGTAGAGAGGCACTACAAATCGCCATCCCTATTATCTTCTCATTCTCCAGGAGTCTCAAAAAAGCAGATGTGGAGAGTATGATGAGGAAATTCTTCACAGAGCAAATTCAGATGGGGGTTCTCATGATTCCTACCCCTTCAGGTCAGAAAGTCTGATCATCTACTACCTCACCCTTTATAGCTCCTTCTCTAATCCAACCTGTTGTTTTACAGTCTTTGGATCTGAACATTCTAGGTCCATTTGGTTTGAATCTGAAGAAAGCACTGTCTTTGGATCTGAATACTGCTCTGAGTTCACCGGCTCTGACATCCTTGGAGCAGGATGAATCTCACTGCTGAAGCAACCCTGTCAGAACCGAAAGGTTGGAGTTGATTACGAGGTTTGCGGAGCCATGTCTTCCTCTCAGAGCCTCGGCACTGGACAGCTCGGCTCTGACTTCCGCGTCGGGTGGATTATTCTCGGGGTGGAGGGAGGTCACAAGCCATAAATTCGATTTATCAGTTCTGTTGTCTTCCTTCTCCCTGGGGTGATTTGCTTTTGAGGTTGTGAAGAGAGTATTCTCTGCTCTGGCAGGTCAGATGGGTCCTACGCCCTCAATCCACCCTTTACTTCTCAGATGACTTTGCACCGTGATCCTCAACATTCTACCCCACAGGAACATCCAGCTCAAAGCTTCCAGACTACCCATCAGGGTATCCTAATCTTTTATGATACTTCACTGGATCACCTGACTGAGGAAGTCCCTAGGAAGAGAAAGTGCAAAAGGAGGCACTTGGACTTTCCTCAAGAGTCAGTTACTGAGGATACTGATTTTGATGAAGGAGTGAGTTCTCCAGAATCGATGAGCTCTCATTTGGAGAAACTCTTGAGATCTTTAAGCACAAGAATGGCTGGTCTTCTCAGGACCCTTCTCCAAGTGGAATCAGTATTTCTGGAAGGTTTTGGGGCTGGCCTGTCTACCTCCTGAAATATTCTGCCTGCCAGTGAACTCATTGATTTGATCTGTAGATGGGCATGGAAAGAACCTGATAGGGTTGAGCCAATCCCCAGGAGACCAGACTGGATTCTGGCTCCACCAGTAAGCAGGGAATTTGGGGTAAAGGGGTGCCAGATGCCATGGTCATGGTGGCAGGTACAAAAAATAACTCGCAGAACAGAGTTCCACTGTCCATCCACCTAATAGAGAGTCTAAGGTGATAGACAGATTTGGGAAGCATGTTTATGGTTCAGCGACTTTTGCACTTAGATTGCTGAACTATTTGTCACATTTTACGAGGCTTCAAAGAGATTTGATTAAAGAGCTATCAAAATCTCCTTCTGGAACCGAAACTGCTGAGGTTGAATCTTCAGTAGCCTCTCAGTTGGCTACCCTACAACGTATATCTAATTCGTCCATGAGGCTTATCTCGCATTCTGCAGAAGGTGCCTCCAGGGCCATGGGTTCAGGTATTTCCATCAGGAGTCATGCCTGGATGCACCTGCGTGATTTGTTCAAATCATTGTTCTTCAATAGTCCCTTTGTCTTTGTTTGGCCTCATGGTGAAGGACTCACTCTCCACGTGTGAGAAAGATGGAAATACCCTCTCTGCAGTGGGAGTGTGTTTTCTGACCCCTCAGAGGACCTTTTCCAGGAATCAAAGGAGAGGTCAAAAATTGTGTTTCAGGAAGTCCCAGGGTCCTTTCCAGGACACATGGGGAGATAGTTTCCCCAGAGGCAGAGGGAGGAGTTAAAATGGAAAGCAATGCCCCCATGGCAGAGGAGACCCACAAACCCAGTGGTCTAGAGATTGTTTTTCTGACAGACACTTTCAGCACTCCTAAATAGAGGCCCAGTTGCCTACCTCTGGAGACAGTCAAGTGTTGCTTATCTCTGCACCAGAGAGCCTGGATAAATATAACAAAAAACAGTTGGGTGCAGATAATTATTTCCAGAGGTTATATCATTCCATTTTCCCTACCTCCTCCATTGTCAAGAAAATTTCCCAATGTTCCATCCAGTCAGTGGAAAACAGCAGCTCTAGAAATCCAAAAGCTGCTAGAAAAAAGATTAATCCAAGAGGTTCCACCAGACTAAATAGAATCTGGAACTTACTCAAGATTCTTTTAGTGCCAAAGAAAACAGGGGACTGGAAGTCAATTTAGATCTCAGTGTATTGAACAAGTCAAGTTTGACACACAAATTTCCAGATGGTCACGGTTCAGTCCATTCTGTTATTTCTAGGCAAGGACAACTAGATGCAATTGATAGATCTTCAGGATGCGTACTATCGCATAAAGATGAACAGGTGATCCAGAATATACTTACACTTCCAGCTGGAAGCCAGTCATTATCAGTTCAGAGCACTGCTCTTTGGCCTCACCAGAGCCCCCAGGGTGTTTACCAAGTGCATGGCAGTGGTGGCAATTCTCTTGAGACTGTAAGGATTCTGGAAATTTCCATATTTAGACTATTGGCTTATTACCTTCCCAACCAGGCATTGACTGATAGAAGCATGAGTTCAGGTGCTACAGACTGGTTCACTTCTCGGAATAACCATAAATTACAAGTCTCATTTACATCCAACCCAGACATTAGAATTCACAGGGGCAGTGTTCAAAACAGTCTCTTTTGTAGCTTCTCTTCCACTATCAGGAGTGTAAGTGATAAGGATGCAGGTCAGGAAAATAATTTCCACTACCAGAATTTCAACCTAATTGATTCTGCATACCCTATGATCAATGTCAGCAGCAATAGTTTTAGTTCCTTTAGAAAGATATCACATGAGATTTCTGCAGTGGGTACTACAGACACAATGATCAATGATTTCTCAACCCATGTCAACGAAGAGAAGAATAACTCAGGTATGCAAATGATACCTTTGCTGGTGGATGCAGTTGAAACAGCTGTTACAAGGTCATCCTTTCATCTTCCCTCAACCCAAGTACGTACTGACCATTGATGCTTCCTAAATTGGGGGGGTTCCTGGGGAAAACATTCCAAGGCACTTGGTCCCCCGAAGAGGCCAACTTGCAACTTGCATATCAATGTTCTGGAGATGAGAGTGGTACTTTTGGCATTGCAGGTGTTCCAAGACTCTCTCCCTTTTGGGACAGTTGCAGTCCAGATAGACAACATGTCACTATTTTGGTACATCAACAAACAAGGGCGAACCAGATCTTATCCCCTGTGTCTCGAAGCCCTCAGAGTGTGGCAATGGGTGATATTGTCCAACCGCTTTCTATTAGCAGTGCATATTCCAGGGAAATCCATCATGATAGCAGACAAACTGAGCAGGTCTTTCTTGCTACCTCATAAGTGGTCTCTCAACAACAAAGTGATGGAAATGATTTTCAGTCAGTGGAGCCGGCCTTGCTATGATCTTTTTGCATCTTCCCTAAACAACAAGTGCAGCAGCTTCTTTTCACTGATCCCCCCACTGGGGGAATCACCGAGGGATGATCTACATCATGATTGACCCCTGTGTCTTCTGTATGCTTATACTTTGGCTCCTCTAATTCCCAAATTCCTTCAGAAAGCAGCCCGGGTGAAGAGCAAAGTCATCCTCATTGCACCTTACTGGCATCGACAGATTTGCTTTCCCTTCCTTTGGTCTCATCTACTATATCCATCTTGGATTCTGGATCCAATTCCAGATCTTCTGTCTCACCCAACAGGCATGGTTCACCCAGATATCCCAGATCACAAACTAAAATCAAAAACCAAAGCAAAAAACACAGCATCAGTGGGACCAGACGGTGTCCCGGGCTGCGTCCTACATGAACTCCAAGAAGAGCTAAACCCAAACATAAAACTACTGTTCAATCTCAGCCTTACTACAGGATATGTGCCCAAAGAGTGGCATACAGCAACAGTGGTCCCTCTCCATAAAGGTGGTGCCTCAACGGATCCTGGAAACTATCGCCCCATAAGCCTGACTAGCTTGGTCTGCAAAGCTATGGAAAGGATCATCATGGACCTCATAAATAAAGATATTGGGGACCTACAGAC